>NC_089783.1:8766781-8781781 GCF_040412425.1 Macrobrachium rosenbergii | reverse complement strand
GTCCCTGCTTCTGAGCTGCTGAGCCTAATCCTCTGTAAAATCTCTTAAATATTAACCCTGTTTTGGCAGGCCTGCTAATTCTTCAATTGTGTTGGATTCCAGGTACATATTTTTTCCTTTGCAATCCCCATCTGTCATTTATACAAGTTTTCTTTGTAAACTTATTTATATATTTCTTCAGTCTTCTAAGTAAAGGACTGTAAGTTGAAATGCCTTGCAGTAACTCCATTGTTTCCCCTTCCTTTGTGGAATTGCCTTTATTTATATATTCATCACGTTCCATATTTTCGTGATTCAATTATACATACATATACACACACATTATATATATAGTATATATATATATATATATATATATATATATATATATATATATATATATATATATATATATATATATATATATATATATATAATTTATATATATGTCTTCGTGTCATTGTTCATGTAGTTTCGATATATAAACAAATAAATGATATGTGTATCGCTTATGGACAAATCGCTAATTAAATACTAGATTATACAAGCAAAACTGTTAAATTTATACCGGATTACGGCAGAAATGTGCAGAAATTAAGGCAAGAAAAAGGAATAGTTTTCCTAAGTATTTACTCTAAAAATAAATAGAGTCAATTGACTCTGAATGAAGAATTTAAAAATCCGGACCCATCATTATTTTTGTAGTATATTTTTATTAGTTCCTTGTAGATATTCGCAGCTTTTTATTGGTCGAAACCCTTTCGCAGTTGAGAGTAAATGCAAAAAATCTTGTTATTTTGTTAGATACTTAATTAATGGTACTAAAACAAAATATGGCACCCTATCATCATCGGATTGTATAATTTTGCTAACTAGCGAGGCAATAAAATCAACAACTGCACACCCCATGAATGAGAAGAGTGAGTTGAATCTCCATTCCGCCAATCACCCAATCACGATTAGCTTCCACGTTACAGTCTGCGATACGCAGTGCCATCTTAAACATATAGGTATAGTTATTTTAGTAGTAACAGGTAAGCAAAATAAATTTTGTATGGCTTTGTATGCTATGGACATTGCAAAAAACTCTCTTTTATAAACCAAAAACATATTTATGTGACTTCTATGGGGGATAATGGCGGCATTATTGTCTTTCCCGTGCAATTAGTCAGTAAGATAATCTATTCTCCAACCGGGTAATTCGAGCTTGGTGGCAGATAGCCCTTGACATAGCTCTGGAAATAAGGCAAGATATGAGCCTTGCAATTTCCGGGGTAGAAGAGGATTTTTTTAACCATCATCATAAGAGAGAGAGAGAGAGAGAGAGAGAGAGAGAGAGAGAGAGAGAGAGAGAGAGAGAGAGAGAGAGAGAAATATTCTGTTAATAACTACTGGTAACTGTTGATATTTTTCTTATTCTGTTTTCCCACTCTACAGAATAGCCAGTAATTCAATAACAGTGAGTTCGTTCAACACGAAATCCAGAGCATTCTTTAATGAATGATCAAATTTCATGTCAATAAAAGCAGACAGTGTTTGTTGTTATAACAGTGTTACCATAAAGGGAGTGGATATACTTTCATTCGTTTATGGACTGTTGCCTGATAATCAAAGTTTGTTCTCTAGTCATCTAACATCAAGCATTAGCGATGAACACATTTTATCAAAGATAAAAAAAGGTGTGGCAGTTAATGCAGAACGGGTCTGGCACAGAATCAAGTGAATGTCATGTGATTTGTCCAACCATTCTTTGCTCAATTTTTAATTTTTTTTTTTATTTTCAACCTTTATTTTTATTAAACTTAACTTTATCATTGTATGCCGAACCAGACTTGTTCAATATCGTAATATATAAATAAAACCTGAGAACAGTTCTATTTATCACTCTAATGATAAATAAATTTCGAAAATTCATCGATTTTCCTACGAATATTCTTTCCATATAAAGATGTCACCATACAGTTTCTCTCTTTTTAGCATAGCTTTTAGCCGCCGTGGTAGTGCAGTGGTATGATTCTCGGCTACCAGTACCGGTCAAGAGGGCCGGAGTTCAAATCCCGCCACTCACTGATGGCTCGGATTGAGCCACTGCACAAATCTGGTAGCTCGTCAACCTAAGGGTCTGAAAAAACCCTGAGAGGTTCAGTAGGAGAATAGGTACCAGCCCTCGGGCTGGGGAGTTAAACAGTGGGCCTAGCGACACACTGGCCACGTGTCAGGGCATTAGGACCTGTCCTCCACTGGCTGTCGGCCTAAGACACAGGAGATCAGCACCTGCCCTATGAGTCTACAGGGGTCCAGGAGGACTTTAACTTTTTTCGTATATTTAATTTTTTTCCTTATCTTAATTTTCTTACTAATTCATATTTTCCCCTAGTGTTTACATTACTGTTGAAACTTAAGAAAATTACATCATTATTAATGATTAACATCTCTCTTTCCCTCAAACACACACACACACACACACACACACACACACACACACACACACACATACATATATATATATATATATATATATATATATATATATATATATGTATATATATATATATATATATATATATATATATATATATATATATATATATATATATATATATATATATATATATATATATATACATACATTACACACACACACACACACACACACACATATATATATATATATATATATATATATATATATATATATATATATATGAACTGATTATATAGAAATTCATGTTTGAGACACAACAGAAAATCTGCTAGTTGTTTGTACGTCTTTGTGATCAGAGAGTAACGAACAAATAGATACTGCTGAGTCGTCGAAAGCCATACGATCGTTGGGGTTTGGCGTGGGTAATTCAAATGAGTGCCATACATCGAAGACGCTTATTGGTTCCTTTCGATTATAAGAGACCAATCAGCTGAGGTCTATGACCTAAGCAAGTTCAGTATGAAAAGTTAAGATCAGTAGGGGTTTAGCGGTCGACGGGCTAGGAAGCGTGTCTGAAAGACAGTGATGGCTTGTGTCTCCTCAGAGTACCTTCCGACTATAATTGCATAATTAAGTAGCATAATATTAGCAACAGTGCCCTGTGTAACTATTAAGGAAAATACACGTGTTAATTGTGTCTTACGCGTTTCATCTGTACTGGTAGAACCTTTACATGACCGAGAATCAGGTCATATTTTTTGTCAGTCGTGGGGTATTGCCAGTATACATATAATAATTAACAGCGTCATTGTGAAGGTGAAATAAGCAATGCAAACTCAAAGAAAATCAGCGCGTGATGGCAGGAGTGCCAGTGCTAGCAGTGCCAGTGTTAACAATAACAGTGCCAGGGAAGAGGACATTGCAAAAGAGCAGCCACGAATATCTAACGTGTGTTAGAAGAGTTGCACAAATTAACAGATGAAATACAAAATAAAAAGCCTGTCGACCCACCCACAATTTCGGCTAACGTCGTGTCGTCACCACAAGCGCGATCAGTCGAAAAAATAAAAGAACTGCCGGTGCTGGATGGATCAGTGCCTGAATTTGACAACTCATGCACTGGTGAAGGTTTCCTTTCGATCAAGACCTTCATAAAGTGTATTGAAAAAACCACCGTAGTCTGGACAGATACAGAAAAAAACTGTGCAAACCAAACAAAAAAGTGACCGGGATTGCCGCACGGCAAATCAGGAGTTGGGACGCCAGTTATTCCTCAGACTGGGGTACTTTTAAAAAAACCCTCACCCAGCAGTTTGCCCTGCATCGAAAGGAGAAGATGGAGCTAATGGAAGCCTACGACCCCATACTGGGGGTGGGAGAGTTGATTTCAGCATTCTGCAATCGAGTTGGTGAAGACTATGAGTCCCTCACCCCTGAAAGAGACCAGACTGTAGAGGGAAAAGAAGACTTCTGTCGACGCATGCTGAGGCGAATTCTTCCCACCTCCATAGTGGGATTCATTATTGGCGATGAGAGGTCCTTACAAGCCTTGCTGCTGAAGATTCAACTTTGTTAGACCAAGACCAATGCCACCAAGCAATGGGGAGGGGAACCCAACTCCCAACCACTTGTTGCAATGGTTAAACAACCTGACCAAGCGAGTTCTCAGCCAGCCTCACCCACCATCCAGGGGGCAGGGTCCTGCACGTAGGGACCTCGAAGAGGCAAGGGGAAACCAACAGGCCTTTGCTGGCAGTGTGGAAGGGAGGGCCACATGAGGGCCCAGTGCACCTCTCTCACTCAGCCGCGACGTTGTTTTTGTTGCAATGCAACCGACCACCTCGTGCATGCTTGTTCAAAAAATGACAACGGCCAGCAAAACAACGCTCCCCCTACACTAAGGAGGGAAGGCAAGTGGAGGAGGAGTCGGGAGGACCCCCGACTACACCCACTCTCATCAGGTTCAAACAACGACCGTGCCCCTGATAGAACAAGGGACGCCTTGTTGGGGAGTGAGGGGCGTCAACTAACCCCCCGAGAAGTAGTGGACAGCCCTGCACCAACTGTCGCTGCTCCTACCCAAAAGTTGAGGGTACAGGGAGGAGAGGTAATGCAAGAGCCTCTCACCCGCCCTCAATGTGCAAAGGAGTCACGGTGCCCATCGTGGAAATATGGTTGGGAGAGCGACAGCAAAGGGCGTTGGTCGACACTGGCGCAAGTGCGTCTTTGTCAGAAGAACACCTTGTGACTGGGTCGGTGCAGCCTATGAAAGGTTGCCTAGTTCTAAGCACAGCGGGTGGCCATCAGATGGTAACCCAGAGGACTGTGAAGCAGCGGGTAATTATCGATGAGCGAGTAATGACATACCTTCTATGTAATACCAGCATTACAAGTAGAAGGATTTTAGGAATTGATTTTGTGGCTAGGAACGACATAATAATAGCTGGCACAAACGGGAAGGGGATCGAAGTGTATTTAAAAGGACAACGAATCCCCACAGAGGGGTTGGGACCGAGGTGTCTACGAGTCTCCCTAAGACCTAAGGGTGGTGGAGGGAAAGTACCCACCGTCCCAGAGGTGGGAGATGTGGCACTGCCCAGGACTCTTTCATCCCTCACAGTGACTACCGCACAAAATTTACCTGAAGGCATCTTAGTTTTGATTAGACCCCATCAGAAATGGGAAAATTTTATCTTTCCGGTTCTGAGTGAGGTAATACACGGCGAGGTTAACGTGCCATTTATTAATGTTAGTGATTAGCGTATCGTATTAGACAGTGGGTCGATATGCAACCTTGAACCTTTTGAAATAACAGATGCTTCTCACACACTCGCGACCTTGAGTAGCACGCATCAGGGTCACGGTGGAGAACGTCTGGATAAACTCCTGAGAACAGCTGATGGGTCTACCCCTGTTACTTATCAAAATATTGTCAAAGAAATTATAGAAAGTTATCAAAATGCAAATTGCAGAATAAATAATTTTCCTTTTTGTTATTGAGACCGGGGATCAACCACCCATAAGATCTAAGCCGTATAGAATTCCAGTTTGTTATCAGCGGGAAGTAGAGAACGAAATTAATAAATTAAGGGAACAAGGGACCATTAGAGAAAGTGAATCTCCTTGGGACTCCCCAATCGTGATGGTTGAAAAGAAGGATGGTTCTCTTTGGCTATGTGATGATTATAGAAAGTTGAATAGCATCACGAAAGACAATGCATTTCCATTGGCCTTTATTGAAGAACTGTTGATTAAGGTCAGAGATAGTAAATTCTTCACCACCTTGGATTTAAAGTCAGGTTATCACCAAATACCTGTAGACGAGAGTAGCAAAGAAAAGACAGCCTTTATAGCTAATGATCAATTGTTTGGATATAATTACCTTCCTTTTGGAGCAAAGAAGGCTCCTGCCCATTTTTCACGTGTTATGATGTCCGTATTAGCTTCGATATTAGGACATAGCGTGTTTGCATACTTAGATGACATAATAATAATAGGGGCTACGGTAGAAGAACATAAAAAGAACATTATTGAAGCCTTAGAAGCTTTAAAACGACATGGTATGAAAATTAATCTAACCAAATGCAAATTCTTTCAGCAAGAAGTTGAATTTTTGGGGCACATCGTCACGCCTGAAGGCCTTAAGCCTTGTGTAGATAAAGCAGCAGCAATTGAAGAATTTCCCCAACCGAAGAATGCAAAAGAAGCAGCCAGTTTCCTTGGCCTCTCAGGCTACTATCGTAAGTTCATAAAAGATTTTGGTAAAATAGCGAGACCACTTGATTCATTGAGGAGACAGATTTTCATTGAGGGCAGGAAGAAGAAATAGCTTTTCAAGAATTAAAGATTTCACTCACTAGTAATGAACTGTTAGCGTATCCAAAGTTCGATTGACCATATCTAGTAACCACGGACGCGAGCTGTATAGCTACTGGGGGAGTGATTTCTCAAGTTGACGATGCAGGGAATGAAAAACCGATTTGTTTTGCATCACGAGCATTAAAAGGGGCAGAGAAGAATTACAGTACCTTCGACAGAGAGGCGTTGGCGATTCTATGGATGCTGGAGAGACATCGCTACTTTTTTGCTGGGACACAAAGTCAAAATAAACACAGATCATCGCCCTTTGAGAGATTTATTCAAGAAAGGGATTTAACCACTCGCCAGGCTCGTTGGATCGAGCGGCTGTTAGAGTTTGATATTGTAGGAATTGAACATATAGCAGGGAAAACAAATAAAGTAGCTGATGCTCTCTCCAGGAGTGCCATAATGGGCGTTACAACCCGAGCAGCAAAGAGAGAGGAACAACGACGAAAGAAGCAATTGCCCGCCTCAGAGGCAGACGGTGTGGGAAACGGGAATAACTCGGCATCTCAAGAGTTAGGGAGAGAGAGGAGTGCGAATCCAAACAGCTGTGAGAACGAGAGAGCTGACCCTCCAGGGAGGTCAGGAAGCGGATGCATTGGGAGTGAGAGAGAGCGTGTGATTGGTTTGTGTGACTGGAATATAGAAAAGGCGATGAGGGGTCAAAAGTCCGAACCCTGGATTGAACAGGTTAAGACTTATGTAAGGGGTGCGAGTAACGAGTTTCCCAATTTCCTAACAGTGCCAAAAGATATGTTCTCCCTTGAAGGAGATATCTTATTTTGTAAATATGAGATGAGACCGGGCGATATCCGATCTCGCGTCGTCCTTCCTCCCTCTTTGGTAGAGAAAGCCATCCACATGATACATGTAAGTCCCTGTGCAGGACATATAGGTATAGAAAGGTCCCTCAAGAGGGCGTGAGAACACTTTTTTTGGGTAGGGATGAAAAAAGACTTTGTAAAATTCATCTCCCAGTGCCATATCTGTAATACAATGAAAAACCATAGACATACTGTTCCGAAGGCTCGAATGTGGCCAGTGGAGCCACTCAAATTTGCCAGAGTACACATTGATGTCGTGGGACCCTTCGCCCCCAGGGGACGGGCAATTCAGGTATGTGTGTGTGTGATAGTGGATGCGTTCCCGCGGTATACGCACACGTATGCGATAGTGGATAAATCTGCGATATCAGTTGCCAAAACCTGTGTTCATTCATAGTGAAGTTCGGTTGTCCCTGTACGTTAATCAGTGACAATGGACGTGAATTTATTAACAAAGTAATAAAAGACCTAACAAAAATGTTAAATGTAGAACATTTCATGATCGCATCTTACCGGCCTTCAGCCAATGGGTTAGTTGAATCCCATAACAGAGAAGTAACCAATATTTTGAAATATTTAGTAGCAGACAGTCCAAATCAATGGGTAGAGATGTTGCTGGTGGCGGAACTTGTATTAATACGGCTCCATACGAGATATCCCGTATTTTTTAGTGTATGGACAGGACCCTTCATTGCCATATACTGTGATCATGGACCCTAGAACTTTACCACTATATAGTGTCGAACAATACCGGGTGATGTTCTGTAACCTGACCCGAAGAGTGTTTCAGACAGCGCAGACGCTTTTGTTGAGGGCCAATGAAAAGTATCAGACGAGATATGATCAGCGATTCCGCACCCAACCATCTAAGATACAAATAGGGACAGAATCTATCTGAAAAGGCTGCAACCGAGGAAACATAAACTCGAGTCCGCCTACTAAGGACCGTATTGTGTGAAAGAAATTAAAAACGACACCTCGGCGATCCAACATATTAAAACAGGTTTCCAAGGCGAGTACCACCTATCACACATGCATCCCGTCAAAGATGATGTCTTGATGTGGCACCTAAATAAGCCAGTACCCCCTTTCCCAGGACTGCCTGGCTATCTGGGAGAGGAGAGTGAAGATGACGTGGAAGCATGTCTGGGGATCATTAATAGTTAACCCAATGTGCATACAGATGAAGGTTACAAATACTGGTGTCATGTGCTGTTGTGAAAAGAAAACATCATAAACGTGTCTATGTACTTGCATTCCGTGATCTTTTATTTCATTTTTTGTAGTTGATTTTATTCATGTCTATTTGATGTCATTTATTCCCTTTGTTCAATTTCTGTGATTTTTACAAAATTATTTTGTCTTGATGATTGGCAGTAATTTGGTTTTTGCCTTGTTTTGATTATTTGAATTGCTGATTATTTCAATCCAAATTCTAAGAAAATTGTGTGTTAATGTGTGGAGCTAAAAATTATTATTCCATTGATCCTATATAATTATTTTTTTCATTATGTAAAAAAAAATGAATAAATCATAGCAATGTGATGCGTGGAATTCATATCACTGTAAATTGCCAATTGTAACCGCGCAATTTGACCCTGGCTTGCTAAATTTTAGTTTTTGTTTTTGCATGAATTATTAGTGACATATGTCGGGAGGTATGGTACTCAAATGGCAATGCACAAATAGCAGAGGAACTAATTAAAAAAAAATAGTGTTGTGAGTCCTGCGAGACGCAGAACTTTGAGGGGGGAGTGGCGAACAGATTATATAGAAATTCATGTTTGACATAACAGAAAATCTGCTAGTTGTTTGTACGTCTTTGTGATCAGAGAGTAATGAACAAACAGATACTGCTGAGTCGTCGAATGCCATACGATCGTTGGGGTTTGGCGTGGGTAATTCAAATGAGTGCCATACATCGAAGACCCTTATTGGTTCCTTTCGATTATAAGAGACCAATCAGCTGAGGTCTATGACCTACGCAAGTTCAGTTTGAAAAGTTAAGATCAGTAGGGGTTTAGCCGTCGACGGGCTAGGAAGCGTGTCTGAAAGACAGTGATGGCTCAAGTCGCCTCAGAGTACCTTCCGACTATAATTGCATAATTAAGTAGCGTAATATTAGCAACAAGGCCCTGTGTTAATATTAAGGAAAATACACGTGTTAATTGTATCTTACGCATTTTATTTGTACTGGCAGTACCTTTACGTGACCGAGAATCAGGTCATATACACACACACACACATATATATATAATATATATACACATATATATATATATATATATATATATATATATATATATATATATATATATATATATATATATATATATATGTGTGTGTGTGTGTGTGTGTGTATGTATATATGTATATGTATACATATATATATATATATATATATATATATACACATACACACACACACACATATATATATATATATATATATATATATATATATATATATATATATACACACACATATATACATACATATATATATGTATATATATTACAGAAATATATAAGTAGTTGATCGTTGTTATAAATAACTGCTATTCAACTCTCATGCAGGTGTTTTATCATGGAGTTGGTAAACAGCTGTTATCTGGAGATTCAGCTTTTATTGTTTGAAAACCAAGCAAATCCCGCTCTCATGGTATCGGAAACAGATTCGGCTTGGAGACGAGATTTCATTTGAATGAGTTCATAGTTGATTCAGCATGTTCCAATCGTCGACCTAAGTATGGTCTGATCGGGTACAATGAACTCAGCGCCTCGAGGCCCGATGGAGATGTGATCAGATGTCTGTATGACATGTGACAGGGCGTGACGATCGTTGGCCCATATGGCACTGTGGGTACCGGAATCTTCTGGAATGACGTAATGGAATCTTCCCCTCATGCATCATGACAGGGATGTGTACGTGTGTTCCTCAACGCACACCTTCTTGCGAAGGAAATGTGCGAAAATTTCTCATTCTCACTCGAACTTTGTCTTGAAGTATTTTGTGGTGTGTGTGTGGGTCATGCACAGAGAAAACGGTTTTTCCCTTGTTGAAAATGAGTTGAAGATCTAAGTTTATTACAGTAGTTGTCACATTCCTATTTATCTTGTTCCGCATATGATCTTTCTGTTATGCATTTACTTTTTTATTTTATTACTTGCTTCACATGTATTTTTTTTTTGATGCACTATGTACTGGGGTTTAATAGAGATACTTCTATCTCCTTCCCAGGGATGCCTTGTTGGATTTTGGAATAAGAATGTTCAGGTGTAACGAACATTCGGAATGGTGCATTTTACGATTATGATAATGACAGAATTTGTGACTTGACTGATATATATTTTGGCAGTAATATGATGTTGGTCTTGCCAATATTAGTTTAGTCCCGTGATATATTTTATTTTATCCCGCTTTATTTATTTTTCAGTCTTGGTTTTAAGAGTTAAAATATATGACTCGCTCTCTTAATTAGTTAGTGGTTTGTTGGGTTTTAGAATAAATTCTATTTTTCTAGTATCACTGAATTTTATTCAGTGGCCTTAGTCAAATATGAGATATGTAGAGAGAGAGAGAGAGAGAGAGAGAGAGAGAGAGAGAGAGAGAGAGGTGAGTGATGGTTCGGTTTTAGATGACGGCGAGCGAGTTGCCAGCTGTCGCTTTGTGATATGATAGGTAAGTCTCCTTCCCTGGTGGATAATAGATTTCTTTTAGATGAATGAATTAAGTAAAAATATTATATTTAGAATAGCGCAATATATATATGTATATATATATATTATTATACATATATATATATATATATATATATATATATATATATATATATATATATATTATATATTGCATGAAAACATATACTATTCTATATATATACATATATATATATATATATATATATATATATATATATATATATATATATATATATATATATATATATATATATATATATATATATATATATATATATATATATATATATATATATATATATATATATATATATATATATATATATATATATATATATATTGCACCACCACCTCTATTGTAGGTTAGTTAGACCAGGACCCCAAGAGAGGTCCCCAAACTATTTTACAAGATGTGAGTTTCTAAGGTTGGAGTGCGATAGGGTCGAACCAGGTGAAAGGATTAGAGTTTCCAATGGAATATTCACCCTAGCAGCTATAGTCCTTTGCCAGAAGACTTGTTTCCCTATGCTCTCTTTCTGCTGTTTTTTTTTTTGTATTTCAGGAATTCGGGCACTCCTCGCCACTTCCTTGGCCTGAGGACGAATAAGGGTTCAACTTGACAAGAGCAGTTCATACTCAGCTAAGCCACAAGACAGATGTATCTCGTTAGGACCCGATCCGGTCCGCATCTCCTGGCACTTTGCCAGCACAACTGGTATAGTCTGCAAGAGACCTGGACAGCAAGGTGCCCCTCAGTTGGTAACTGAAGACCCCTTGGATCATCTGGCTATTCTGCAAGCGCACGTGCAAGGTTGGATTGCCTGGCAATTCTGAAGTCACTAGATCACCAGTTCCTTTACCTACCACTAAATCTCATCCTTTCCTCACTTTTCATCTTCCAAGAACATTCTCTTGTTCCATCCTTGTTACTGCTAGAGTATGTAATCCATTTTATGATGTAAGTTTAGGAATGGATTAATCCCTTGAAATCAGCAACAAACTGTTAATTATCACTCGATGATGTTAGATTATTATAAATTGATACAATCTGTCATCCACAGAGTCTTATCTGGAATAATTCTAATTCCAGACGTGTTACCTCAGCCCCTCGTATCTCTGTCACCAACCTGCCTTGAGAATTGCTCATAGGGGCAATTCATCATTGCAAGATTACCTGTACCTACAGCTGATTGCAAGATTCACTTGCTGTTTTCTTGAGCTAAGAGCTACTGTTTGCATTATCACCGATTAATTTACCAGTCTTTTCTGAAAGCCAGTTAATTGTTTATTTTGCTTGACCTATATTAATGCATTTGCTTTGCTGGTTTGCATACTAGTCAGTATTCATTTTCATTGATTTGACTGTGTGAAATAAAGTAATCTAGTATAACTACTGGCTCTCATGGGGACCTTACCCTTCATTAGAGATGTAGAACTAAGGTGGGTAACTTTGATTTTACTTCTCATTACACATTTGATTCTGTGTAGTGGCCCTTAAGGCCAAACTAAAAAAATTCATTTGCCACTCCTGATCAAATATGTAATTATATATAATATATATATATATATATATATATATATATATATATATATATATATATATATATATATATATATATATATATTAAAGAAAGAGAGATATAGTAATGACTGAATGATAATGAGGAAAAAGAGAAAAAAACTGAAAATTTGATATATATATATATATATATATATATATATATATATATATATATATATATATATATATATATATATATTAAGAGAAAGAGAGGTATAGTAATAACCGAATGATAATGACGAAAGAAGAGAAAAAAGTGAAATTTCGAATTTCCCATAATCCCATGACAATAAAACATATTATAATAATTTTTGATATAATCAAAATGACAGCTAACATCTCAGATTTTAGCCACTATAATGAAACATACAAAGGTAATAACTTGGCATTCTTTTGATTTATAATGATGTGGTAAAATTGCTTGTCCCTAGTGAAGGCTTTAAGAGGTCATTCCTGTATCTGGTAGTCCTTCATTTACGTATCGAGTTTTCTGTGTATAAGTGGACACCATAATATTGAGATTTTTCCATAATATTTCTGATATAGATATAATGAAAATTTATAATGTTTCGAATCAGTGAACTCATTTTTTCACGACGTTAACGCACTTCCGGTTCGGAGTACTTCCATGGGATTGCTTTACTGCACTGACTTAAGAGCAAGCAGTTACCATTTTCCAACTATGAAAAAGAACGAGTATTCTGGAAATTACGTATTATTGTAAAAGAAAACAAGAATGTGTTAATTTATTGAAATTAGATGTTTATCTCATTTACAAGTTATTTTTGCTTTCATTTTCTGTCCAATGGGATTTTTATTCTCAGATGAACTGATTTTTTTTTCTTCACGGAAAAGAGTTAAAAAAACCACTGCTTGTGTGTTTTTACCTCTTAGATATAATTGCCGAAGCACAGCCTCTTTCACTTTTTCCTTTTAAATATTGGCTTTCCTAAATGACTGGTTTAAAAAATTCTCAACACAATTCACTTCTTTCAATGCTTCTCTGCATTTGTTTTTATTTATCGTCTTTCAGATTTTTCAGAGTATTAATAATGATGACTATACGCATTCCTTTATCATTTTTGTTATCTGAAACCAATATTATCTCCCTGAGCGAAAACACGAAAAATTCGCAGGAATAATCCTGAGACGTTGCGTGAAATGCTGGGGTCCTTGGCGACAGGATTCGAATTGACAAAATTTACTCGAAGTCGTAATCAGCTCCAGTGTGTAATTTATGTCAAGAGGCCTGACACTTCACCAGAATTCGGCCTTAGTCTTGTCAAATGACTCAGCATGGAAGCAGAGTTATCGGACACGAAGTCATACAATGCGGAGTTTCGGTAATAAGGAACAATTCTCTGTTGGAACCACTGGAGTGAAGCTAAAGAAGAAAAACAGAAATTGAGAGCATTCTAGCAGATAAACTCTGGGATTGGGTTTGTTTCTTCATATAGAAGGTCTAGAGCAATCAGTGCTCTGGATTTTAATGGCACGAATTAATAAAACATAAACATAATTTATATGCAAGCTTTACTGCTAGTTGGTGTCTATAGCTGTTAGATCTTTTGATCTCCATTTAAGATAAAAGTTATACTAAATGCATTTGAAAAATTTACATTTATTTCCATACGCAAATAGTAATTTTGTTTCTCCATTAATCAGCCTTGTGTTGGATATGATAATGGGCATAACAAAAAACATTTTTGATGCAACTTACAGGAAAAAAAATAACAGACATTTATTTATTTACAACTATATGCAATAGTGGAGGGTGCATTTCCTTCAGTCAGTTGCATTTCGCATATGGGCTTACATCGTTTCTTGCGACTTAAAACTGTATGTTTATCACTTTGATGAAGGTCCTGTACATTAATAAGACAGGAGAAATAGTATTCTTTTTACTGAAAATAAATAGAGAATATAGTGAGGCTCAGAGGAAGAATTTGACTTCATATCAACCAAAATCAAAAAGTCGATTCCCCCGTTCTTCGTCGCATTTCTTTTGTGGTTTGTTTATATTCCTGGTTCGACCTGGAAATTTTACCAGAAACACGCGCCATACGTCAGGGTATATAATCCTAGTCAACTTCTTCGTGAAAGAAGTTCACCTAAAAACCCACTGATTTTTTTCGTGCATCTTTCAGTGACCCCGTAACGGTCATGCCACGACTATGTAGATTGCTTTTTTGTCACATTTCTGTCACTCTGCTGGTACAGCAATGTCAATGCCTTTGTAAAGAAATGGCAAAGCGTACGCTATCCTGGGCTCCCCTGATTCCCAGGTAAGGAATTTCCCAAAAGAAGTATATAGCTAATGTTTTTCATTCCCATTAATAAGAACAAGCATGATTCCATACCTTGTAGGCTTGATGGGATATAAATGCAGGAGGGGTGCTTGTCTCTCAACCCTAGAAGCTGCATTCACCTATACAAATTCCCAAGATATTCCTGATGACAGCAATCTTGTCCATCAAGAAGTGGCTGCAAGGCTTATTGCTACGCCAGCAAAAGGGTTTTACATCAGTCTCATAGAAAAACATTGTCACTCTGTGCACCACTGAACATCGGGTCTAACAACAGTTCACACACCTCAAATGAATTTGTTGGGGAAGAGGACACTTCTATATTCAGCAGGATAGTGG
>NC_089783.1:8759281-8761781 GCF_040412425.1 Macrobrachium rosenbergii | reverse complement strand
GACTACGATAAAACAAAATATTTATAAACTGTATTTGGTTGTTCATGCATTCGGAGGTGGGTTCAATAACTAAGACTGAGATCCAGCAGCAAGAAATTTCCTGTGATACAAGATGAATGTTTATTCACTATATATTGACATTTACAATTACATATCACATAAATTTTATTATACCGTAATTTTTAGTCCAGTTCATATATTTATGCCTGGCATTAGTTCGGAATTTTGTTTGTGAGTTTAGGATTAAAATTCTAAGAAGTGTTCTCATTAGATAGTTAGCTTATCATTAATTACCAAAAAACGTCCTGTAGCCTTCTCCTGCCATATAGTACTACATATATAGTTATTATTTCAGCGAATCTACATCCAAAGAAACATACATCGAAATTTAACTCCTAGACCATATAAAGAAGATACGGGCACTTTCAACGCCCTTTGTAAAGGACGGTGTGAGAGTATTCGATTTTACAAATGTATCATATCACATACGGATACCTTTCCCTATGGCATAAGGAATTCTATAATTATCAGCAAAAGTTACTAGTTCCTTGATCTTGGACATACTTTGTGAGGAGCAGACAGCGTATTCCAGGTGATGAAAATATCATAGATGATGTAAAAGTAAACAAGTCTTCACAAAGAATTTTTTGTCGTACAAAATCGGAAAAGGCAAGAGACTCGCTGTCTTTCTATTTCCATGTTGCATGTCAAACAACAACGAAAGCAGGCAGGAAGGCAAGCAATGGAAAAAGACAACCATCAGAAGATTCGTCTCCAAAAATATCGCCCCAGAAATTGTATGTGAAATGAAAATTCTAGTCCACACATATAATTTATGCATTTGTAAATTTTTACATACATATACAATCAGACTTGCTTATGGTAATAGGGTGACAGTTCAGCTGAAAAGCTAACAAATAAATATTTATCTATTGTATCTAAACTCACATTCAAGAGACACACAAAACAACTCTTGATTTCTGTGTCAAGAAAATACCCCGACAGGAGTGTCAGGAGACCTCAAACATCAGCCAAGGTTCAGGAATCCAGGCAGCCTTCATTCTCCCTGTCCCAAATGTCCCTTTTCCATCCACAGACTCATCCTAAAACCGTACGATTTTGTTGTTGTCAACAAGATTTGTCTTTATAAAATTTGATTCAAAATAAAGACGATTTTTTTTACAGAATCCTTATCAATGAAAGACAACCAAGATGTTGGACACAAATACAAAGAAAAAAATCGAAAAACCTAACTTCTTGCTAAGATAACACATAATGTCAGTACACTCGTGATCAAATCAATTGCAGCGAAAACTACTTAATGCGCATCATATGTTTAAACTACTTCTCTTTTGGCACAGCATTAGCTCATTTTTTTAGGAATAGAATTTCTTTGTATTTAAACCAGTGGAAAATAACATAACTGGATTTAATAAGGTGTTCATGTCTGTGCTCTAGTAAGATTCCCAAAATAAATATAACAACTTTTGTAATACATCATATATATATATATATATATATATATATATATATATATATATATATATATATAAATATATATATATATTTATTAAACACACACACACACACACATATATATATATATATATATATATATATATATATATATATATATATATATATATATATATATATATATATATATATATATATGTGTGTGTGTGTGTGTGTGTGTGTGTGTGTGTGAGGACCTTTTTCAATCCTCAAGACAGACTTACTTGGTTTATGTCCATAATTACAGAAAAAAAGAACGACTGCAGTTTACTGGTCACAGTAATGCCCGCAACTGACGACAACCATCCGACGACAAATGACAGCCGAAATAAAGAAAAATACAAGAGAGGTTGATCTTCTATTAGTCACTGCTTGTTTGGTAATTGGTCGTACGACTGATTGCTGAGTGTCGTACAAAAATAGTGCGATCGCCGAAGACTGGTCGACAACAGCTCGTGGATCGGTATAACCAGTTTATACCTAATATCCAGCTTGACCCCTATTGATCCCGGATTGATTTCCGGTAATCGTCATAGGTTACAGATGTACTTGATGTGTTGGTAGTAAACTTTAAAAGATAAAAAAAAAAAAAACTGAGGAATAAATACTGGAATTTGTGTGGGCAATCTTTTGCAGTGGCGGTGGTTGAGGTTGGCGAGGGTATGGCCTGTCAGTGATGACTTGAAATGGAATTGAAATTTAGTCTTCTGTTATTTCTCGATCCTATTTTGGTTGCATATCACCAACAAATCGGCGAACTGTAGACGACCGGGCTGCAAGTGTGCAGAAATGGTCGTCGGTTGGCTGGTGACCATTTCTGATCGTTACCGACTGAAAATTGGTGGATACCATTGAAAACAATTCTGCAATGAATTATTGACCAGTTTCCAGTCAGTCACCCGCCATTTTATAATGGATTGAAACTTTTTGTCGCTCGTTGTGTCGGTAATGAGTACTGAATTGCACATCTAAACATCTACTGACT
>NC_089783.1:8686781-8754281 GCF_040412425.1 Macrobrachium rosenbergii | reverse complement strand
AAATGACATCATTTGGGTTGCAAAGTTGGATGATATCAGCGATGATGTGCGCTATCGCTAAGTTGTGAAATTTCCTGAATGTTTGGTAATTTTTCTCTGTTTCACAGCCAAACGGTTAATGTGGATCATCAAAGAAAAAGGACAGTCATGGAATGGCGAATACTTCAGAGAAACTGTGCTTACTGGTGGAGTATTTCCTTTCCTCAAAGATCCTGAAAATGTGTTATCTGTTGAAGAAGTCACATTTTTGCATGATAAGGCACCACGTTTCAAGGCTCTTCAGACACGAGCTGCTTCAAAACAGTGGTATCGATTTCTTCTCATCAAGTGAATTTCCTGGTAGCTCCCCTGACCTTAATGTGTGTGAAAACATTGGTAGTATCTTAAAGGATCATGCTGAAGAGAGGTGACCAAAGTGCTTAAGGAAATGGAGTTTGAGTCTCAGCTTCTTAGCGATTTGCTGAAATCATACCCCTCAAGAATGCGGGCTGTGGTACAGGCAGACGGAGGCCAAACAAAATATTAAATACTCAGAGAGAAACTTAAATAAACCTGTTCTGAATTACTTTTGTTTTTCTCCATATCAATTTTAGGTTATGCTGTGGGGAGGGGCCTCTAATTTCGAAACATCCTGTGTGTGTGTGTATCATGAAGCTACAAATGTCGCTTAATATCAAATTCACGCTACCTCGAGAGTATCTCCGATGGAGAATTATCACCGAAGGAATTTATATAAGTGATAAATGAATAAGTACCACCGGGACGAGAGAACCATGACATGGACCCATTCAGCGACTCATGGCGCGGTGGTAACGTCCACTGGAGTCGCTGAATGGGTTCATGTCAGGGTTCACGTCCTGGTGGTACTTATTCATTTATCACTTATATAATTCCCCTTCGTGATAATTCTCCATCGGAGACTCTCGAGCAAGCGTGAATTTGATATTGCTGATTATTTCATGATTGTATATAAATCACGATTGTGATAAAAAATGTCATGATATATATATATAAATCACGGTGTGATAAAAATGTCATATATATATATATATATATATATATATATATATATATATATATATATATATATATATATATATATATATATATATATATATATATATATATATATATATATATATATATATATATATATAAAACAAAAACTTCCTGAACACTAGCTGCGTCATACACCTAGAGAATGGGCTCACGTGTTCTATCGTAATCCTTAATTTCAACGAGTTTCTATAGATTATATATAAGTTAATGTATCGGAAGTGGACATCAGCAAACTTAATTGATCATACGACTCAGCAAAATGAAAACACAACTTATAATAGTTATTGGAAGCTTAAGGAAGCGACTGAATAAGAAGTGATCACACAGTCTTGAGAGGAAAGTATACAGAAAATGGCCAAGAAAATTTCTTTGAGAAAAGCGTTTTTCTTTTGGATTTTCAGAGGACATAATTCTTCGTGATGAACATCTGCCAATAGAGTAAAGCACGACAGTTGTCGCAAGAGACTTTCATATTAGCTGACTATGCTCTGAAATGTAGTAGAGAATAAGTCTAGGGAAATATCCTGGATCAGTTAATGACCCGTAAGAGAGAGAGAGAGAGAGAGAGAGAGAGAGAGAGAGAGAGAGAGAGAGAGAGAGAGAGAGTTTCTTACCTCGCCAAGTCTTCCTAGTATCGTGTCGGAATCAATGAGTCTGAAATAATATAGAACATATGGACATATGCACCAGCGGGTTACCCTACTGCAGTTGCATTGTAACTTATCTTTATGGTAGAGTCAGCGATGTCTGGTCTTGGCATCATACCAACTACGTGCCGCCAGGTCTTTAAACCCCTCACGACAGACTGCCACTACTTGTCAAATAAGGTATCATACATAGACTCCTGGTCTGAAGAATGTTATTATATTACCTGGACAACATGACGTTTTCTATTGAAGATACTTTTTTATTTATTACAGAACGCCTTAATGGTCAGTGTATCAGAGGGAACGTCACGCATTCGCTTAAAAATGAACATGCATTCTGGGTAGGGCAAAGTTCAGAAATAGATTTAATTATATTTATTGAACATCTTGCCTTTAGCTTCGCTTCACTAAGGGTTTCCCGAAAATGAATACTCTTTGGTAAGGAGAATTACTTCGTAGTCCTGCGCACTTTATTCAAAGGAATACAATAAAAAGAGTCTTCAGTCCATTCACTAATCTTATTCTTTGTTTCCTTTGTTTATTCTTGTTCTTTTATCACCACTGTTTTCTTTGCATTCCATTCTTTTCCATCTTGAATCTCCATTGTTTTTCTTGTCCTTTTACTACCTCTGTTATCTTTGCATTCCAGCCTTTGTCCATCTGTAATCTCCTCGGGCTATTTTTATTGTGCAGAAAAACACCATGCTATTCTTATTCTGTTTACTTTCACTTAACGCCGGTTCCTTTCCTTGATTATATGTTTCTTACTTTCCTCCCTAACATGATTTTCAGCCTCTATCTTAGATATTGTCTAGAATTACCTAGTGTTATGTTTATGTAATTTTTCTTGGCATCTATATACCTTAACTTTTTCACCAAAATTTATCTGTACTACACACAGCAAAAAATAAATAAATAAATAAATGAACATAATACTGCAATGCTGTGCGGAATTCAGCCTTGTGATGTATACGAAAAGTATATAAATAAAATCAAAGAACATGACAGGAAAGCAGTAAGAAATACACTACCCTGACATGTGCGAATTGTATATAAAATATACAATAAAACAAGTAAAAAATGCGCCGAAGTTTCTTTGGCGCAATGGCGTTTTCTGTACTGCGTATAATCAGGGACACCGAAAATAGATCTATCTTTCGGTGGTCTCGGTATAATGCTGTATGAGCTGCGGACCATGAAACTTTAACCACTGTCCGGTGGTGGCCTGTCCTATATCATTGCCAGACGCACGATTATGGCTAACTTTAGCCTTAAATAAAATAAAAAAAAACTACTGAGGCCAGAGGGTTGCAATTTGGTATGTTTGACGATTGGAGGGCGGATGATCAAAAGACCAATTTCAAGCTTCCTAGCCTCAGTAGTTTTTAAGATTTGAGGGCGGACAGAAAAAGTGCGGACGGACAGACAAAGCCGGCTAAACGGCTTTGTTTTACCGAAAACTAAAAGCATAATTAGTTTCTTCACTAAATGTACTCGTATGTGTACAAACTACATGAAAAAACAAATACTCCAAGACCATCCTGGTTTTAATTTTTAATTTTTTTTTTTTACCTAGGTGTATCCTTCAAGCATGGCAACGTCGTCTCCAGTGACACGGTTCACTTTGCATGTAGGGATACGTCTATTACATCTAAAGCCAGGGTTCCATTCAGATCATGAACATGGTTACTCGTGTATCAGGGAGCTATTCTCTTTTGCACAACGAAGTAACAATGGAAGTTGAAGTCCAGAGTCCTTTCAGCTGTTCTGTGAGTAATTTTCTCTTTGGAATTATACTTCAGCAAATTTTCATGTTTTGTTTCTCTAGTTTTGGATCATTCATCTTATATCATATCACCTAAAAGTTAGAAAATTAACTTGTTCTTTAGAATTTACATCCTATTTTGACTTATCCTAACGTTAGTAGTCATTTCATACCAAATGCCAGTCATAACTGTAGCTCAATGTGAGGAGATAAAAAAAAATCTAGAAAATTGATAAAATATAAATAGGTATAAGGAATTAAGAAAATAACATGAACAAAGACTAATGGATAAAACAATAGCTGAGAGATAAGAGAAGAAAATAAAGGAATAACTATTCAGGCAATTAGAGTTTTCGTTTTCAGTATCCAATATTGCAAAAGAGGAAAATGGAATTAAAAGGTATTGGCCTTGATTTAGGACGGGTTCAGACTCCGATACCTATTTCCTGCCATAACGACATCTGGGCCAGAGAAAGTGTCAATATGCTGCCTCGTTAAAACCGCAGACCAATAAAGGAAAGTTTTATGAAAACGAATAAAGGCTGAGTGGCGTGCCACCTCGACTCCAAAAGGGACAGGTTCAGATAATGTGATAAAATTAAGGTTGAAATCACAAGAAATCACAAGAGAGAGAGAGAGAGAGAGAGAGAGAGAGATTGACTGATCGATTGACATGCCTTCTGTCATCGAAACGAAGGGGGGTCACTGACGGGCACACACACACACACACACACACACACACACAGAGAGAGAGGAGAGAGAGAGAGAGAGAGAGAGAGAGAGAATACAAATTGTAACGTCACGGATTTAGGACTTTTTTCTGGGGAGAGAAAAAAGTGACAGATCTGGCCTTTGGCCCCGGCACGGTTAAAAGTAGAAGGTATCCAAATCTACAGCAATTTCTCACATTACCATTGGAAATAAATTGTGAAATCGAGATTAACACAGCAACTTCTCGACACCAATATACTGTAGAAAATTTCACACACACACCCATATATATATATATATATATATATATATATATATATATATATATATATATATATATATATATATATATATATATATATATATATATATATATATATATATATATATATATATATATATATATATATATATATATATATATATATATATATATATATATATATATATATATATATATATATATATATATATATATATATATATATATATATATATTTACTTGTTTTTATTTATAGCTAGTGCTAGTATTTTGTCTACAGTGGACTCGCAACAAACTGAAGTACTGTATGTATGTGCATGTATGCGTGTTAAAACGTGTCTAGGGATATCATTGTCTCAACTGATAACTTCTAAAATAATCAGTCAACCAAAGTTGAAGTCGCGGCCGCATGATGCAATAGCAAAGTACCTAGAGGATATGTACCATCTCAAGCTGCTATAACGATTCATGTGGACCTGATAAAACAAATTAAATAATGTGTAGATTAATAGTGAATCCAGGCTTGTGAGTTTTGATGCGGTATCACCATTCACAAAGGTACATATTGACAATCTGCTGGAATTTTTATCGGAATTATTATAAAGCACACAGCTGGATATCCCATTTTCCAAGAATACTCTAGTTAAACTGATTATATTGTGTGAAAAAGAATGTAAATTTGAATTCAATGGAAAATTTTACTTACAAAGTTTTGGTATGGCAATGGGCAACACACTATCTCCACACTGTTTTGAAAAGAAAATATCAAACAAAACCATTCCGCAAAATGCAGTATGGTTCAGATATGCTGACAATAAAATATGCGTATGGACAAGTTAAATCAATTGGTACCTTCAATTAAATTCACTATGGAAAAGGAAATGGATGGATGCCTAGCCTTTAAGAGTGCCAAATACAAAGGAATAGCAATGTCTTTAACATTTCTTCCAATGTGCACTTTTATTCTGGTCAAAGCAATAATGTTCACATCCATATTTTAAAGAACATTATGTATATGTAGCCATGAATGTATTGATGATGAAATAGATAAAACCAAGAACACTGGCAAGAAATTTAAATATCCTGATGGTGTATCAGACGATGCATTAGAAGCGGCAAAAAAACTATCAAAATAAAAAAGAACGTTACGACACAAAGAATTTGCTTGTACTACCATACAAAAATAACATGAAAGATATCACCTATCATGGGATGTTGGTGTTAATGCTGCACTCAAGATCAATAAAACAAAGAAACATGTGCATAAAAAGAACTCTCCCGACAATACAAAAGGGTATGTATATAAAATTCCATGAAAGCCTTGTAAAACTTTCCTACTGGGCAATCTGGTGAAACATTGGAAAAGAGAACGGAACAACATAAAAATGTGTAAGACACGCACAGGTGAACAGAGGAATTTTTGCAAATGTCAGTGAGAACAATCATACCATCAATTGGGAAGGGGCAAATAATGCAGTACATCGTAGTAATGGGTTTCATTGAATCTAGCTTTGTAAAAGAAAGTTATGGCCAAAATACTGATATCAGTCAAGCATGTATAAAGTTGATCTTATAATTTGAAAAGAAATGTGTGCAATATTTTAATTCTAAGGAATGCAGTGAAATATAGAGAAAAAGAATGATAATATTTGCAAACATAGTAGAGGGTTACTATAATACCACAAAGTAACTTTTCGCCCCTCCCCTGTTGACACCTGTCAGGTAAAAATATAAATATGAATATATATATATATATATATATATATATATATATATATATATATATATATATGAATATATATATATATATATATATATATATATATATATATATATATATATATATATATATATATATAATATATATATATATATATATATATATATATATATATATATATATATATATATATATATATATATATATATATATATATATATATATATATATATATATATATATATATATATATATATATATATATATATATATATATATATATATATATATATATATATATATATATATATATATATATATATACTGTATATATATATATAGGATAATCTTATTTAGGATTTACAGGTAAATCTCTTTCACAGAAAATAATACTTCATTAAAACATAGTCAGAAAAAACACCCGGACTCTAGTATCTTTAACGATGTAAACAACTTGATTCATCCTCTCGATTGAAATCTGTTCCGCATTATTGCCAGCGAAAAGGTCAAAAAATATAACAGGCTTTCTTTAAATGAACAAATACTATGAATATCTCTTGAGAGTCGATGAAAGTTAGTGCCAAGACAACTTATTTATAAAAAATTAATATTCAAGATGGATGATATACATATATATATATATATATATATATATATATATATATATATATATATATATATATATATATATATATATATATATATATATATATATATATATATATATATATACATATATATATATATATATATATATATATATATATATATATATATATATATATATATATATATATATATATTTACGATTTTACCTGGGAAATGCTTACCATGAGCCAGTTATAGACTCTAAATGAATGATTTCGTAACTTACCTCTATTTTTGTATAAAATCTGACTGCTGTTGAGTCAGGAAATCGTAAAAAAAACAGGAAAAAGGGGGAATTTATCTGAATTGAGGCCTCTGCTCGCAAGGTATTTCTATGTAAACTCATTAGGGTAAGTTTAAAATTACATGTATTTACATGAAATGAAATATCAGAAGATGAAATGGACTAATCAGGTATGCAAGACCTGATAGGTTAATTATAACTGGGAAAACTTGAAAGTATATCCGTTGGTGTGACAAGGCTGTGACACATCACAGTCAAGAGAGATTCCACGGCTAACAAACCCTCTTGTAGAAGAGGCGGCTTCAGCAAGGGTAATGGCGGCGGAGGAAAGGCTAAGGGCTTCAATGGTAAGAAGACTAAAGGTCCCTACAAGATAGGACCACGTGGTAGGGCATGGCTCTCATAAGGAGGTGTGAATGGAAGGGGGAGATGTGTCTCGCTCGTGTTCAGCAGTGTGTCTCTCTTGTTCCTTTGGTGAGACCCTTATATGACTTCTGTCAGGGGTCAGGAGGTTATCCACAGGTAGCTGGGTCATTTATGACTCAAGTTCCAGGTGTGCATGCCAGCTGTCCTTTTCTCTTAATCTGCATCCCCAGCGCTTTGGGCTCTTCACAACCTCATGTCTGTGTAAACAAAAGTTTCCCCACAGTCATATGTTCGAGAAGAGAAAGTTGAAAGGCAATTAAAAGATTAAGGGAGGGGCTTATATTCCTTTCGCCCTTCCTTGTCAGGCAGTGCCCAAAATGCACTGTTGTATTTTCCAGCTTTAAATGAAGCATTTGATGGCTGGGATTCCTTGGAAAATATAATAACTCCCCACCCAAGTTGACATCTCACACCTTCAGTTGGGTACGAATGTCTACCAAACCAAGGACTCAGCAGACAAATGTTTCATATTACTCTAATTTTCTCGTTAACGACACTCACGTATATTTAGTAACCTAAATTCTCTGCGTCATATGAGATATCTGAAAATTTACTTAATAAAGAATTCAATACTTTACTTAAATCGCAGAGTACGGAAAAAATAAAGGTTTTAACCTTAGATTACAATTACTTTAAAACAGGTACATTTACAACTATAAGAAAGTTACTGTAAGTATTAAAAATACACCAACTTTAATTGACCTCATTAAGGTAAATCCCAAAAGAAATATGAGTAGATAACCATAAGTATAAAAATGCGATAAATCATAAGTTACTGTTATTTTGAAACTGGGACCGTTACAAATATAAGAAAGTTACTGTAAATATTAAACACAATAACTGTAAGTGATTTCCTTAATGTAAGTCTTAAAATAATCAAGCACTTAACTTTTAATAGTGATTATAGTCAAAGGCATGCAGTTAGTTTGCCTTGAGGAGGCATTACAATGAAATATACATGGTGTTCGTTAAGTGTCGCCATGTTACTTAAGTTGACAGCACAGTGCCAGACGTGGCACTGAAGTCAATGGTGCATATGAGCATGAAGCTAAGTATAATGAAGGACAGACAAATAGGTACGGTACACAGTTTTTTCAATTCATGATACTGTTAAAGAAAAATGATGATTAATATCTCGAAATTATATTCTTTAGCCAATGAAAATGGCTTAGGTTTATTCTTTTGCCCAAGGGGCTTCGAAAGGAAGTCATAGGACATCACAAAATTTGAATGTCTGTCAATTGCACTCTGCATTGGTAGAGTGGGAACAATGTAAACTATAAGCCTTTGTGAGGCATAAAATAATGTGATTAACTGAACAAAATAATGAAAGGAAAAATGTTAAAGGAAAAGAACAAATTACAGAGTTATACGAAAAATAAATAGGTGAGGGAACCTGACACGATCTTCTGGACAGAGGTGCCAAGGTCCTCGTATAACAAAAGGGTGGCACTGTGCCAAAATTGCACCGGTGCCAGGAGAGTTCAGCAGCTCTCTTTATGCTACCTGATGTTACCTACGCCCATGATTTCTGCCGCAGACCTCTTTAGGTTGATGGTTCTCCTTGGTAGGGGAATCGGTCGAACCGAGTCCGAGGGGGACCTTGGAGTGCCACCTGTGTTGGCTTCTTTGGTGGCCGAAGCAGGGGCATTCATTGCAGGCTCTACCCCAAGTCACCGCAGTTCTGTGAGTTCATCAGCCACTTGAGACACAGCAGAATCCTTATTCATGGTCGTGTCTGCGGGGGACTGGGAAAGAGAGGAAGAGGTCACGGTGGGCATGATAGGCTCGCAGGTTACCATGACCAGCTCAAAGACGGGTTGAGCTTCCACTGTGGTTGGAAGAATTCATCTCTCTTACCGGCACTGGCTGCAGAGCCAGGCTGGGAGAAGAGAGGGCATCCTGATTTGGATCTCTTGAATGGAGATCAGGGGCATGCTCTGGTGCTGGCACTATGGCATGGTCAGGAACTATGATTTTATTTGGAATTTGCTCGTCATTCAGGACGGATGGAGCTTGGCACTGCTCAGTGCATGCAAGTGGCACTGGAAGAGATTGTGAATTGAGTTTGGAATCTCTTGGAGGGAGATCTATTTGGAGCCATGGCACTGGCACTGGGGCAGTCCCAGGCACCAGAATGGGATCTGGGATCGATCGTGATTGAGGGGGCCACTGCACATTGTACTCAGGTGGCACTGGCAGTGTAATGAGTGTAGGCGTTTGAGGCTTACTCGTGCCTAATGAATGATTTGGGGGATTTGGACCCCTGGATTGCTGTAACTTAATTGAGGACTGGAAGTCCTGTCTCAGGAGGATGTCATAACCTCCAGGGATATAGCTTGCTACTGCAAGGTTGCAAATTTTGGATCTATGAGGTCTTGTGACTCTAAACTGAACAGTAGGGAGTATCATTTTAAATTGACTGATACCCTCAACTGTGATGAGTTTACATCGGTTAATGGTAGCTCCATAGGGAACTTGGTCTATCCTTCTGAGGGAAACTTGCGTGCCCGAGTCATCAAATGCCTCTACCTGGCATGTGGGGTAGCTACCTCGAGGAGGTGCCACATATATGGGACCTTCGGCTGTAGGACCTAAGGACTCGGGATTTGTAACTGCCAAGGCAATGGCAGGGGTACTTGATTTATTATTAGGGCATTTTGCCCATGTGGGAGAGTGGCCATAAACTTGGCAAGCTGTGCAATAGCTCTGGCTGTAATCCCTTCGTGGCAAGGCCTATTAGTTGGTAGATTCCCAGGAGAGGGTTTGAAAGGCATTGTGGGCGGCGCCTGGGGCTTGTTTCAGCACTGCTCGGTGGACTGCAGAACCCACTCACAATGGGCTTCTGCGAGTGCCCATTCTTGGGCGGAGGGGTGCTAGAGGTGAAAGAAGGAGGGCATATTCTACTTACGTCCCAATGAACTTGCATGGGCGTGGTGGGTGTCCCATGTGTCGTCGAGGCGACAGTACTCTGTTTGAGTCGTGGGCGTTTTTTCGCATACATGGGTGGCTAGGGTGGAAAGGGAGCAACATAAAAAATTTTCAATCTTAAACAGCTAGAGGATGTCCTTGGCAGTGGAGACTCCCAGGGGCTCTAGCCATTTAGAGAGGGCCCTATCTGACTGATATGCCCAGTCAGAACAGGTCTGTCCTACTTCTTTTATCTGGCCTCTCCAGCGTCATCTCCAGCATTCAGGGGTGATCTCGTACACCTTTGTGATTGCCTGGCGCACTTCCAACCATTTCCCTTGATCAGCCTCAGGGAGGCATTAAAAGCAATTAGACCCTTTCCTCCGAGGAATTTTCCCGAGAGGAGGGAGACTTCGGCGGGAGCGAGAGGGTAGGTGCTAAGGACCCTTTCTGCCCGATCGAGCCACACCTCGGGCTCGGCCTTGGTCCACTTGGGCATAAAGGTATGATCCTTAGTGAGGGCGGATGTGCCAGGGGCTGGAGAGGAGCTGGCAGTGCCAATTTGGGCCATCTGTAGCTCATGGGCCAGCTGCTTTTCCTCCCTTTCAAGCCTATCCTTTCGTTCTTGTTCTTTCTCCTGTCTTGTGTGTTCTTCACTCGCAAGTCTATTCAGCCTGTCTTGTTCCTCCTTGTGAGTTTATCTAGCCTATTTTGTTCTTCCTTCTCCTCCTTTCTCTCCTGTTCTTCCTTTGCATGTTTACTGAGCCTATCTTGCTCTTCCTTCTTCTCCCTTCTCTCGTGTTCTTCCTTCTTCTCCTTTCTCTCTTGTTCTTCCTTCTTTTCCTTTCTCTCTTATTCTTCCTTTGCGAGTTTATTTAGCCTATCTTGCTCTTCCTTCTTCGCCTTTCTTTCTCCCTCTCCTGCTGTTCTGCCTCTCTTTCCGCCTTGGCATCATCTATTTCTCTTGGACCCAGTCCCTCAGGGCTTGTCCTGACAGTCCCATGTTCTTTCCAGCGGACACATAGAACTTGAGGTCTTCGTTTTGTTGGGTTCTGGATGTTGTAGACATCTTGAGATAACGCTTATGTGGGTGTGGCCCTTTAGAAAATCAACATGTCTAAAAAGACTCAAATTTCAGGTGGTCTGAAAAAACCCAAGTTTATTCGTGATGAACGAATTTTAATATGTCTGAATATGACTTAGTTTGTTCTTGATGAACGAAATTTTAGTATGTGAATAAGACTTAGTTTGTTCTTGATGAACGAATTTTAATGTCTGAATAAGACTTAGTTTGTTCTTGATGAATGAATATTTAGTGTCTGAATAAGACTTAGTTTGTTCTTGATGAACGAATTTTAACATTTCTGAATAACACTTAATTTGTTCTTGATGAACGAATTTTAATGTCTGAATAAAACTTAGTTTGTTCTTGATGAATGAATTTTAATGTGCCTGAATAAGACTTAGTTTGTTTTCGATGAACGAATTTTAATATGTTTGAATAAGACTTACTTTGTATTCTATTTCACGCACGGACTCGGCCGGCTATTTGGTTCGCCTCATAGGACGTGATTTGTTCGCAAGGAACAGATTTTAAAATTTTGTCTCGTAGGACGTGGTTTCGGATTCACTCCTGGACTTGGCAGGCTATTGGGTGAATCTTAAGTTAAGTATACCTTAGTTTAACCAGACCACTGAGCTGATTAACAGCTCTCCTAGGCCTGGCCCGAATGATTAGACTTATTTTACGTGGCTAAGAACCAGTTGGTTACCTAGCAACGGGACCTACAGCTTATTGTGGAATCCGAACCACATTATAGCGAGAAATGAATTTCTATCACCAGAAATAAATTCCTCTAATTCTTCATTGGCTGGCTGGAGATTCGAACTCAGACCCTGCAGAGTGCTAGCCGAGAACGGTACTGACCAGTCCAATGGGGAACTGTGAAGGCTTGGTTTGGGGAGTGTTTGCCCGTGCCTGAGAATTTTCTCATATTGGTTTTGCCTCGAAGGGCGTGGATATGTTCGCAGAGAACTGGTTTAGTTTTGTCCTGGAGAACGTGGAAATTTGGTTTTATTTCGCGCGCGGACAAGGCCGGCTAAGGCACGAATTTGGGTTTGGTTCGGGGAGCATTTGCCCATTCCCGAGAATTTGGGGTTTCTTGTGATAAGAAAAAATTTTCTCTTTAGGAGAGTCCCTATATGGGTTAGGTTTGGGAAGTCAGTGAGTGTCATGACACTCTTAGAATAATAACCCGAACAAAATAAATAAAATAAAAAAAAAATTAAAAAAGAAAGGACATAGCGTAAGCCTAAAAATAATGGAGAGACACTGATAACTGGTGCGGGGAGTGGGGGGAGGTTTACGTACAGACACAAATTGGTGGGTTAGAAAGCCAGCCGTTTTTAGAAGTATACTTCTATTTATTTTTATAGAAGTGGTAAGTTCATTGTCGAGAGACAGCTAAGTTAAAATTATATTATTTGCAAGTTACACTGATAAATGTGCGTATCTTGCCAGCCCTAATAAGAGCCTTTTCCTGCAGTCCTAATACAAGCACAAAACTTGATACTATTATCCATGCGCGCTGTTTGCTTAAGTCATGTGCGTACGAATTTGCCTTTCCTCGCACGTGCCCTGAAAAGGGTATTGCCCACTTGGGTTTGCGGAGCTGACAGTTCAAGGTCGCCTGGCCAAAGGGCAATGACCAGCGTGGGAATTTTCCCGAGACTGTCCCCGCTTATACAAACAGATTAATCCTCTTACGGTTTGTTTAGAAGATAAAGTTTTTCTTAGGCTTACCCAAAATTTCCCTGGGAACGAAGTGAAGACCATGTGGTCACAGCGGACTTTTTAAGCAAAACAAAAGATAACCATAAATAAACAAAGAGAAAAAAAAGGTTCATTAAGCTTATGAATGAAATAGCAGGCGGTTATTGAATGGAAATGCTTTGAAATGAAACAGAATTTATCATGTGCGGTGCTGTACGGAGGAATGTATACAAATAAAATAAAAAGCAAACAAATTTTACGCCCTGCAATTTTACTGCACAGTGTTTGCCTAACGGATTCCTAACCTCTACGAAAGAGAGAGAGAGAGAGAGAGAGAGAGAGAAAGAGAGAGAGAGAGAAAGAGAGAGACAAGGAGAAAGGGACGCACTATTTCCTTTTTATTTTCAAGAGAGAGAGAGAGAAAAACAGAGAGAGAGAGATTAAACTCTCTAAATTCCAGAGATAGGAAATTTAATGACTGTCCCACATGGGATCTAAATCATGTGCCTATCTATTATTTACTCTAAATGAATGAAGTAAAAAGGTTAGGGTAAGTTTAAAATTACATGTATTTACATGAAATGAAATATCAGAGGATGAAATGGACTAATCAGGCATGCAAGGCCTGAGATGTTAATTATAACTGGGAAAACTTGAAAATATATCCATTGGTGTGACGATGCTGACACATGGCACAGTCAAGAGAGATTTCCATGGCTAACAAACCCTCTTGTAGAAGAGGTGGCTTCAGCGAGGGTAATGGGGGCGGAGGAAGGGCTAAGGGCTCCACTGGTAAAAAGACTAACGGTCCCTACAAGATAAGACCACGTGGTAGGGCATGGCTCATTGAAGGAGGAGTGAATGGAAGGGGGAGATGTGTCTCACTCATGTTCAGCAGTGTCTGTCTCTTGTTCCTTTGGTAAGTCCCTTATATAACTTTGGTCAGGGGTCAGGAGGTTATTCACAGGTGGCTGGGTCATTTATGACTCAAGTTCCAGGTGTGCATGCCAGCTGTCCTTTTCTCTTAATCTACATCCCCGGCGCTTTAGACTCCTCACAACCTTGTGTCTGTGTAAACAAAAGTTTCCTGCAGTCATATGTTTGAGAAAGTTGAAAGGTGATTACAAGATTAAGGGAGGGGCCTTTATTCCTTTCGCCCTTCCTTGTCAGGCAGTGCCCAAAATGCACTGTTGTATTTTCCAGCTTTAAATGAAGCATTTGATGGTTGGGATTCTTGGGAAAATATAATATAATATATATATATATATATATATATAAATATAATAAAAATATAATATATATATATATATATATATATATATATATATATATATATATATATATATATATATATATATATATATATATATATATATATATAGCTGACCAACCCAGTACTGCCAGGGAAAACTCTGCATGACAGTCTACATTTAGGGGTAAGAAACGGGAAATGGAGTGCTGGTAAACCAGGTGCTACTGTGGAGACTTTCTTTCCCTTTTATCCATATTACTATGCTGTCTGTCCCTTTTAAGCAGGTATTACTGCACTGTCTGTCCCTTTTATCCAGGTATTACTGTGGTGACTGTCCCTTTTATCTAGGTATTACTATGGTGACTGTCCCTTTTATCCAGATATTATGGTGGTGACCGTCCCTACTACCCAGATATTACTGTGCTGTCTGTGCCTATTATCCATGCATTACTGTGGTGACTGTCCTTTTTATCCATGTATTATTGTGGTGACAGTCTTTTTTATCTGGATATTACTGTGGTGACGGTCCCTTTCATCCAGGTATTACTGTACTGTCTGATACCTTTAACCAGGTACTGCTGTATTGTCTAACACCTTTAATCAGGTATAACTGTACTGTCTGTCCCTTTTATCCAGATATTACTGTGGTGACTGTCCCTTTTATCCAGGTATTACTGTCCCTTTAACCAGGTAACTGTCCCCTTTCTCCAAATATTACTGTGGTGACTGTCCCTTTAATCCAAGTATTACTGTGTAGTCTGTTACCTTCAACCAGGTATCATTGTGATGTCTGTCCCTTTTATCCCGGTATTACTGTGCTGTCTGTTACCTTCAACCAGGTATTAGTGTGATGTCTGTCCCTTTCATCCCGGTTTTACTGTGGTGACTCTCCCTTTTATCCAGTTATTACTGTACTGTCTGTTCACTTTATCCAGGTATTACTGTGGTAACTGTCCCTTTTATGTAGGTATAACTGTGGTGACTGTCCATATTATTCTCCAAGTATTACTGTGCTGTTTGTCAACTTTAACCAGGTATTACTGTGCAGTCTGTCCATTTTATCCAGATATTACTATGGTGAAAATAAATGACAGGATAAGCCTATCTTAATTAATATATCTTATGAGATGATGCAAAAATTTGTTTTATATAGACATTAAATTTACATTTTGTTATTTCTAATGATTAAGATGTCAAAAACATGAAATTTTGTAGCCCTTACGTTATATAATTTTCAATTAGATTCTTGCTACTAAGTTATTTAATTTGGTGTGAAATTCATTAACATTGCCCTAACTAGGATTTCTGAAAGTTGAAATAATGTCTACATATCCCATCAAAATCTGTCATCTTAAAGGGATTTATTATCCCCGTTTCTAAGTATTCTATAAAAATGTTACCAAGTACTGGACTTTGATGCTGATTTCCAGTTAAGGGAGTGATGGATAAATTTATGACGGTTTAATAAGAGTATGTACAACACAATCCAGTTGACTTCAGCGAAAGCTTGTTAATATCATCAACAATAACACCTGGCTGTACTCGCTAGCTATAAATCAATATCAAGGCAGAGTGTAATAGAGTTTTATTTTCGTGAGGCTTTGTCGAATTTATCGCCGATAAAGAATTCAGTTCTAACAAAATCTACGAACTCCCTAGTGACTCAAACACGCAGGAGAGATTTACAAAAAAATTACTTCCAAATCGTTCTGATCTACATAAAACCTGTTAGCGATGAAGAAGTTGAAATTTTTGGGACAACTCTATACAGTTAATCCGAAACTTCCCCATTTTGTGGCTTCCCAAAACTTCAGAAGGACAATTTGCCTTTCAGACCAATAGCCTTGTGTAGGGGGCATTCACTGATATGATTTTATGTTAATCAGCAAGTAACCTCTCTCCATGTTCAGGTATATTTTCTCTCTCCCACATAAGACGTTCAGAGTAATTTAACAGTTATTTGAAGGTGTCTTACAGTTTTTGTCTGAGAAACCCGCACCTTCTATGAACCATTCTCTCACTTGCCCTGGATAAAATAATAAAATTAACAAAACTTTTTTCTAACGCATTTTCTTTGAAAAACGGTCATCAAACAGAAATTCGGTCGTAGTATGATCCGTCCTTCTAAAGCCAGACTTACCAATCTATATGTGGAATACTTTTAAACAGTTACGATAAATCCCATGCTTTGGGTGAAGTATGTGGACGGGTTCTTTTAGTTCTAGGATCCACCAGTTTTAATGAATTTCCTTATAAAGAAATAATTGCGTACTAAGTACCAAATAAAAAAATATATATAATGGGAAACGACGTCGGCATTCCTGTTTTAGACGTTTTAATCCGATGATTAAAACATAATGTAAATTTAATGTCTGCAGGAAATCAGCTTTTGCATTATCTCACAATTACGTCTTCTGTTACCAAAATAACTCAGTTTAAAATACTTATACACAAACATATATTTCAAATGTTAAAATGCGTGCCTATTACCTAAAATAACATTTAAATCTCTTAAAACCTTAGTTATCATATATATATATATATATATATATATATATATATATATATATATATATATATATATATATAGTATATATATATATATAACTTTTTCAAATCACTGTGACATTTTATTTACAAAATATTAGCTACAAATGACGTTTGATATCCAGTTCGCGCTACTTCGGGAATATCACCGAAGGGGAATTATGAGTGATAAAAAAGCTACGTGTTCCAAAAGTACCGACAGACGGTCACTGAGTGGGGTTGGAGGAGGTGTTGATGCCGACTCTAAGTACAAATCCTCGCACTCGACGAGTATGTGTACGGCAGAGTCAGCATTAACTCTCTTGATAGCCTAACGGTCTTGAACGTCAACTGGAAGTCGTTGGAGGGCACTGTCGGATGTTCAAGTCACTTAGGTACCGATCCATTTATCACTTATAATTCTCTTTTGGTGATATTCCCGAAGTAGCGGAATTGGATATTAAATGACACTTTTAGCTTATATATATGTAATATATATATATATATATATATATATATATATATATATATATATATATATATATATATATATATATATATATATATATATATATATATATATATATATATATATATATATATATATATATATATATATATATATATATATATATATATATATATATATATATATATATATATATATATATATATATATATATATATATATATATATATATATATATACACACACACACACCTTGGAGGAATAATAACTTATGGAGAAGCCCTGACCCAGATTAAGCGTGGCCAAAAAGACCCTTGACGCTTACCAGTCAAAATGACAGTTCTCGATTCCCAGGTTAATCTCCACCACTGTATTGGAATTTGGAGTCAGTTATAATCAAACCTTTGTTTAGGGAAGGTAACCATTATTTTGCTTTTCATTATCGATGGGCCCTTCCTCTGCTGCTTATGGATGTACCCAAAAATTCAATAAGTCTTCAAATCCATCTATTACATTTCATTGGTGAGTAGCAATGATTGGCAAATGTGTCGAGAGCGTTGATTACTTATTCATGAAACAATAAAGATTATGTTCCTTATTTTATTGTCATCCTTCTATTCTGTAAAAAAAAAAAAGTGAGGATAAAATTATGATGAAAATAGTTATATTTCAGACAGTGAAACATTTCTAGTTGTTTTCCCCCTCTTACAGTTTTCCGAAAGATGAGGCCATGAGAAATGAATGGGTTCGTGCTATAAGACGTGAAAACTTTACTCCAACGATATAGTCACCTTTATGCTCTAAGTACTTTAAGGGAAGAGGACATTTATCGGACGGCATTGAAAGTTCATTTTTACAGTGAAGTTATACCAAGTGTATTTGAGGCTTTTCCTGGACATTTGCAGCCAAAAACCACAGAAAAAAGGAAACTGCCAAAACAGCGCCAAGATGCTGATGTTCCACGTCTGAATGCCCAGCACAAAATTCGCAAAGTGAAGTAAAAAATCTAAAGCAGAAAATCAGACATACTGAAAAGAAGTTGACTGTTTCAAGAAAGAAAGTAAAACTATTGCAACTATTCTTATAAAGAAAAACAGTGATTTGAATAACGTTACATGTGAGCTACAGCGGAAATCGTTTGTAAGTGATGAAAGTTTGGTTGTATACCCTGGACAGGTAGCCTTGTGCCATTTTAGACACACGCAGGTTGCGCAAAACCCATTTTTTCGTTGTGAGCAGCGTCCCCTTCAAGTAGGTGGACTCATTTTTCTGGAATAGCTAGTCTTTGTCGAGCTGACATGGAGAGTAGACGTCCCGCACTTGAAGTCCGCCACGAACACAGTATTTTCGGCGCCGAAAGTTTCTTTTGTGTATATTTCAGCACTACCTTACCTTGTACGTAAGTAAAAAGTGATTTTCAATACTTTTTGTAAAATTTATTGCTGCATCATTGTTATTTGACTATAGTGATAATTTTCGGTGGAAATATTAACAGATGGTTGCTCTACATAGACCAACTGCCATTTTGGAGATTGCTCATGGCCAAGATGGTTTTTTTTTGGTACTTTTCTAATTTTCCATTTTATCATGTTTGCAGGTTTCGCCATGTCGAGAAGAAATTTCGTGAAGGAGGAGGACTACAATAAGCTGCTTTTTTCTGAGGATGACACCAGTGATGTGGAGGACCCCTCTGAGATTGTTATCGAAGCAGACAGGGTGTTTGATGACCTGCACGACGCCCACACGTGGGAGGATGAGGAAGCAGAAGAAGTCACTCATGAAGACTTGGAAGACGAGTTGGAATGCCTTGCACCCCAGGAGGACGAGCCTTCACGTCGAGGGCTGCAACAGCTTTTGCCCTTCTCCTTAGCCCTCTGAGTTACGAAGCAGGAAGAGGAGGAGAGGACCACTACATCCTGCAGCTGGTGAAGCCCCAAGAAGTTACCACAAGACATATACAGAGGAAGGGACAAAACAGTGTGGCACTCAGAGCCAAACCCTGCCATGCCATCTATTTCAAGGAGTGACAACATTGAGGAGGGTGCTCCTACTACAAACACACTAACTGCTAAGACACCCTTGGAGGTGTTTTCGTTGTTCATGAACGACCCCTTGCTGGCAGAAGTGTGTATGCATACGGGTGACAAAATCACGTCCTTGCGTGATAAAGTGAAACGCCAAAACAACCCCACCTTCAAAGACCTCCAACTTATGGAACTGAAGGCACTACTTGGTGTGCTTATCATGGCAGGGGGCACGCAAGGACAACCACCTCACTACAGAAGAGATGTTCTCCCAGCATTAGGATGCCCCTTCTACAGGAGTGCCATGAGCGGCGGCGCTTTGCATTCCTCATGAGGTCCTTACGGTTTGATAATGCTGGCACAAGGACAGACCGTCTGAAGACGGACAAGTTCGCCCATATCAGGAAGTTTGGAATACTGTCATCCGGCACTGCATAGGCAACTTCTCTCAGGGCCTCATCTTACTGTAGATGAACAACTGCTAGCCTTCAGGGGACGTTGCAGCTTCCGCATGTTTATTCCAAACAAACCAGCAAAGTAAGTAAATGTTTTCTTCTGTGAATATTTGTAAATATTTTGTATCATTAATTATCATTATCAGTAATACTTTTTGTTTTACAATTTTTCAACATTTCTGTTATTTCATTATAACAAATCTTTCAAGTTTTGATTTATATAACTAATGTTAGTTTTCTTCTTTCCTCTTTAGGTATGGTATCAAATTGGTCATGGCTTGCGATGCAGAAACACATTATATGTGCAATTCAATCCCCTACTGTGGCAAGACCACTGGTGCTGACAGGGTCATATCGCTGGGGAAGTTTTTTACTACAGAGTTGGTCAAGCCCTTCAGGACGTCGGGGCGTGTTGTTACCACCGACAACTGGTTTACATCCCTGCCCTTAGCAAAGAGCCTGCAGAAATATGGGATGCACTTGGTAGGCACTATTCGTCCTAAACCCTAAATGCCTCTGGAATTGCTAACATTTCCAATGGAGTTGGGACAGTCGGTTGCTGTCTACAACTATGAAGATAAAAAGCAACCCTGATGTGCCAACGTGTGAAGTCAACCAAGAGGATGCAGATTTTATCCACAGTCCACCATCAACCCACACTTGTGGAACGTCAGAAGACGCACATCCACATGTACTATAATGCAAACCAAGGGAGGGGTCGACACTTTCGACCAGCTGTGTGCTGCCATGACCTGCAGCAGGAAGACCCGTGAGGTGGCCCTTGTGTGTCTTCTTTGGCCTACTCAACATCGTGGTCAATAACGCCTTCATAATATATCAGCACCGACCAGAAAATGCCAAAGTTTCCTGAAGAAAATTTGCTATGCTATGGATTTGGCACTTGAACTTTGTCGTCCCTGGGCATTCAACCGCCTGCAGCAGAAGAGATATCTTCCAAGGGATGTCTCATCCCTGATTTGTTCTGTGTTTGAGGTGGAAGACATCACCGTTGCCGCAAATGAAGGCCAGGGACGATCTGAAAAGCGGCAGAGATGCCATCTTTGCCCTTCCTCCTCTAATGCGAGATAAAAATTTTGTGTAGCAACTGCAGGAAGACAACCTGTGCCCACCACCTGAAGTACACCTGTGAAAAGTGCTCCAATTCCTGGTAAGTGTTCCCAAATTATTATTATTATTGTCTATTGTTTATTTTTTTATTATATATTACATTTAAAAACATTTAACATAAAAATAAAACCTTTTAAGCCATGTCATACTCATTTTTACATGAAAAATAATTTGGCGCTGGATGGCAGAGTGTGGTGCCATCCAAATGTACCTGTTTTTACCCATTTACAGCTTTCAAATTATCTTATTTTATTTTTCCCATGATTTTAGATGCTTGCAGAATACTTATAAAAATTTCATCCAAATCCATAAAGATTTAGTAGAAAAAAATATTTTGTTATGCAAAGTTTTCTATTGATTTAAAAAAAAATGTACATATATTTCTCCTCTTTCCAGATTTTGCAGTTTTGAGCTATCACAGCCTGACTAGTCTCAAAATGGTGCTCAACCCTTCGTCTTTCAAGCCTGGTATTTCTCAAGAATTCTGAATCTCAGGATACTCTTTTTGTAGTATAAATGTATGTAATTTAATTTTGATACTTATTGTCAGATTTTGAATAAATAGGGTATTGTTTTTATTACTCGAGTTTTTTTCTCCTACACCAGTAGAAAGAAGAGTACTTGCTCAGTAGTTTAAAAAAAAAAAAAAAAATTGGTCCCATACGACCCGAGTAGTCGACAGCCAAAGTTCGTGTGTCTAAAAGTACACTACCCTACCTGTCGTGTGACAGGTTTCCGAGGCTACCTGTCCAGGGTTAAAAGAAATGTGCTACAGGTGTTGCAGACCTTTTGAAAAGACAAACTGCAAAACACGATAAACTTCCGCTACAAAACGAATATTCGCCAGCATTGCGAAGTTTTGCTCTAACGCTGCACTTTTATTCTCCAAAAGCATATCGTTACATAAGGAAGGTTTTCAGCACTTGTTTGCCACATCCCAGAACAACTGCAAAATGGTATCACCATGTGGAGGGGGAACCAGGGTTTACTAATTATTCATTTTCAGCTTTGAAGATGAAAGCTGAATCTGCAGCGAAAATGGGTAAAAGTGTCATATGCTCTTTAATAATGGAGGAAACAGCCATCAAACAGTAGATAGAGTGGGTTGGGAAAGAATTTCATGGGTATATTAATATGGGCACTGAGTTCGACGATGATAGACTTCCCGTTAAAACAGAAACTCTGGTGTTTATGGTTAATGCGGTTAAGGGGAGCGCTGACTCCATATGGCCCCATTATAAAGTAAGTGCTTATAACAACCTTATGAATGAAGGGATTTGCTTAAAATTTTTACCGGTTATTCTTCAACTAATAATGAAAATTTTCATCGTGGGAAATTTAGAAATTCGACTTCTAGGTTAATTTTTTTTTTGCATTTCATAAAAAGCTTTTAAAACTTATAAAAATAATATGCAAAAAAGGGTTCACTCAAAAATAAATTTCTCATGTACAAAATCAAGATATATAGTTATACTATAGTCTGAAGAAGTTTCATCTTATTTGGTTCAATCTTCTTGGAGTTATAAGCTTTTATTTTTGAAAGAAAAACTAAAGTTCTGAGAAAATGGTACAAGTAAAAAAATTATGGCAATTTTATAATAACAATGAAACTATGACAGTTACAAGGCTGATTTTTGCACAAAAACTATTTTGTCATATAGGACATATGCCCTGAAATTTTCAATATAATTGAATGAATAGAAATGTGCTCCCTCTTGATCTATATGATACCTAAAATTTGCATTTATATACATACATACATACATACATACATACATACATACATACATACATACATACACATATATATATATATATATATATATATATATATATATATATATATATATATATATATATATATATATATATATATATATATATATATATATATATATATATATATATATATATATATATATATATATATATATATATATATATATATATATATATATATATATATATATATATATATATATATATATATATATATATATATATATATATATATATATATATATATATATATATATATATATATATATATATATATATATATACTGGGTATTTCAAATTAGAGGCCCCCCCTCCACAGAACAAATGGAAACTTATGAAGATTTCTGCTATAGCCAATCTCCAAGTGCATTATTTTAAGTTTCTATTAAGCTATTTTTCATTTTACATTTCTTGTATTTTCAGACTGAGTGACAGAGTTAGATACAGCCATGGCTAACAACTCGGAGGAAATCAGATGGATTGACCGAATCCGGGCTATAACCTTCAGAGGCCAGGGATGCTGGTGCATCCTTCATTTCTTGTTCCTGGATAGCTAAATACATTAAAAGAGATGAATCCTTTGTTAAAAGAAACTGGAACAAAAATCCATATGACTGTCATTGCAAAAAGAGTGAGAATTCTGAAAGGCCTGAAGTCCTTTCTCAGGAGTCAAAAGACATCATACCTGAGGCAGTGGGTAGACCAAAAAAGTCTTGACATAAATTGGCGCTTGAACTAGAAACAAAAAGGGGAAAGAAGAGAAGTTATAGTGCTTTGTATCGTGAGTTGAAAAAATCTGGTATCAAGTCATTTCATGTTATCAGCAAGCCCAACATCACTCAGCAACAGAGACAAGACTGTGCATGGTTTTGTGGTTCATTTATTAAAGTTTGGGTTGAAGCTGACTTTCTCCATGTTGCCGCATCAGATGAATTCTTCATTTACACAGTCAGGAAACCAAATTATAAAAATGACATCATTTGGGTTGCAAAGTTGGATGATATCAGCGATGACGTGCGCTATCGCCAAGTTGTGAAATTTCCTGAATGTTTGGGAATTTTTCTCTGTTTCACAGCCAAACGGTTAATGCGGATCATCAAAGAAAAAGGACAGTCATGGAATGGCAAATACTTCTGAGAAACTGTGCTTGCTGGTGGAGTATTTCCTTTCTTCAAAGATCCTGAAATGTGTTATCTGTTGAAGAAGTCATATTTTTGCATGATAAGGCCCTATGTTTCAAGGCTCTTCAGACACAGAAGCTGCTTCGAAACAGTGGTATCGATTTCTTCTCGTCAAGTGAATTTCCAGGTAGCTTTCCTGACCTTAATGTGTGTGAAAACATTGGGAGTATCTTAAAGGATCGTGTTGAAGCGCGCACAGTGATCTATGATGGCATACCAAGCCTCGACGACCTGCGAAGACAGGTGGCCGAAGTGCTCAGGGAAATGGAGTTTGAGTCTCAGCTTTTTTGCGATTTGCTGAAATCATACCCCTCAAGAATGCAGGCTGTGGTACAGGCAGATGGAGGCCACACAAAATATTAAATACTCAGAGAGAAACTTAAATAAATAAATACCTATTCTGAATTACTTTTGTTTTTGTCCATATCAATTTTAGGTTATTTAGTTTATGCTTTAGAGTGGGGGTTATATAAATATATATATATATATATATATATATATATATATATATATATATATATATATATATATATATATATATATGAAGATAAAAAGGACCATAAAGCACTATTTGAATGTTGCAACCATATATTTTGAGCATTTCCTTCTGTGCCCATGTTCACTAGTAAAATATGGACACATGATGTGTTACAAGAGTATACAGTATATACAAAGCATATGTAGGTGTGGCATCATATATACACTTGTTATACATCATCTCCCCATATTTTACCAGTGAACAGGGGCACAGAAGGAAGTGCTCGAAATATATGGTTGCAATGTTCAAATAGTGTTTTACGGGCCTTTTATATCTTCATATTATACTGTAGTATTGCAGTAAAAGATGTTCATATATATATATATATATATATATATATATATATATATATATATATATATATATATATATATATATATATATATATATATATATATATATATATATATAAAACCGAATCACGAAAATATGGAACGTGATGAATATGAATAAAGATAAAATAAAGATAAAATCCGACAGCGAATGAAAGCGGAGCACGCTGGAGTGCTCCATGTGATTTTAGCTTTCGAAAGGCCTCGCAGCACTGCAGTGTTATATATATATATATATATATATATATTTTATATTTATATATATATATAATATATATACATATATACAGTACATATATATATATGTATATAATATAATTTTATGTATATACGCATATATAACATATATATAAATTATATCAGTGCAAAGTTTTTCATAACAAAAATTCATTAATATATGCTATCAATATGTTTTCTCCATAACACATAAAGAATAGTATATGCTACCTATAAAAAAATAGTAGACTAGGCTATATGCTATCAGTGCGAAATTTTTTTCGTAATAAATTATAAAAATAAATGCACTAATGAGGTTAGGCCAGGGCATGGTATTCTAGGAAAGGTTTGTTCCCAACGTTTTGCACTCACCCTAAAGTTTTCTTCATAACCTCTAAAAGTATATGCTATGAATATAAATTTTCTATATAATTTATATACGCTACCACTGTACTGTACATGTTTTCCGTTCAGACATTTGAGAGGCAAATAAACAAACAACTAGGAGGATAAAGTAAGCAAACGCTGAACAACCAAGCCTACACAAGTCACGAGTCAGACGACAACTCACTGTAGTAAAATCAAGCTTTGTTTTCTTATATAATTATTAAAATCTAATGAAAAATAGTAATCACTGATTAGAATGTCACTAATACAGGAAAACAAATCCCTTACTTAGATATGGGCGTTCTGGTGTTGCTGCTATCCCAGGCAAGACAATTCCCGTTTGCTTCTTTCCTCTCTTGTAACAAACTTGGGAAACGCCAACGTTCAAATTTCTCCTCATAAGGATGGTACTTCTCTTGCTTATGGCAATGAAATTGCGTGAATGCACTACACGATAAGGAAATCCGAAAAGGAAATGCGTCACAAAGCACTAACATATCACTCGAACCAGAACCACACACAAATCGAGATCGTTTATTTTATTAAAACCCGACGCTCTGTTTGGAACTGTTACCTACTTATATAATTTCATATTTCCGAAAATACGCAGTAAAAAATACGTCAAGCAACAGAAAATATTATATATATACTGCTTAGCATCGTACATCTGTGATAACGAGTTCAAAATATCCAGGTACATATATATGTATGAATTTTTTTTATATTATATTGCTTGATATATTTTTAGAGAACGAACAGGTCTTTATCGTAGAAAATGGGTAGTTTTAGTACGATACTGAAGTAAACTTCTCATTTTCTACTACACAGAATTGGCAAGTCATACGGACATTGTACAACAATTTGTCACACAATGTCGCTCACAAGGCGATATCGCAGGCGATATCGAGATACATAGATACTTATTTACTCTGATATTATATTTTCTGAGAGAGAGAGCCAGTTTTATCGTAGATAGTGTGCATTTTAATAGGAAAGTAAAGTATATTTCTCACTTCCACCTAAAATGTCATACAGAAAGTTTGCAACAATTTCTCACCCCAATGCCGCTCAAATCCAGGCAAATGCGGCGAAGAAAAATGTAAAAATACTCACTAATAATTTTTTTTTATCAATAATATTTCAGGACATGTTTATTTAGACATACCAGTCCAAAACTGTAAAAGACTAAAAATCGATAATTCCTTGGTACTTGGAAATTACCATTGGGATATTTCCTTATTTCAGGGCTCGGGGCTCAAGAACGAGCTAATTTGCTTCGACAATGCCTGGATACGTTGCATAGTGCCAGTGTAGGCTAACTGTTGTATCAGTAACTTTCGATGGGACAGCAATTAATGTATCAATGATAGGAGAATTTGGGTGCTATTTAGATTACAATGATATGAGAACTTCTTTCCCTCATCCAGTGGCACGGGGACCCGTTTGCATAATTATATTTTGATCCTTGTCACATGCTAAAATTAGCAAGGAATGCATTTGGAGAAGGAAAGAATTTCATAGACGGAAGGGGAATACATTCAATGGGATTTCGTAGAGAAACTGCACAAATTGCGAGATAATGAAGGTTTGCACTTAGGCAATAAACAGAGGTCACAACGTATTGCGTGGATAAAAAGAAAAGTGCATGTTAAGCTTTCTGCTCAACTTCTTAGCGAATCCGTTGCAACCTCCTTGCAACATTGCTTAGAATACAACCTTACTGATTTCAAAGGATGTGAGGGAACAATAAAATTTCTTAGGATATTCAATAATTCATTTGATATCCCTAATTCAAGAAATCTTCGTTTGTTTAAAGAATTTCCAGTGAAGGCTGAAGCTTATATTAGGCATTTAAAATTTTCTTATGGAAAGCTTCTTTTGAATTCAAACCGAAGAACGGGGTTTCAAGGCTTTAGAGTTTGCATTCGAAGCTTGATAAATTTGGATGATCTGGTCAAAAATAAAAATTTTTACTGTCACATAAAATGAGTCAAGACAATATGAGCTTTTTTTTTTTTTTGGTAGAATAAGGTGTTAGGGGGGATGTAGTTTTCTGCTGCTTTTAAGAAAATGTTAGTTCATAATGATATTCAGGACGATCTCCGCGGTAACTGCTTACCGCTAGAATCAGTACCCTTACCGAATCATTCAAGCAATGTTCCCCATTTACGTAACTCCCTTGATGTTGTAAATGCGTCTTCTGCTAAGAACAGAGCAATAGCAGAGTGCAGTTTTGATGGAAGTGATAACATTGAGGACTATACTCACATTCCTACGCCTTACCAACTATCACTGTGTTCTAGTAGTATTGTGGCGTACATTGCAGGAGCTATTGTGCACAAACTGAAGAAATCCTTGCGTTGTGAAGCCTCCTTAGATTGTTTGACTGCCAGTGACAATAATGCAATGTCAAGTTTAATCAAGTAAAGGATATCTGATTCATCCCTCGGATGATGTACTGTAGAAATCTGCCAGAGATATGAGATATTGTTTAGAAAGTCAATATCATTCAATGAAACCTCGGACATTAGCCTTGGCAAAAAAGAGTTGCAAAAAGTTGTAGAAGGTGTTATGAAATATTACACAGACAAAACAATTTTTAGAAAAATTAGAGAGCACATGTTTGACAGTGATCCATTGCAAAATCATTTAGTCTTACTCATCAGAGCGATAGCTGAAAAGTACCTGCAGGTACGCTATTCCTATGGCCACCATGCTCCTGGCAAATCGCGAAATGAAAAGTCGCCAGACATTCTCAAAACTTATGCACTTTAGTGGCCAGTAGACACACACACACACACATACATACACACACACACACACACACACATATATATATACATATACATAAATAAGAAATTTCATAAAGATTGTTTCTATATTTTATTGTAAGCTAATATATAAGGATTATTAGGTCATTAATACATACGGATTATTTATTCATTTATGTTCGATGTCCATATTTGTAAATATATTTATCTTGATCTCTGTAAATAATCATAACATAGTTTTAATTAAGCGAGATAACGTGTATGTTGTTTGCATCTACTTAACTTGGTTGTTTGTATACGAAAACACCTGGATTACGTAGCCGTTAAACTTTATAGCCCTCTATGGAATAACATAGAACACAGACTGGGTTAATCCCACAACTGTTGTTATTGATTTTTGCCTTAAGGAAGGCAGCTGTGTGTTATCACGGTCTCAAACAAATCCTATTTAAACCATCTTCGGAGTAAGTGGTCTATTCATATATGTACTTTTTTTAAAGTTATTGTTCGTGAAATTGAAAATGAATAATGCAACTGTGTCAGAAAACGTTAAAAATTTTACCTGAAAGTTAACAGAAAAAAATGCATAAATGAGACAGCTAATGAAAAAAAGCCGGGTAGGTATCTTTGGTTCCAAGGCTTTTTTTACCAGTCAACAGGGGAGTGATCGTTGACCTGGCTTCCCGGGTTCAGTTATGGACTTTGAGTCAGGGCATCTCCATAAGATTTCTCCATCACTAAAGTTTTAAGAAATTCGATTGCTATTTCAGGTAGAACACTGGAAATCTAAAGTAACCATCCATTATGAAACTATTTGAAAGTTTTCCTCTTTCGTTGTCTCCTGAAATGTTTGAGAAATATCTGAATGTTTTCATTCAATTATCATTCTTTTTTTTTTCCTTACGTTTGGTCTACCGTATATACAGGAAACTGACTTTTTCGTCGTTATTTTAATAGTATAGCGTTGGATGTGTTATAGTTAACATTCACAATTTTGAGAGAGAGAGAGAGAGAGAGAGAGAGAGAGAGAGAGAGAGAGAGAGAGAGAGAGAGAGCTCACATTCTTACTTTGAGTGACAAATCATTATTTCTAAATTCAACTTGCAAATCAAGTGAAAAGAGCAGTTTCCATACATTGAATGTAAATTAGAAATATGACGCCGGAAAAGCAGTGTGCATATTCCTTCTGCTTAAAAGAGGAAGATGAGCAACATAGGCAATGTCTAGCTCGTTACCGAGTTAGCATTGCAAGTGTAATTTGCGATTCAAATATCAAAGATATTCGCAGTGGGATAAGGTTGCCTAAGTGTGATATGCATAGAGTGTGAATTGCTGCGCAAAAAAGGATTTCACCTGCAGTTTTTGGGAAAACTTGAAATGTTTTAATACGCAGGTGACTGTAAATTTTATTCATGGCTTATTTTCAATTTTGAATACCGTGCTAACTTCAAGCACACCTGCTTCAGAGAAGCACTATTCATTTTTCCAGTGCAATCTTGGTGATTAATTAGAGTTATTCCTTTGCCTTTTTCTGTTAGACTAAGTATTAGGTAATTTGTATTTGAAAGAGTCTCATCGTGCTTGAAAAGCGGGAACGTATTCATAGTTTTTAGATTCAAATATGGAATATAAACTAAGTCCTGTACAGACAGACATGATGTCTCCAGATTAATACGAAAAAAATAACATACGAGTAATACAGAAAAAACAAAAAACAAATCGAATGCGAAAAAACAATAATAGTATTTGGTTTACAATTAAGGCCCCAGTCCTACTGGAGCTTACGACCTCTAAGGACCAGTTGGCGGTCTCTGGTCCCCGCCAATCGTTAAAAGGTCGCACGACTTGTCGCTGGTAGTCACCGTGGTCTTCGGTGGTCGTTGTAATCTTTTCAGATCGTGCGACCAGTTCCGGTCGTAGAGAGGTTTTCGAGCCTGCACAAAAACCTCTCTGCGATCAAACTGGTCGCTAGTGGTCTTCGAAGGGTTTTAGGTAAACGTGTGATCGCCGTGCGAAGGTCTCTAATAATATTTAACTGGTCGCTGCTGATCTTTTCTGCATTTGGTCGTAAATAGTCTTTTCAAAGTCATGCGATCAACGTACGAATGCTGTCGACCTATCGCACGATCACCAGCGACCAGTTAAAAACTACCTGTGACCAGGCACAGACCACGTGACCAGGTCGGGTGTTTTTGGCCCTGTCTTCTGAGACCCAATCTTTTGGCGCCATTTTTTTTAGCGCTCAGTTATTACGGCACTCAAGTTTTTGGCCCACCATGGTTTGGCGCCAGCATTAAATGGATTAAATTCATCTAAGATACAAATGCGAAACGTTTATTCTTGCCTAAAATATTTATGTAAAAGGAAAAGAAAATCATAATTAAAATCAGTATTTCAACGTTTTTCGTGACTGTAGGCTAAACCACGCAAATATTCTAATGGTTCCCTTTCATCAAAATGGGGCACAATATTCAAAGTGCGCTCATCAGCCCTCACATACTTGAGAAGCTTTTGTTTAGGAGCATGGCCAGCAAGCAATTGTTTATAATGTGTGTCTCGCCTCTTTTGTGTTTTTCTCAGTCCATAAATAAATTCCCAGAAATGGGGTGGTGAACTCCTAATTCCTCATATATTTTTCCATGCGCTGCTTCTGCGTGATTGCTAGTTCGGTCCTCTCCAGCGATTGTTCGATTGTATTGGTTCCACATCTCTGAATGAAAAAGAGCAGGCCGCCTACCATTGCCTCTTATCATTGGTCGTCCTACGCAATCATCTTTAAGCCAGTTAAGGGAGCAGCGGTTTTTTTTCTAATTCTGCAGATGGTACCATTCCGGCTATATAATCTTGTTTACCAAAGGCCACTCTTCATATACAGGTTTGCTCGTCTTGGAAGCTGGTCGAATGCCTCCCCAAAAAAGTCGAGGAAAGGCAAAGCAAAGGCGGCACAAAAACAAGGTAAAGAAGATTCCGACCCTGAGACAGAAAACGAAGTTCAACAGCAAACTGAAGCGCAAGAAAATGAACCATCTCATTACGAAGACAGTGAAGATGGCCTAGACCTTCCGCCTATAAGTCGAAACAGGCAAAGGTGTCGGAGACCCTTTCTGCTCAACAAGAACAAATATTGGTCGACTGGTTCAGTGAAAACCCGTTATTCTTCGACCAGGGCCTGAAGGACTTCAAAAATAAGGGGAAAAAGGATCGCATTCTTCAAGAAAAGGCCAAGGAGCTTGACACGACGGGGGTGGGGGGATTATTTTAAGATTCTTAAAATATCGTTCAATGGCTATATAATAACAGTTACCACATACAAAAACGTATAACATTCATTGCAGACACTTCGAGTGCTTCCATCAAAATGAAACTATTTCACATTGCTACTTCTGAGGGTAAACATTTGCAGAATTTTAACTAATACTAAAATACATTATTTTCGTTTGGCCATATCTTACTGAATGTTAATATTGATTTATCCTGTTCTTCAGTTCCTTACTCGCCTAACCACAGTAAAACAAATCACCGTCTAACCATTGCATTTTGTAAGCTGTATCACGACTGCTTCTCATAAGCATGTTTTTACAGTGTTGTGTTTATGAAAAAAATTGTATTTGTATTGACTATTTCCAAAACTGATCGAATTGAGTTAAATCCGACGAAGCAAGGCAAACAAATTGTATTTTTAGGTAAAATCACTGCCTTTACAAAATATCTTGATATCTTTATTTCAGCATGTATCTAACGCATGCGCTGGATGACAACACCTCTTACTTAACTCCCTAATGTTCATTGATTTCTTATCTTGTGTTTCGTGATTACTTTTACTGTATTTAAGAAATTTGCAGTGAAGATGTTTGTGTCCGATAAAAATATCTAAAAACGGTCAAGACTTTTTTTTTTTTTATAGCGAGTCTTTCACATCAGGGGCTTCTTCACTCATTTCAAAGGAGTTATTAACACCTAAATCCTAGGCATAAATGCCATCTATATATTGAAATCGTGGTACACGTGTTTGAATGATCCTCCATATATAACGTCAAAATATTAATAAATTGGGATCACTGGTGTTAGAAATTTAACCACTGCCATGTCAATGTTTGCTTGTAGTGCTTTACATTTGATACAAACTCACAGTTGAAGATGGGCAATTATTTTTTTTTTTTACTTTCGCTGCTTACAAAATTTGACTGGCTCTTATCGGTAAATCTTATTTGATTAATGTATTTTACGATACTCTAATGTAGGTTCAGTAGGTGCTTTGGTGTATAATGAACATTCGTAAAACTCGATAATCAGGAGTCCAGATTGATATTGATGCAGTTTAATTTATCCCATAAATTTAATCATATGACCAAATTGGTGCCGTGATGAAAAGAGAAGGGCGTGGTATTAGTGAAATTGTATGAAATCTTGGACTGGACGATCATTCGGGACTGACACAATGGGAAGCTCAGGAGACGCCACTCAGCTACCACGACCCTTCAGGGCAGTTAGGAATTTTTGCTGACAGAGAGAGGAAGAAAGTAAAATTTAGCTAGAAAACGTTTGTGAAAGAATTACAAAATTATACATACCACACAGTTGGCACAACCATTTTCCCTTTTAGCACAGTATAATCAAAATAATTTTTATTTACACTGCTATATCAGCATTTATCCACATAAATTGCTTCGACAAATTTCACGTAAGGAAAAAAATTCTCGAGTTTTTTTAAGAAAGAAATGTCGTTCATCTTTTAAGTTTTCGAGACTTCGACAGAGAAAAGAAATCACGAGAAAATAGCGTATTGGAAACCAATACTTTTACTTTCAAAGACAAGCATTCACTTACCTGAAGGGAAAATATTTCCATTACTTGCATTCGATAAAAAGATGATACTTTCTTAACTGATATTGCCAAATGAATAGATATTTTGCAACGCGATTGCTTTTTCCAGTATCAGTCTTTTTTATCGATATATATTTAAGCAATTAAAGAATATTACTCATCTGAAAAAATGTCTTTCGAAAGTCATTGAACTAACCATATTTCAAGAGCTAATTGCAAAGTATTTACTTGATACTACCATTAAATGTTGATATAGTCCGGATGTGTTGATTATATACAGTTTATCTTTCACGGTGACTGTCACATGAATCTAAAAAAGAAAAAAATAGACAATAAGAATTCAGTGTAATAGTAAACAACAACAATAACAATGAAGTATAATCGAAAATGTATGCTAACCATAATCATATTTATCAACAGGAGACTAATAATCTGGTCTATGTGCTTAAGTGGCATCGTATAATCTAAACGGTAAGTTTTCTCTTCCGTATGAGCAGTTGCATAATGAATAAAACTGCCAAAGGATTAAGAGAGGAGCATTTTATTGTTGATGCAAAAAAAAAAAAAGTCAACTGTTAAGAAGAGTATTTGGCAAGATGTGAATATTTATTCATCGAAACCGTACAAATATCTGTGCTTAAGACTCCTCGACTAAATAACGATAAAGTGGTTTAACTTCCTTTTGATGAATTTGCCAGATAGATAGAAATATCATTATACATCACACATAGCAGAAACACTTCTAATGTCCTTTTTAATACATGATGAAGAGTATTGCCCGCTATGGTCTCTAATCAACAAACAAAATATTTAGTGTTATCAGTAATTCAGTGAACATTAGTACAGCATTGTATGATGGGCCTGGTAATTTGGAATGTTAAAGATTGGCATGTAAATAATAAGATCAGTTGCAGGATTCTGAGGACTCTTGGATAATTGGTATCTTTTCTTCCTTTCAAGCATCTATCGTAGCATGCTTTAGGGTTGCTAAACGTGAAGCAAACATCGCAAAAACCAAAGGTTTTTTTGTACCATTTTCATCTCTTTTCGTGACTCTAAAGTATTAAACAATAGCTTCCAAAATTCTATGCAACATTTGACCAGTGTATATATATATATATATATATATATATATATATATATATATATATATATATATATATATATATATATATATATATATATATATATATATATATATATATATATATTGTTATGGATTACAAGATGATGACTTCGTTTTTACCTTACTCTATTAATTCCAGCCTCACAAAAACCCCTCGTAAGACCACAAACAGAATAACTGTAAGAACAATTATGAATTGGAAGATCGCCAAGTGAGAATATGTTTCTTAACACTGCTCTATTTACACACACAACATGGTAAATTTAACAGTGGGAATAATGGACAAATCTCACTAAAATAAACAGATGGAAAAAAGGGCACATCAGCAAGTCACTGAGTGGATAAATAACACATCATTTATATATGTAAATGGCCAAGGTGAGTTACCAAGCCAGTGGTGTAAAATTGTAAATATATATATAAAAATATATATATAAGTATATATATATATATATATATTATATATATATAAAGATATATATATGATATTATATATATATATATAAATTGTATATATATATATATATATATATATATATATATATATATATATATATATATATTATATCGGGTCAAGTCATAGTAGTACTATTATTTATTTATATTTCTCTGTTCTATTTTAGATTTCATTTAATTTACCTTTCTCTAAGTGGTGTTAGGAATTAAAAATTTTAAGGTTCATACTGTTGGTAACACTCTTTTATTTCATGCAAATTACAAAGAAAATTATCCTTATCGATTTTGACTTAACATTTTATCACACACACATAAACATAATTATTATATATATATATATATATATATATATATATATATATATATATATATATATATATATATATATATATATATATATAAAGCTGGGTTATTATTTGGAAAGTGAGGTGATAAGCAGTGCAATTAGACAACTTCTTCCTTAAGATGTGCCATTAAATTGAGGAACAGATGTACCTCAAGGCAGAGGAGCACCTGTGAAGGATTGTTGGCTGTTCTGCTGAAGAAATACCCATAAATGGCAGATAAGTTCATAATCTGGGGAAGAGGTAGCCCTTATAGTGTCAGAAGGACTTTGGGGATGGGTGAAAGAGTACAAAAAATGATTGTCTAGGTAAGGCTGAATGTGATAGGAGAAGTGATGATTAATGCATTGGTTCCAGGAATGAAAAGAAGTCTCAGAAAAAGTGCTTGTGGAAGGGTCTAAATATTTGCATGCCTAGGAGAATATGAAAGATAATTGCCTTATGTGATTTGAAAACAAACGTAGGCTGCATAGAAAGAGACTGCGTTTTTGTTAAGTAATGAATTCCTGAAATAACTGAGAAAGATATTATTGTAGAAATGTATTTGGAAAGAGGCTTGGCAGTTAGAAATACGTGAGATCCAGATGAAAAATAATTTGTATCCTCATGAAAAATTATGGTAAGGAAGAGAGTTTGCTAAGTTAAGAATTTATGTAAGAATGATGGATCGAAGAAGGGTGGTTAGAGGTAAATCTGATCACTATTTGGTTGAAAACAAAATTAAAATAGATGCAAGCTGGAGAGGAAAGGATGAAAAGAAGACTGTAAAAATACTTTAAGACAAGTGAGCTGGGTAAAAATGAAGGGAGGAAGACATGCATGGTGAAAATTGATGATACATTGACTAGGGTTAGAGGTAAGGAGGTAGGAAGAGCAGAAGAGGAGTTTATAGAATTCCATGATCTTGTTATAAGCACAACATGGAATATTTGTGGATATAATTGACTAGGAGGAGAAATAAAAGCAGGTTGTGTAATAATGAAATAGGTTAAGTGGAATAAAAATCAGAAGAAATGGCAGTCAGACAATGGATAGGATAGTCAGGAAGAAACAGAGATAAAAAAGAAGCTATGTATTAAAACAGGGGGAGAAGAATAAAAAGATTTATAAAGCACTAAATGGAGAACGAAAGGTCGATTAACAAATAGGCCTCAGTTTAAAGTTACAAATGGAGAGATGACACGGAATATGGGGTGAGTACTTGGAAAGTTTCTTGAATCTGATTGATAGAAGAGTTGCAGATATGTATAACTTAAGAGTTGAAAGGGTTAGTGTAAGGATGAATATACTTTTGGAAATAATTGTTGAGGATAAAAGGACAATAAGAAGTTGATGAAGACGAGTAAGCCATAAAGCTTCACTGGATTACAAATGATATGCCACAGTACTGTAATAGGCACTGATCGTCCAACTGCGTAACTGACGAGTGTTTGTAAGTGCAAGTGGGGTGGGAATGGTTTTGGAGAGGATGAGATGAAAATTTGTACCACTTTATAAATGTAAAGTTGATTGAAGGGGTAAATTTTGTGGACGGATCTGTTATCTGGTGCACCAGTTAACGAGTATATAAATATTTTGATAGAGAAATTAAGATAGATGACAGAAGGAAAGAAATATAATTTGTACATCAAATGTTCATTAACAGACACAGGTGAAAAATTTGGAAGTGAAGGTAAGAAAATTCAAGTATATTTGGACCAATTAAAAATCTTATGCCACAAATAATGAAGGTAATGTAGAGGGTTTTAGGAATGTGTGATACAGAAGATAATTCCTGAGAGCCATTAGAATATGCAGATGGGTGAGTGAGTTTCTTGGTGTAAATATGAGTCTGAAAAGAAAGAGTTATATTTCCATCTTTTCAATATTTTCATGGACAGTCGACATAGATGCACAGCTGTTGGTTAAAACTGCAAAAACTAAAGACAGAACCTTAAGATTTTGGCAAGAGATAAAAGCTGGGAATAAATATGGTCAGGAGTCATGATGGAGGGATAGATAGAAAAGAGGAGGATAGGGCAATGTTAATGTTAATATGAATGTTAGAAGGATAGCAACAATTGGTTAATGTAAATATTTCAGAGTAAATCAAAGCAAATTATAGAATGAGAGACGAGGTACATCACAGAATTAGTGATAAAAGAAGTTTAACAAGTTTAACGCAAAAGAATTGGAAGAGATTTAAATTGTCCATAAAGGCAACTCTACCATATGTAAATAAAGAATGTAATGCTGAAAGGAATGATAGGAAAAAATTAACCTTTAGGATGTACTGTTTGTTTAGAAGATATGGCATTACAAGGACTGATAGGGGCAGAAATAAGAAAATAAATTTGAAAAATTATGAAGCGGATGGATCACAGTATTCTGAGAGGGTTTCTTCAAGAATAGACAACGATTAGTTGGTGGAAAGAATGTAAAATTCAGAAGTATTAGGAGGAAGGAGGAGAGGAAGATCTAGAAAATATTAGAAATATGGTATAAAGGAGGTATTGAAAAGGAAAGGCCTTGACACATAGAAAGTGCAAGAGTTCCTGCGTGATAGGGGTGTATAGTTTAATGTGGGCAGAAGGTTCGACGTGATAAGAATTTATCTTTTGCTTAGGTCTAGGAAGCAGATGTCACAAAAACAAAACAGCCTTTAGCCATACTACATGTCATTACAAAGGACTAATTTGTATAATTTATTATTAACAAACACGACTTTTAATACTGAAAAAGAACAATTTCTATCACAGCCACAGCTGTTTACTAAGAAGTTCCTTGTTGTATACAACCGTAACACAAAAATTGTACTCACATTTTTCCAGAGAAAATATTGGTGAAAGAATTGGATAAAAAGTGGATATAAACCAACTATTTGATATTTACTCTCGAAGAAAAAGAATATAAGAATATATGGAATATATATATATATATATATATATATATATATATATATATATATATATATATATATATATATATATATATATATATTGGTTTTGAGTGAATGGTCGGTTTAGTGAAGAAATAAAGGTGGTTGTCTAAGATATGAGCATAAAGATAGAAGGGATCACTCAAAAGAAGGCACCTTGCTTACCCCATACAAAAAATGGGAAAAAGCACGTTAAAAAAAGAAAAGAAAATAGAACTGTCTACAAGTGGATGAAAAAGCAGTAAAATATTGATGGAGAAAATGAGGGCCAAAACAAAAATAGAGGATATACAGTATGGTAGTTAAAATTTAAATAAGACGGTTTTGACAGAAAGAAAATGTAGTGGGGTTGTTGAATAGTTAAACTTATCTTATAATAAAAGATGCAAATAAAGGGATACTGTGTAAAGTAAATGCAGTCATTTGTAGCTGGTGTGAGCTTTTTCATGCTTTTATTTAACTTTACTTTTGTGTCTGTCTGTCTGTTTGTCTATCCTCAAATCTTGTAACTCAATTTTCGACCTGTTCCCTTTGTCTGATGGACTTGAAATTTTGCACAGCTACTCAGTCCCGGTGACAATACAACCTTACACGATCAGTGGGTCAGCAGTGACCTCTAGTGACCCTACGGTGACCTCTCCCAGCATCTCAGTATTTGTATGAAACTCTTGGGATTTTTCACGATTTCTTTGACTTGGTAGAATCTGTCTTCTACGTGACCCCCTCTTCCCTCTTCCTTCCCCTTCTCCCTTCCATTTTCAATCCCCCTCCATTTTAACCCTCCCCAAGCACACAATCAAGAGTTAATTTAGCTGTGTCCTCCCCCTCCCCTTCCCTCTTCCATCCCCTCCACTTCCACCTCCCTCCCATTCCCCCCCCCTTCCCTCCCTTTCCCTCCCCACCTTCTGGAGCTCACTACAATCAAGTGTTAATTTAGCTGTGTCCCCCTCCCCCTCACCCTCCATACCTTCCCTTCCCATTCCCCTTTCCCCTTCCCCTCCCCATCCCCACCCTTCCCTTCACCCTCACCTTTCCATCCCCTACCCTCCCTCCTCCCCTCCCCTACCCTTCCCTTCTCCTTCCCCTTCCCTCCTATTCCCTCTTCCTTTTCCTCTCCTCCTCTCCCATTTACCCTCCCATCACTGCCCCCTCCTCTTCCCTCCCTTTCTCTCCTCTTTCCCCTTCCCTAACCCTCCCCCGCAAACGGATATCAGTTTCGTTAACTGCAATCATAAATCCGTTACAATTTCTGTCAAAACTAAAAAGTACAAAAAAGATAAAATTTTAACATGCTTTTATTAAAATGCACTAAAAAGTAAAAAAAAAAAAAAAATGAGACACCGGGATTTTCTTGCAATTAATCATGTTTACAAAAATAAGAGCGTGGGTCCCAAACATGGAGGGAAATGCTACAAGAAAACAAATATATTTTTCTATTTCTTTTCGCATTTCCTTCCATGTTTGGGGCCCACGCTTTTATTTTTGTAGACATGATTAATCGTAAAGAAATCCTGCTGAGTCTTAAAATATTATTTTTTACTTTTAGTACATTTTAATAAATAAAAGCATGGTTAAAAATATAATTTTTTTATTTAATAATTGTTGATATGTAGAATAAGAACAGGCAGGGCTGAAAGGAACTTTTGTAGAAACTCTAATAATGAATACTTTCAAGGACCTAAGCAGGTCAGCTAGGAAGCTGAAGAACTGGGAGACTTCAGCAGTTGGTGGGATTACAAGTGATATGCCGTGGTTAGAAGGTGATGTTGGAATGGAGTGCCCCAATACGTATCTAAGGAATTTCTCGATAATAGAAAGGTTCCGAGTGAATGGGTGACAGGATTAATTTCCCACACAGAAAGGATAGATGTGATAGAGACAATCGAAAAAAAATCATTGGTATGTAAAATTATTTTTTGTAACTAGGAACGTATAGGGTAGAATTTTGACTGTGGAAGTAAAACAGGTACAGAAGGCTTTGGAGCCTAGGAAAAGTGTAAACAAAACGATTGTGCTTAGAGCAACTGTTTGTTGCAAGACAACTATTTGAGAAATTTGACAGAAAGTATGGAATATATGTGGCATTTATGGACCAAGACAACTCATATGATAAAATTAGTAAACGGTGCTAGGATGTACAGTATATCTCAGATGATAAGTTGTTGCAAGAGATTAAAAGTGTTACTTTGCAAGTAACACATGTTTCAGAGTATGTCGGCAGGAGAGGTGGTCTGTGTTAAGGGTGTTTTATGTCTCTATACGTTATCTAATATTTTTGAGGTTTGAATGTACAGAGTACAGTGCAAATGAACCCTGAGTGAAGTGTGGCCTGATTGGTTACGGGGAAAAGAAACTGCAGAAACCAGTGAGAGTTTAAAAACATTTGCAATTAGACAAAGTTTTAAGTAATTGTGAGCACCAGAAAGATGCATTGTGCATTGAATGTTATATGAATGGTAGAAGAATAGGAACAGTGGACATGTAAAGGTATTTAGGAGCAGAAATTACAGTTGAAGGCAGGGCAACAGACAAGAGATTTTAATTATATATTTGGTGAACCAGTGAAGATGTTACAATGTGAGCAAAAGGTTCCTAAAGTGAGAATTTATGAATGAATTGGTGAACCAACTAAACATTATGTAAGTGAAATATGTATTGTAAGTGCCAATTAAAGAAAAATGATTGAACTCTCTCTCTCTCTCTCTCTCTCTCTCTCTCTCTCTCTCTCTCTCTCTCTCTCTCTATATATATATATATATATATATATATATATATATATATATATATATGTATATATGTTTATATATATATGTATATATATATACACACATACATATACATACATATATATACACATATATATATATATATATATATATATATATATATATATATATATATATATATATATATATATATATATATATATATATATATATATATATATATATATATATATATATATATATATATATATATATATATATATATATATATATATATATATATATATATATATATATATATATATATATATATATATATATATATATATATATATATATATATATATATATATATATATATATATATATATATATATATATATATATATATATATATCCCTCCTTTGTTGTATATTATTGTTGTTGTATTTCATTACATACATACATACATACGATACATACACCATCTGTATATCGATATATAAAAACAGGGGTTTATATATATATATATATATTTTTGATAAAGATCTTTCCTTCGAGGCATATAATATAATATATATATTCTATATATACAGGCCAAAATATATATGCGCATAGGCAATGAGTCAAAGCATCTGTGTTGGGCGCACCCCCTGCCCCAAAGGAGGGGATATATATATAAAGCCCACGAGGTCCCAGACACACGCGGGCTGGAAGATTTATTGTTTTTCTGTGAAGATTTCAGTTTGGCCCCATCGATGCTCTTGCATCCAACCACGTGGCCCTTTAAAGTATTTTGCCTTGTGCCTTCAACCGTATTCCTCGAAAGCATACACGCCAAAACTTGGAGTTTCGAGGAGTCCCCAAGGCTCTTGCCCCTTTACGGAAAATATTGCATCTCAAAACACGTGGAAGAAATTTCCTCGGAAATGTAAGTCATCCACGGAATAACATTAATACGGAAAAAATCTAGTAAGATTAAAGTGCCCTGAAGGGAAGAGCCCCATTTCAATCAAAATTTTGTCTCAGAATAGTTAAAGAGAAAGCCAGATAAGGGTCTCTCTGAAATGAGAGATATGTCCATTATACGCCTCTTGAAAATAGACAAAAGTATTAATTCTTTATTACTCCTTTGGCACCCTGAGGGTGCAGCTTCGATGAATTAATGATTATTCTTTTGTCGATTTTCATTACTGGACATAATGATTCGGTGATTACTGGCTCAATTTCAGAGGGATGCTATTTCGAGACAAAGCGTGACTGAATGGTGTCTTCCCCAGTTTCATTCAACCTACTGAGGTTTGGTTCCAGCGTACTAATGTCATGGATGACACTACTTTAAATGTGCCGAGTTTTTACGTAATATTTCCCTCAGTAACCAGAGCCCTATGCATATGAAATTTCCTTTGTTTTCCTCTTTTTTACGTTTTCCCGGCATCACGAAGTCAGAATGGAGCGAAACGTGGCTAAAGCGGTTAAATTGTTGCTATGAGTCTCACAGAGCATATTTCAAACTAAAACCACGGAAAAACGTAAAAATGGCGACCTGGCCATAGATCTCGTTTTGCAGTTGCAGTTCCCTAGTCTTTGCTTTTTATTGCATTTGCGAAGCTTGCCAGATCAGCTTATTCTCCTAAGCTGGGCAGGGGACAACGTACGAACCTTATGAGTTGAAACCAGCTCACAGATCCAGAAGTTTTGCCTGTAAGAAAATGTGTTTATCTTAGAAAACCTTTTTACAATCGTGAAGATTCTTAAAGGAATTAGAAATAGGTTTTAAACGCATGTAATCACTGAGAGAAAAGAACCGCAGATAGATTCGTTAATGCATGCCTTTCAGTAAATAGAAAGTTAGAAATAACCAGTGCTAACCATCCTTTGCTTCGAGGAATAGTGCGAAATACCTCTGTGTTAAAATCTTTGCCATATCTTTTGCTTCGAGGAATAGTGCAAAAATTCCAAATGTTAAAATCTTTACATTCTGCCTGGCAATGAACTTTAAAGAAGGGATTTATGAAACTGATAACTTTTACTTTTAATAACGAATTAGGAAACTGTTATTTAGGCGCGAATAAAATTTAAACACTTGCACACGACGAAGTCAGCTTGCATTTGACAATTTCTCAGTGTAGTTAGAATTCGAGTTGGTGTTAGGAAAGCGAAATTTAAATTCCGCTTATAGGGAAAATTACTGAGGCGTTGTACTGTTATCCTCTCAGACGACTGAAGGGAAATTGTTCAAGAATAAGACATATGGTTACTGGGTTCATTACCCAGAATCTAAAAATACATTCTGTGTTGGCCAAACGACCTGCTGCCCATAAATGAAAAAACAGCGTTTTTTTTTTTTTCTCCCCATTCATTTCCCAGCAAACATTTTTCTTTGGGTTTGCCGTTAGTAATTTCTAAGTCCTAAGGGACGAATAGTCCAATTCCAAGTCCTAAGTGACTCCTAAAATTTTACGTCGCACGTGGCGAGAATTCCTCCAAGTTCACAAATTCCAAGTCCTAAGTGACCTAAAATATGCTAATTTCGCACGTGGCGAGAATTTCTCCAAATTCCAGTCCTCAGAGACTCCCTAAAATGTTATGACGTGGCGAGAATTTCTCCAAATTCCAGTCCTCAGAGACTAAAAGCGTTCTTACGAAGGACGTGGCGAGAATTAATAACAAATTCCAGGAAAAGAACTAAAATTTACGTCGAAACGTGGCGAGAATTTCTCCAAATTCCAGTCCTCAGAGACTCCTAAAATTTCTACGGCAAGAGTCTATGGCGAGAATTTCTCCAAACCCCAGTCCTCAGAGACTAACAAAAAGAGAGCAAATGATATTGGCAGAATTTCTCATTAAGGGAAAAAAATTAAGTTTGAGACATTATATAGTGTAGTTCACACACATCTTTGCCCTTACGGGACTGATCATTCTAGTTCGTTAGAACAACTCCTTAACTTCACGCTACAGCCGCCAAGTCAGGAAGCGTGACAAAATCCAACTACGCCTTCCGAGACAATATTAAAACTCGTTCGCCAAGAACAACTCACTCTGTTATTCTCAAGACACATCCATTTTTAACAAAAAGTCTCCTCAGACTTACTAATCAACTGTCTTATTCGGACAGATCCATTCTCCTGCAGTCTGAACAATTGAGTGTTTCAGATTCCTGGAATTGAAGTCTTTTCTGACAACCTGAGTCTTTCAGACATATCATATCCCCATTATTTCAAGATGGAAATACCAGAGCCCAACAAAACGAGGATTTCAGAGCTCTTTCTACATGTCCCTGGGAAGGACATGGGACTATCGGGGCAAGATCTGAGAGCATGGGTTCAAGAGGGAGTGGACGATGCCAAGGCGGAGAGAGCAAGAGAACGAGACTGAGAGAGAGGGCAAGAATTGCCACAAGAGCAGGAGAAGGATAAAGAACGCAGAGGAGAGAGAGGGAACGAATTGCCCAAGAACAACGAGAGCTCTTGAGAGTTCATCGCCAAGAACAATGGCAGGAAAAAGAACGTGCAGAGAAGGATAAAGAACGGTCAGAGAAGGATAAAGAACGGTGCAGGGAGGGAGAGAGAACGTGGGAGAGAGAGAGCGATGACCAGCTCAGGCTCCAGGTGCTAGAACGACAGCACGCCACCCCCGCCCCTGCCGCTGTGGGGAATGAGTGCCCTCAGCCAAGCTGGTTCATGCCAAAATGGACGGAGTCCGAGTTGAAGTATGGCTTGAATGGGCCGAACGAGTCCTGGAGTGCTGGCACGATCAGAGTCTCCCCACGGAACTCTCCCTTGTTCTCACTAAATTCCAGGGCGGAAGGCCCTCGTTGCACTGCTCAGGGCACGCCCTTCCCGGCAGGATTTGGCATCTCCGGAAGGAAGATCTGGCCCTGGCACTGGCACTGAGGCAGGGCCGGGATTAATTGGATTGGAGGAGACGTTGGAGAGAGCCAGCCCAGAGAAGCAGGCCAGACTTGGTCCGAACTGCACGTCCTCCTGGTAGCAGGGGCGCCAAAATGACTGAGGGAGAAGGGGAGGATTACACCGAGGAATGACTCGGGAATGTGGTTTAAATTGTCGCATTTCCTGCGGGACTGCCCCTCCTGCCCCTCGCCAGGATGACGTCATAGCCCGGGGCAACACTCACCGAGTGTTGCCGAATAGCAGATTGGGAAACCCACCACCTCAAGAAGGATCCATGGGGCATCAAGATAATTTATTCCCTTGATCCCTCCTCGGAGGTTCAAATTGACAAAAATGGGAACTCGGGCAAGCCCTAACTTGCCATTATTGCAAGAAAACGGGCATTCCTCCAACAGTGCCGTGAACAAGAAACCGGCTCCTCTCTCCCGTGGAAAACCGACAAATAACTCGCCAGCGCCCTCCACAGGGGCAGCGCGGAAAGATTGGGCCAGACATTTTGCACAAGGTGATGCAAGGTTTATTTATTATTATTTTCGCCGCATGGGGAAATGCCCACGCATAATAAATCAACTACTCCCACCGTCGCCTTGGTCTCACAGATCCCCAGTCATTAGGCCCTGTGGAGGGCACAGGCCTGTTATACGTGGGCCCTCCACGAGGTGCCGTTTTCTTGCGCCGAGTCACTGTTCGAGGACTCGGGAATGCACAAATCTTTTCATCCAATAAGGGACAGAGTTACGGAGCTATCGAGTTCCCATTTTGTAGACGAATTTGATCCTCCGATCGAGGGAATAAATCAATTTAAAATGATACTTCTTGACGGTCCAATTGAGAGTCACAATGTCTCACCAATCCAAAATTTGCAATCTTGCAGTAGCAAGCCATCTTCCCGGAGGCTATGACGTCATCCTGGGACAGGACTTTCAGTCCCCACCGAAATCACGACAATCTAGGGGTCCCCATTCCCCGAATCAGCCATTTTGTTAATGCCCGCTCCCGAATGGCGAGTAATCCTGGCCCGCTTCTCTCTCAGCCAAGACTGGCGCCCCTCCACCAGAAGGACGTGCAGTCCCCACCAGTGCCACCTGAGTACGATGTACAGTGGCCCCTCGATCGGTTCCCTGATCCGTGGTAGGCGAGGGCCCTGCCTCAGTGCCAGTTAGTGGGCTCCCAATCAGAGTTCCCTTCAGGAGATGCCAAATTCCAGGACCGGTGCCACTTGCATGCCCCGAGCAGGGCCATACTTCGTCCGTCCTGACCGTCCATTTTGGCATGAAAAGCTTCTGATAGCGCCTGATTCCCCCAGGGGCGGGAGTGGCGTGCTGTTGTTCTAGCATCTGGCGCCAGAGCGCTGTCGCTCGATCTTCCATTCACGGGATCCAACTCAGGATTCTTTTCTCTCTCTCTTCCCCGTTCTTTCTCTGGCACCGCTGTTCTTTCTCGGTCTCGGTTCCTCCCGACCAATTCGGAAGCTCTCCTGCAGGTGCTTTCTCAACCTCCTGCCTTGAGCTGGTCTTTCTCTACTCTCGAGCTCTCGCCACCCCGCATCGCCTCCTCTCTGCTTCACCCATTCGCAGATCTTGCCCTGATAGTCAGGATTCTTTATCTCACGGCCGATGAACTACAAGTCCGCGACGGATTTTGTTGAACTCTGGTACGGAACATCTTGCGTCAGCTGTCGCATCAGCAGGCCCAGGTGGTCTGAAAAGACTCAGGTTGTCGCGGGCCCTCCAATTGCCGAGAACGACTGTCCCATTAAGAAAGACTCAGGAGGGCGAAATCTGTCTGAATGGGACATTCCAGGTAATTTACAAAGAGTCTAGAGCTCCCATGGCACCTTTTGTTAAAATTTTCATTTTCGAAGGTCTTGGCACCCCTAATCCAGAAGGGGACGTCAGACCCTCCTAATCTTCCTCCGTTCCTCAGAACTTCTATCTCTTATCACCTTCTATTAATCTTCCCTTAAATTATCCCCACAAGAGGAAATTAAATACTAGGGATACCATTCCCCACACAATGTGAAATAAATCATTAAGTCTAACAGAGTGAAGTGGCACGCAGGAATTGAATTCATACCTTGGCATTTTTTGGGAGTCTCTCAGGACTTCCTGAAGGAGAAATTCGCCCGTTCGGGTGCAATTTTAGGAGTCCCTGGGACTGAATTTTGTGATAGTCCCTAGGACGTAATTTGGTAGGCAAAGGACGATAAATTGGTTGAGAAAACACAATAAAACCCTCACTTTTTTCCCTTAGTTCTTCTGCCAATATCATTTACTTTCTTTTAGTCATTTATTTATCTTTAATTTTAAAAATCAAAGTCATAAACTGTTTGCTGTGATTTAAATGCCAAAAGGCTACAGCTCTGAGGGACGTGTCCCGCCTTCATATGGGTCAAGTTTCATTCGTAACATCTTGAGTAATTTTTAGATTTGTTATTATTATCCGTCTCCCCCCTTCCATTCCTTCCAAGATCCCAGGTTTGTCCTAACAGTAAAACGATCTTTTGTCTTTTCCCTCATAACATTGAGTTTAAAGTAGACTTTCCTAAAATTAAGTTTAATTTTAACTACATTAAAACCTTTCAACACTCTCGTCCGCAAGCTGACTTCATCTTGTCCCACGTGTGGAATTTATTCAGCGCCTGAACATAACTGAGCCAAGTACGTTAAAACGAAGATAAATTATCACAGAGGAATTGTATAGTCATTACAGTATCCGTGAAAAAGGGGATGTCATTTACAAAAATAAACGCTGTTTTTCATTTACACAGCCTCTTCAAGGCAGATTGTACTAACCGCATGCATTTTATCTAAAATTAAGTAAGCATTTTAATTCTTGAACAATAACCTTTCCTCATTTGTTGGCATCAATAGCCTAATACGTGGTTCTTAATCTTAATTGTCACAATTGTTCGAGTCATTTATAAATTACAGTGGGTAACAAATCTAAAGTAATTATTCTTTTGCTAAGTGTTTAAATCACTTTGCGTTCTGTTAACGAAAATTGTCCCAATGGTTTTATTAAAAGTAATGTCTCAGCTTCATAAAACCCTTTGCTAGTAAAGTTCATTGCAAGTTGCAGAATGCACTAAAGCAACGTAAAGCATTTGGAACTGCAATTCTTGAAGATCAATGGCACACACCCGAAGCCAGGTATTTACATCATCCTGGGGAGGTTTATGATTTGAAATATTCTCTGTTGACCTCCAACTTTTTGTTAATTTAGTTGTTGTTGTGTTTCATTTACTTCAGTGGGTCCATCGAAACCATAAAAATCGACTTAAAAACAGGGGTTTAAAAGATTAAAGGCTCTCCCATTTTTGATAAAGATATTTCCAAAACAGGGCAAAAGTAATCTGGCTTGGGTGTATTTCATAAATAACAAAAGTACGGGAAAGCAGGAATGAGTCAAATTATCTGATCCTGAAGTTGGATTCCTGCCCCAAAGGAGGATGAATGAAAATGGGAGGTCCCAGACACACGCGGGCTGGAAGATATGGAGTCCCTCTGAAATGAAGACGTCCTCAACTAGTAATGAAAATAGACAAAAAGAATTTGCATCCTAACCACTGGGGTTTCAAGGGGTTCGATGAATTAATGATAGCTTCAACCGACACTCGAGCCCATGGACATTTGACAAGAGTTTCGAGTGAGTTACTGGCTCCAATTTACGTAAATGCATTCACCACGAGAAGAAACTGACTGAAATGGAAGTCATCCAGAGCACATTACTTCACGTAAGACAAAATCAGCTAAGGAAAGTGGTCCGTGGATGACCCCATTTCAGTCACGTTTGTCTCGTTAGGATATTTTCTTAAAGAGAAAGCCAGCAATCCCTTGAATTTCCGTGCGCCTCTTGGGCAATGGCAGTATTAATTTTTTACGCAGGTCAACTTTGAACACGTGGCTCAGTGCAGCTTCGAATTCATTATTCTTTTGTCTATTTTCAAAAGGGCCATGTGGTTAATGTGCATAGGGGCATTGCCAGAGGGCAGGTGTTCGTGGAAGACTTCTTCACTCCCTGTCTTCCAATTCCCAGTTTCATTGAAGCCTCGTGAGTTTTCTGCTTTATCTCCTCCTAATGTCATTTATGTTAAATACATGCTTTAACTGATGCCCACAGGGGAGTTTTGCCTGTAAGAAAACGACCAGTAACAGAAATCACTTTTGCCTCGAAGAAAGATCTGCTTTGTTTGGCCTTTTTACGTTTTAAACCCTTGTATTCTGAGTCAGAATCACAAGGTCGATATTACAGATTGTCTATCGATCGAGCAGCTTGCATATTTAAACTAAAACAACAAAACAAACAACAACAACAAAAAGGGGGATATATATTTTTATAGTTCTTGCTAATAATATATATATATATATATATATATATATATATATATATATATATATATATATATATATATATATATATATATATATATATATATATTGTTATGTGTGGGGCTTGGCTGATGAGTTTATTAATTAATTAATGTAGTTTATGGGGCCCTGCATCGCCAATGGTACACGTAACCTGTCAATTAAAGCTACAGTTAACCTCAAAGACAGACAATTACTTAATTGAATAAGGTTGCCAGTTGGGGAAAACAATATATGGGATAACGGATTACTCTGCAACAAATGGATTACATCAAACTCCTTGATTCCCAATTGGTCCCAACAAAGAAAGTTTCCCCTTGCTTCATGTAAAGTTATAACACAATGGGTGTCTATGCTGGTAGATATAGCACGCAGTTTCGTATTATTGGAGGCTAATTCTCTTCTGAACAATGTGATCAAGACACAAGGCTGCCTGAATGCTGAAATTTACATACTTAACTTTCCCTAATTCCTACTTACTGCATGGGAATAGTTTACACAGTCACTAGGCAATATTAATTATTCTTACACTAGACTTCATAAAAGAAATATGGTTATACCAGGTTCTCATAGATGGTGGCGAAGTGCTGAAAGCAAAGGAAAATGGAAATACAGAGAAAAGATACCAGCAAGTCAACGAAAATTTCGCAAATTTCTAACTTGCCGTTGACGTGGGTCGCTTGCGCATGCAACTGACGATCAGAAGTCTTGAAAGTACCCGTTTTGCCTCACTAATACCAATGAAACAGTGAGAGGGCAAGCACAAAGAATTAGATACACACAATTCGTGTGACTCCCGCGGTAACAAGTTTCTCTCTCTGACTTCTTTTGGGGGTCAAAACAGAGCAGCCGTAGCATTGGGTTGTTTGTTCGCGTTAGTATGCCTATATGCCTCTGGCAGTCTGAAAATTTGACAAAACATCGCCGAATGCATAGGACAGAGCAAAATGAAGCTCAAAACCACCTTCACTAGAGGTTAATTGGTAAGACCCTATGGGTTAGGCCCCTAATGCTAACCTATTCCTGTTAAAGATGTTATTTTTTAAAAAACTCCAGCCTACCTCTGTGCCCACTGAGCATTCTAAATAATGCAGAGAGGGCAAACAGCAAAAATTTATATATATATATATATATATATATATATATATATATATATATATATATATATATATATATATATATATATATATATATACATATATACATTTTACTGTAATTTTTTTTTAAGTATTATAACATAATTGCATTAGAAGTACTGTATAAATAAGAAGAATGCCTATAAATTTTTTTTTATTAACTATTATTCATATGCACTACAATCGAAATTAATCCTTTGTATTTCCTTCATCTACTTTTTACTGATCTTGACTTTATCGTTATTCACCTTAATATGTTTATGACATCAAAACTGTAGTTTCCTTTCATAAATATACTAGTTTCATATTTGAACCCTTCATGACTTAATACGCCTCCTTTACCTGATTAATTAGTAACCTAAGAGTCACTGGTATATTCTCAACTCTACTTTGTTTGTTTCAGTTTAATTCGTTATGAATTTATGTGACAAAACAGAATTATGTTTTGCTCATGATACAGTTAGACGCTATCGGGAGAGATACAGTACAATTTCAGTTAAGATCTACTAAATACATTAAGCTTTCAGGTGAAATGCAGAGAGCATTTCGTTTATACTAACGGGATCAAACTTGACGGTTTTGCCTTCCTTGCTGGAAGCAGAGTCATTCAAAATGTTTGTGAGTTGAAAGCTAAATTGTGCCTCGCTGAATACATGCATATATTACGTTCCCAAAAGCTCTTGCAATTCACCTGCAACCAATCAGGGTAAAAGCCGGTATGAAGAAGGAACATGAACCTACTGAATGGAGTTACTGTGCTGAAAAAAGATGACTTTTCTGAAAACAGTTTATTTTTCTTTTGTTTAAACAGCGACTGAAATATTTGCCCGGTTTTGCTCATAACTTTTTATCTGTAATTACGAAACTGAACGGTTTCATGTGAACGACATCCTGCAGGGCTGAGAAGGCAGCTTTTGGAACACACGCGCTGTCATGCCTTCGTAAATGCACATTAAATGAAATTGAGTTTTATGAAGAGAATTTTTTTATTCATAATTATATCCATTCAGGAAAATTTATTTATATTTTTAAAAGGATGTGTTTTTCAGTTATTTTTTAAACATTAATACAAACATATACGAACTTGCTTAAAAAAAGTTTGTTTACGCTTGACATAATTTTATTAGATTGGAACAGTTCTCCTAGTTTTTACAGAATGTGTGGTTTACCTATTTTGATATTAAGGAAACCTAAAACACAATATATTATTGTCATTAAAACAATCAGATTTAAAAAATGAATGAAGAAACTCTACCTCTTTATGAAATAATTAATAATTTGAGGGTAAGTTAAATACTCGGTGTACAAGTGTGGTGATGGCATTTGTTTTGTATTTTTCAAAACAGGCACTTAGAAAATTTAAACCTAATCCGGCGGAGGTAGGTTTTCTATTTATAGATACATTTATTTCAGATTTGTTTTTAAAAAGTAGATCAAGGAATGGTATTCTCTCTTTCCATCGTGAATTTTGTCTTCGCGGGCTAAGTGCTACGATAGTTCAAAAAGGGTATAACGTGTTCTTCTTTTTCAAAATCCAAGAAAGTGTCATCAAAATCGTTTATTTATTAGAGGTTTAAATTCTTTTGGCAATTAAGTAACCACTGTTGTTCGTGGTGACTCACAAAAATATTAGCGGAGGTAGCTGATATAGGGTTACTCATGGACAAACCTTCAATCTGTTTCAAGTATATGTTATTAAAGATGAAGAAATTACTTTGAGTTACTAAGTTCGGTAGGTGTTCAAACTCTTTCTTTGGCAGGTTTCGAAATGAGCTGTCATTTTCATAAACGGGATCAGTGATTATTTCGATAGTTTCTTTTATAGGGATGTTGGCGTGGAGAAATTCTATGTCAAAGCTAGTCATGACTGATGTTTCCGGTAGTTTGACATCTGTTAAGTAATAAAAGAAATCCTTCGAATATATCACGCCAAATTAATTTACAGACAAGTGGTTGATATGAAGAATAATGAACTTAGATAGTTTGGAATTTGGCGTATTTGTTGAAGATAAAACAGTTCGAACTGGTATTTGTTTGTGAATCTTAGGCAAGCCATACATTATCCCTGGTGAAGTGAAATACCTGTTGCATAGAGATGCTTATATTCGTCTTATGCAATAACGTTTTTATCTTTTAGCTTTTTATGGCTTCTGTTTATTTTGTCTTCCACTCTTAAAGTTCTTGTCAGAGGATCATCGAAAGGGCGGTTTTTAAAATCTGAAGTCGCTTAACATATTTTCCATTTTGTTTAAATAATCAGTTTTATGCAGTATTACTACCCCTTCTATCTTTAGCCGGCCTGGTAACATGCAAACTTTCATTTTTACCCGGTTTTTAAGTTTCTTTATAATTTTCTGTGAATACGTTTTGAATTTTTTCCTTTTTACACATTTTCATATACAATAGTTTTTAGACATGTACCAAAATTTAAAATATACGTGTTGTACAAAGGCAATTCTTTTACTCTGTTATATATTATCTTAAAGGCGGAAAAATGTTTGAGTATTGAGATCTTAGTGTGAATACTGCGTTCTAGACCAAAAACAAAGAGTTTTTTTTTTTCTTAGGCAATGAGTAGTCGGCAAGATTGATGGAAACCTTATCAGGGTTACACTCAGGAATATCGAAATTGGCGCCTAACTCATACAATTTTTTTTTTTGCACGTATACGTTTGACATCTTTGATATATTTTACAATATATCTGTCCAAAAAATGAAGCAGGAAATTGAAGTCGATATGCGAAACAATTTTTTTTTATTTGGAATCCATTGTTTCTTCTACCGAGTAGGACACTTAACGTAAATATCTCGACAGGCAATACATTTCCAAAAGGACATATTTACGGAGTAATCGATCGACTCTACCTGGAGATTGATAAAATAACTTCTGATAGAAAAAAAAACTGTCCACAAAGTTGTTAAATTATACTAACAAAACCAGTAAAGCAATAAACGACCAGGAAAATTACAAATCTTTTTTTTATCACTAAAAAAGTTATGCTGATATATGTGCGGATAACTGTACAAGGCAAAGATGGTGTCAAAAAAAAATAATACTTTCAAGCATATATCGACGCTCTATTCACGGAAAATTCTGAAAAAAAGGGTGTACTGTAAGGACAACATATATATATATATATATATATATATATATATATATATATATATATATATATATATATATATATATATATATATATATATATATATATATATATGTATGTGTGTGTGTGTGTGTAGAGAGAGAGAGAGAGAGAGAGAGAGAGAGAGAGAGAGAGAGAGAGAGAGAGAGAGAGAGAGAGAGAGGAAGATGATAGTGATACCTAAATATGAAATTCATTGCTACCTTCCAGACATAATTTTCAACATTTTCGCCAGTTTCTCTCTCTCGATTTAATGGCCACCCTTCGTGTTTCTAAAAAAAATATATATTCTTTGAAGTATATCAGCGCTTCCACGTCAAAAAGTTGTATTCGCATGGCATTAGAAAAATATTTTGGGATTTTTAAAAAGTGTTTTCAATGTCTGTTGACCTGAAATAGCTTCCACTCCACCAACGAAAAAACTTTCCCCGCCAAGCGATAGTTTATTTTTCGGCGCTCGGAGCTTTTACCGTAATTTGTTGATCGTTGGATAAGATTTTTTTTTTTTATTTCTGCCGGCTGCATAAAGCAAGAAAGTCATAACTTTCATTCCCAGAGTCACTTTCTGAAATTTTACCGCGAGCAACCACAATTTCTTGAAATTAGCTGGCACGAGTTTCTTGGCGCGTAAAAGCTGTCACATTTCAAGCAGTTTAAGTTTCTATGTCGTTTTATATTTTACTAGCATATCAATCGCATATACAATCTTCTGCTTTGTTGTATATTAAAAACTCAGGGCTAATATATATATATATATATATATATATATATATATATATATATATATATATATATATATATATATATATATATATATATATATATATATATATATATATATATACACATATATATATGTATATATATATATATATATATATATATATATATATATATATATATATATATATATATATATATATATGCATGTCTATATGACTTTTTCTCACACCACTGTGATTGTATACAATCAGTAAGCTACAAACGTCCTTTAATATCCAATTCGCTCTACCTTGGAAATAATATATTTTCATATATTTTTTAGTTGATAATAAGTTCGTCGTCCCGTCGGCTCGAACCAACGAAGGACAAGAACTCAGGACTACAGTGGACGCCTTAACCCACAGCGTTACTGAGTTCGACGGGGATTTGTAGATGGGAGCCGATATCCACTTATTACCTCACTTGCTGGCCGTGTGGGTTAAGGCGTCCACTGTAGTCCTGAGTTCTTGTCCTTCGTTGGTTCGAGCCCACGGGACGACGAACTTATTATCAACTGAAAAAAAAATTCCCCTTCGGTAACATAGAGTATATGAAAATATAATCATTATTTCCGAGGTAGAGCGAATTGGATATTAAAGGACGTTTGTAGCTTACTGATTGTATATGTATATGTATATATATATATATATATATATATATATATATATATATATATATATATATATATATATATATATATATGTATATATATATATATATATATATATATATATATATATATATATATATATATATATATATATATATATATATATATATATATATATATATATGTGTGTGTGTGTGTGTGTGTATAATAACATTACATGAGTAATACTTCATAATAAAATACGGGTTTGGTCATCCAGTTGTTTTTACATAAGGGAATTTCTTTAACGCGGCCAGGAAAGACAATTTTTCTTCGAAAGGCGTTTATATTCCTCGAACAAAGTAGTCATGACAGAGGTATGGCCAAACATATCGTTAATTTATCGCTAGTCGTCCTGAATACAGCAGTTTCAGCTATCTCACCTTTGAAACGCCTATTTCCACGAGCAATATGTGTTGTATTGCAGTGTAAACTGTGGCTGGTACTACTTATATGAAAAAGAGAACCTGAAACATTATTTACCATGGGTGTATTTCGTAAGATTAATCCGGAATAACATATTCACGGTCATAAATGACACATTCTGCTCCAAGCTTACAGATCTAATATTCATGTGTCTTAATTGGAAAAACTATTTCCAACAACATTCAATATGAACATAGGCGTATTACTTGTAAACATATAAAAAATATATATTTTCTCTTTAAATATTAATGATTGCTTAAAACACTGATACATATATATATATTTGAATATGGATAGTTTTTTTTGTAAATTTGTGATACATAAATATACAAGATAATGTTATGTTTTACCAACTAACTATAAAGTAATATAGAAATTTCACGTAAACTGTAAACAAAAAAGATGATAGATTAAGCAGCATACTAATCTTGTATTATGTTTCTGATAAAAGCTGTTATTTGAATATCTATATGAGATCAGTAAAAGAATATTTAAACAATACTTTTGCGGTTGGCAAGGTGAGATTTTAATGGGTTTTACTCACATGAGGACTCTCCAAGTGTGTGGGGAATGCTCTATTTTGGTTTCCAAGTTTTCATAACCCGAAGACGTAACTGTGTTTACTCAGCAAACGGAAAGCGGCGGACTCGATTATAAATGAAAGCAAAGACCTTAAGCATTCTGCTTTTAACCAAAAATAAAAAGCATCTTTTTATTTTAGTTCCTTTTTCATGAAATCTAGAATGAGGCTGTGTGAGTATTTCCATCTAACAACTAAATATGTTCCATATATTCTTGATTCAAATCCTTTGCCCTTGTAATTAAGAAAGATTTAATTTATATTACGTTTTGCATTTAAATATGTTGCTCATTTCCTAGCTTTTAGTTACATGCTATCTATAAGAAGCAATGATCATTTGAAGAATTTCCCTTCGTAGCGTCATGCTTTTATTTTATAGTAAAAGAAAAATATTACAGCTGTCATAACACTAACATGACTAGAAATATAAAAGATTTTTAGTCTAGGATTTTGAATGGAAGCCGACAATGCATCAATCAGTTAATTTTTCCAACCCGCATTGGAACTGGACAGTCCCTTCCGATGAAGGGAATAAACAAGGATTTCGCTTCTGAACTGACAGAATGAATGTTACAATTTAGTATTATTATTATTATTATTATTATTATTATTATTATTATTATTATTATTATTATTATTAATGAAAGACATTCTATTGTATTTGTCGTTTGTTAACTCTTACCAACTGACGCAGTCACAGGTGGTCATTCACAAAGAGCAGAACAAGAAATGAAGAAAATAAAATGTTTGTTGGTTTAAACCAACTGTTTTCTGGTACTTGCTTTGTGTTCATAGTGCGCCTGTCAGCGACGTAGAAAATGTGGAAGAGAGAGAGAGAGAGAGAGAGAGAGAGAGAGAGAGAGAGAGAGAGAGAGAGAGAGAGACGAATTAAGAGGGAAATCTAAAAAAAAAAAAAAAAATAGAACACGTGAGGTTACGAGCCTCCTTGAACTTTATTGTGCCCATCATCTAGATAGTTTCGGCAAATAAGCTGTAGGGGACGGCAAAGAATATAAGTAACTGAAGCGAAAGAGAAAAGGAAGTTATCACAAGCAATGGTTGGATTCCTTGTGTAATAAGACAGCAAACTTTCATATTGTGCGCTCTCGGCTGATGGCATTAGCGTCTTTTTCTGAAAAATGGAACCCTTGAGAGAAAGGAGAAGGAAGCTGTAGTTTCTTGGCCAACTAACTGCTGCTGCCCTTAAATATAATCAGTTGGTAGTTATGGTGTTGCATGCCGAGCTGGGGACGCTCTTGGTTCTGGAGCTGCTACTAAGTATTACTGTTTGAACTACTACTGAAACTGTGGTCATTGGCATAGCTGATGTTGTTCTTGGTCTTTCATTTCGGAGCCTGAAAAAATATCCTTAAGACCTACGCATGGTATTGTTGCTTACTATTAGCTCAACTAAGGGTTGGTGCCTTTTTTTCCGGAACTTCTTGAGGCATTTGCCAGTTTCATGTCAGTAGCTTCTTGTTCTATAGATGGCATTTAAAGAGTATGATAGGTTCCGAACGGGTTTAGGAGGTAGTACTCGTATGTTAGAACAGCACTTGATAACTACCTTGGTCAGCTACACCAAAGTGATGAGCATTTAGAATTCGGCGATGGCTTACAGGATTGTGGCTTACTTTTTGTTCTTCAGAGTGATAATGAAAATACCATGAAGTCACTTGGCTACAGACATATTATGAGAACAAATATTGCATGTGACAGTTGTCTCTCAACTCACTGGAGTCTGAATTTTGTGTAAGAATTTGGAGGACAAAGTATGGAAGCCTTGTGAGAGACATGAATGTGGGAATGTGGAAAAAGGATGGTCACAGGAAACGGAGAAAGAGGATGGAGGTGGAAGCCGATTATCACTGCTACTCTTCATCTTCCACTGCTTATGCTTCTTGTTCTCCGCGTACCATGAAGGCTTTGCTGACGTCTCGCCAAGCTGAAGTTTCCTTTCTTGTGGGAAAAAGTAGTGTTGGTCTTAGAAAGCTAAACTATCTTAGAGAAATGATGGACTAGGAAAAAATCACAAAAACTAAACAAAAGAGGTATGGGTATTACTGGCAGAAATTGGGTGGTGGCTGCCAGAAGCTAGTTAGCAGACGACTGAATATATTGAATTTGCACTGGCCATTTACGACGCCATAATGATCTAGCTGCTTGGCTTGAATCCTGAGACTCTGAAATCTCTGAAGTCGTGTTGATGATGTAGGTTGTTTGGGGGAATTTACTGGTGTATCACCGGCTGATGTGGCTGGTATGACTGCTCTCTCACGTAGGGTATGGCCGTTCGATTTCTTCCTCTATTTCTCTTTCTACTTGGTATCAGGTGCCAGTTGATTTCTTGTTTTCATGATGACACTGCTCTTTCCTCTCTCTCTCTTTCTTTGGCGTTTAGATCTGGCCGGTTTCCGAAGTTTCTTCTGTTATCCGTTGCAGTGTCAGGTATAAAGATTTGTTTGGTTTATCATGTGGCAGTTTATCATCTCCATTTCTCTCTCTCGATGATATTAGCGCGTACTGGTGGCCGAAGTTTCTCCTTCTGATGGTCAGGAAACAATCCAACCTCATTTATAAGTTTTATATTCGTTTATGAATATAGGCCAACAGCAAATTAAGAAACTACATCGAAACTGACCAAGAGTTTAAACAAACAATAAAAGTGAATATTCTAATGAATATTCTATTATAAAATTCGAAAGATAATCTGTTAAAGTAACATCCTATTTGCAAAAGCTGGTATTTTTTTTTTTTTATTAGAGGCGTCGTCATATTTTTACTTCACAGTTAATCATGGTAACACTGATTTGGCCAGGCATAAATCTAATCTCAGATTGAATAAATAAATCTAATTTTTCGTTAAACGGCAATCGTGATTATTTCTCAGATTTACAATCTCTTCGTTGGGTGAGTCGGTAGAGGTGCGGACTGAAAGTCGCTGGGCCGGAGTTCGATTTCCCGGCCGGCTGATGAAGAGTTAGAGGAATTTATTTCTGGTGATAGAAATTCATTTCTCTCTATAATGTGGTTCGGATTCCACAATAAGCTGTAGGTCCCGTTGCTAAGTAACCAATTGGTTCTTACCCATGCAAAATAAGTCTAATCCTTCGGGCCAGCCCTAGGAGAGCTGTTAATCAGCTCAGTGGTCTGGTAAAACTAAGGTATACTTATCTTCTCAGATTTACAGTATGTTGTTCCGTAATCCAAAACAACGTTAGATAAAACTGATTCGAATTTCCTGCTGGGTTAAGCTTCTGACGGATACCAGAAGCTTAACCCCAGCAGGAAATTCGGAACAGCTTTATCTAATGTTGGTGTGGATTGATATATAATCATTCTGTAAATATGAGAAATATTCACGATTGCCGTTTAACGAAAAATTAGATTTATAAATTAAGCTTGGGATTAAATCTTTGCTCGGCCAAGCCAGTGTCACCATGAATTCTATTAACTAAAAAGTAAAAATTCAACGACTCCTCTCTGATGGACATAAATCTCAGCTTTTGCAAACAGGATGCTACTTTAAAAAAATTATTTTTTTTTAAACTCTAAAACAGGAATACACCCACAATTAGCTAGTCTTCTTTATTCCTAAAACATGACAGTATGAAGGAGTTGTAGCGTTAACAACTCCCTATCGCCGTATTCCCCCAAATTCACTCATTGCTTACGAGAAGTAAATAATTCCTAACCCGATGTTTAGTTTCTACGCAGTTTCTTTCTTTACGAACAATCACTAGGCAACGTTTTGGATTCCTTTACAAGCAAACGGGATTAAGGAATGTATATCACCCGCAAACGTGCTCGTTTCAGCGTTTCTTAACCTTTTTCGACCTCAGCATCCCTTTTGGTCAGGCCTAAGCAGTCCAACACCCGCTACCATTGGTTAACACATAGTTACTACAAGGATAATGTAAAGACGAGGAGTAGTGCTGCGTGCTACTACGCAACTATTGTTTGGAGCGGTGGCGAGGGGCCGCGAGGTCTCGCCGTCTGGCGTCAGACATTAGCACACGTACCGAACGCGTACACTGTAGGTCCATCACAAAGCTTGTGATGCTGACTTAATACGAAGGTGTGGAACGCTCGTACAAATTAAGTGTTTTTATCACCATGCTGCAACACATTTGAAAATCAGGTTAAAGTTTATTGAATTTAAAAAATGCGTCAAAAATACATTTGTCCAAACGTATTCCTTCACCACAGAAACACTGATATTTTGCCGCCACATATGTGACCTTCCCCAGCACCCCTTGAAATTGAATTCAGCAACCCCTGGGGGTGCTAGCACCCCAGGTTAAAAAACGCTAATTTAGCCTATCGTACCTTATCAGAAGCTACGAATCGTATATTTCGTTGAAAGAATTTTATACTCCGCTATTCTTCCATCTAAATTATAATTGGTGCTAAATACTTTAAGAAATTACCAACAGAAATATGTGGTAAGGAAATCAGGTTAACAAAGACAAAGAGAAAACATGAAAAGGAGAAAACTGCTCGTCCGTTAAGCAGAAATACGAAAATGAAACAATTTAAAGCCCTCCAGTCGTAACCAGCAAGTAAAATAGTTCCTTTACCATGGTCATACGACGTATATCAAGATCCTTGTAACATAACGGAAAGACTGCTTGAATGTGCATGAAGGTAATAACATTTAAGCGAAAGATTTCTTTCCGAATATGAAAATCAAGAAGCAAACGTGTATACTTAAAAATTTCCTTATTCCAAACAAGCTAAGTCGTTCAAATCCCGTGATGTAAATACAATTGGACATGAGAAAGAGCTAGAGTTGCGAATCAAAGTTTTTATTTATTCACTTTGAACTGCAAGGGATTGGGGTGAATAAGTGCTTCATTTAAAAGGCTATTGGACACTACATTTTTGCGTTAACTCAGCAAAGATTTTGTGTCGAAAAGGAAAGGAAGAATAAATATCACAAGGCAAACAAGCGAATATACAGTAAATAAATGAAAAGAAGATCACAAAGTACGTGCAATCTTATTTACTCTCCTAATACTTGATAGTTTCTCGCTGAGAGAGAGAGAGAGAGAGAGAGAGAGAGAGAGAGAGAGAGAGAGAGAGAGAGAGAGAGAATAACAATTATTTATTCCAAAAACTATTAATTTAAATTTTTGTCTCCAGTGAAACAGTATGTAAATACTTCTTTCTCCCCTTCTTGTTACCGTAAGTTACAGGTATAAAAAGTTTAATTCTACATTATCAATATATACCGGGTGTTTCGAAATTAGAGCCCAGCCCCCCCTCCACAGAACAAATGGAAAGTTATGAAGTTTTCTGCTATAGCCTATCTGCAAGTACATTATTTTAAGTTTCTATTAAGCTATTTTTCATTTTACATTTCTTGTATTTTCAGACTGAGAGACGGAGTTAGACACAGCCATGGCTAACGACTCGGAGGAAATCAGATGGATTGACCGAATCCGGGCTATAACCTTCAGAGAGGCCAGGGATGCTGGCGCATCCTTCATTTCACGTTCCTGGATAGCTAAATACATTAAAAGAAATTATTCCTTTGTTAAAAGAAACTGGAACAAAAATCCGTATGACTGTCATCGCAAAAAGAGTGAGAATCTTGGAAGGCCTGAAGTCCTTTCTCAGGAGTCGAAAGACATCATAGCTGGGGCAGTGGGTAGACCAAGAAAGTCTTTACGTAAATTGGCACTTGAGCTAGAAACAAAAAGGGGAAGGAAGAGAAGTTATAGTGATGTATATCGTGAGTTGAAAAAATCTGGTATCAAGCCATTTCATGTTATCAGCAAGCCCAACATCACTCAGCAACAGAGAGAAGACCGTGCATGGTTTTGTGGTTCATTTCTTAAAGAATGGGATGAAGCTGACTTTCTCTATGTTGCTGCATCAGATGAATTCTTCATTTACCCAGTCAGGAAGCCAAATCATAAAAATGACATCATTTGGGCTGCAAAGTTGGATGATATCAGCGATGACGTGAGCTATCGCCAAGTTGTGAAATTTCCTGAATGTTTGGGAATTTTTCTGTTTCACAGACAAACGGTTAATGTGGATCATCAAAGAAAAAGGACAGTCATGGAATGGCGAATACTTCAGAGAAACTGTGCTTACTGGTGGAGTATTTCCTTTCCTCAAAGATCCTGAAAATGTGTTATCTGTTGAAGAAGTCATATTTTTGCATGATAAGGCACCATGTTTCAAGGCTCTTCAGACACAGGAGCTGCTTCAAAACAGTGGTATCGATTTCTTCTCGTCAAGTGAATTTCCAGGTAGCTCCCCTGACCTTAACGTGTGTGTGAAAACATTGGGAGGATCTTAAAGGATCGTGTTGAAGCACGCACAGTGAACTATGATGGTATATCAGGCCTCGACGACCTGTGAAGAGAGGTGACCGAAGTGCTCAGGGAAATGGAGTTTGAGTCTCAGCTTTTTTGCGATTTGCTGAAATCATACCCTCAAGAATGCAGGCTGTGGTACAGGCAGATGGAGGCCACACAAAATATTAAATACTCAGAGAGAAACTTAAATAAATACCTGGTCTGAAATATTTTTGTTTTTGTCCATATCAGTTTTAGTTTATGCTGTAGAGGGGGCCCCTCTAATTTGAAACACCCTGTACACACACACACACACACACACACACACACACACACACACACACATATATATATATATATATATATATATATATATATATATATATATATATATATATATATATATAGGGTGTAACACGAGTTTATGCAAATATTTTGGCAAATGAAAGAAAAAGTAATTTTGAGCAGAAAATGTTCTATAAATATATGCATTTAAAGGCCTCGTTTGTCGTATGAGGGGAATTTTAAAATAACCTTTTCTCATTAGCACTGCTTTCATGCGATGGAGGTTGGTAACGGGAGTTCGGATTAGCCTGAGGTGTTGGAGGGTGTGGGGGAGAGATGTAGAGGAGGAGGATGGAGCGATCAGGCCGATGTGAATAAAAACCTCCCAAACAACTGTATTATTTAGATTTTGAACAAAAAATGCATACATCATTGAATCCCTCTCCCTTCCATCAAGGGTAGGCTTATTCATTAAACAACTATCAAAGTTTTACAACATAATTTTTTTAAAATCTCTCCCTCTCCATCAAAAGTATTCATCAGACACCAGTCATAGGCGTAAGCCTAGTCATGACTCCTGATTCAACAATTCCGTGACGAGGCGGCAGACAGAGTGCGCTAGAATTCAACAATAAATGTTGCCCAGAATCATTTACATTATTTACTTGCAAGGTAAAGCCATATAGCACCCCTGTAATCTAATCGTTAATATAAGATTACTTGCAAGAAAAAGAATCACAATTAAAAGAATGACAATCCACCTGCCTCATTTACTTTACCCCCGGCCCCCCACCACACATCCCAGGTTACTCCAACTTCCAGTTACCAACCTCCACCGCATGAAAGCAGCGCTAATGATAATAGTTATTTTAAAATTCCTCTCACAGGCAAATGAAGACTTTAAATGCATATGTTTATAGACTACTTTCTGCTGAAAATAACTTTTTCTTTTATTTCCCAGTATATTTGTATAAACTCATGCCACACACCTGACATTATATATATATATATATATATATATATATATATATATATATATATATATATATATATATATATATATATATATATATATATATATATATATATATACTGTCAAAAAGGAAAGGAAGAATAAATATCACAAGGCAAACAAGCAAATATACAGTAAGTGAATGAAAACTGCACAAAGGACTAGGCTTACTCCTGAGAGTCCAGGGCAATGACAATTTGGCTGCAAAGGTCATAAAAGGAGTTAGAACCTAAGTACCATGTACCTGAGGTTTTTCCCCAGCAGGCGTTTGACCCAACATACCAGCAAATTTTACCCAATTCTCCAACCCATCAGCGCTCAAATTGCAAATATTTCACTGGTGGGTCGGGGAGTTGGGTAAAATTCGTTGGCATGTTGGGCCCCAGTCTACTGCCCGTGGAAAAACCCAGGTACTTGGTACTTAGATTCCAACTCTTTTATGACCTTTGCGTCCAAATTGCTAACGCCCTGGACTCTGACTCGAAAGACCTGGGTTTTGTTCCATGGTGAGTCAGAAATTTATTTCTGGGAAACATATTTCCTTGTGTTCATTTCCATCATATCTCACAGTGGAAGGGGTAAATCGAATGCGATTTTAGCAGTTCAAGTGCTGATGGGATGGGGAATTGGGAAAATTCGCTGGTATGATGGGCCCCAGTCGACTGCCCGGGAAAAACCTCAGATACGTAGTACTTAGGTTCCAACTCCTTTTATGAACTATATATCTGAATTCCTATGCCTTGGACTCTCATTCAAATGACCAAGGTCTGGTCCCATGGTGAGGCAGAAATTTATTTCTGTGAAACACGTTTCCATGTGTTAATTTCTATATATATATATATATATATATATATATATATATATATATATATATATATATATATATATATATATATATATATATATATATAATGTATATCAATGGACAATAGCAAGAAGGTCCTGGATGCTCAGCACACTCAGTGTACTTAATAATAATAATAATAATAATAATAATAATAATAATAATAATAATAATAATAATAATAATAATAATAATAATAAAAACTGTGTGCTAGATATCACAGCACGAGAAAGGCATACGTGGTGGGTAGCAGACAGCACCTTCCAATCATGCTGAAAAAAGTGTAGAATAATAATTTTCCGTGGAATGCTCAATAACTTTCGAAAAGAAGTCATTTTAATAAATACAAAGACAAGTGGACGATTTTCCAAAAGTAAGCCTGCGAAGTTTTCCACAGCTTTCGTTGTATTGTTCACTGGAAAAAAGAGATGAGGGTAACGGAAGCATTTTGAGGCACGCAAATTGACCTGAAATTATTTTTCAGTATTTTATACTGGAAAGGTTTTTCCTAAGGGGAGCGTTGAGGTACCTGGCTCTTCATATATAACTGTCTTTATAAAAAAGCGCTTTATACTTTCCACCAGTTTCGTGACTTAGATATGTAAAAGGCCTATATAACCATTTATGAACTAAATCTAATCTACGGGATCCATTTGGCCCCCTTATACCGTAACTAAAAATATTATTGCTACAATTTTTGTAATAAACAAAACAGACGAGGGCAATATTTTTCTTACCCCTTATTTATATGCTAATTTGCAATTTCATGCAATTTAAAATCTAAAAGAGGATTCGAAATTATTAAAATAGTAAATGCATAGGGCGCCCAAGGCCCTTAACATGTCCCAGTTCAATCTTCTGTTAGGTAACTAATAAGATAATTTGACCATTTATTCTTTTTAAAAGTAGAAGATCATGTAGGTGCTATATTTTGCTGCCTGACTCTGAGTAATGACAATATTCAAAATTTCAGTGTATGGTAGTTACATATAAATTATATATATATATATATATATATATATATATATATATATATATATATATATATATATATATATATATAGATATTTATATATATATATATATATATATATATATATATATATATATATATATATATATATATATATATATATATACACAGTACACACACACACACACACACACACACACACACACATATATATATATATATATATATATATATATATATATATATATACATTTATATATATATATATATATGTATATATGTATGTATATATATGGTATATATACACATACATATATATATATATATATATATATATATATATATATATATATATATATATGATGTATATATATATCTATATATATACACATAAATCTATATATACACACATTGTGTATATATATATATATATATATATATATATATATATATATATATATATATATATATAAATTATATATACATATACACACAGTCTGTCCTTCACTATGAAAAAAGGTCGTATATACGTTCTTTTTTCAGAGTGGACAGACTGAGCCCTTCCTTGACATCCAACATCATTTATAAAAAAAAAATATAGCTGTCCTAGATGTAGTCTGGGAACCTATGTTGGAGTATGATGAGGCTTTTCAAGGTCTGTTTCTGCTCGCACCAAGGTGTCAGCTTCAGGACGGGTTGCACATTTTCCAATCCTGAACTACCCGAACTATCCAATGTCCGGTAACCATTCTTAGATTTGTGGTACCCGCTTGGATATCAATGACTTTAAAATTATTGGATCTGCCTGTAAGGATGACGGGTTGATAGTATTGGAGTCGCTTTTTATAAAAACTGTAATGTACCAACACTAAACACCCAATCATCGTCCACACAACTATTCACAGCACAATTGCCTGTTTATTTACTCTCTACGTTCGGTATAGGTTTCTTTTGTATGTTTATTTTCTCCCTGTCTTTTTAGTTACGTTTTAGCTCTTGCCTTGGTAGGTGTTCCTTTCAAGTTCTTGTTTTAATTTTTGTATCTATAAATGTAAAAAAATTTGTAAAGTTTTTTCCCGTTGTATAAGTGACGTTTTAAGTATTTATAGTCTGTAATTTTCCAGCCTTGAGGATGAGGCATCATGTATGTGAAACGTTGGCATAATAATCTTGATATTTGTAAGAGACATACATGCCTTTACCTCTTCAAGCTGAGATGTTTGTCGGGTCTGCTTCCCTGCGATTCTTATATATAAATATATATATATATATATATATATATATATATATATATATATATATATATATATATATATATATATATATATATATATATATATACACATACATACATACATACATATATTTATATATATATTATAATAACCCAGACGTCTCGCACAGAGAGCCGGCCCCCACCTAATTTACCTTTTTGTTTATTAAGTACAGCATGGCTGATCGTATTGTTAACACTCCAATCTGTCCCTTTTTTTGCCTGGAACAGATATTGAGATGACACAGATAACAGGGGCCAGGGAGGTATTTTATGCCACTCCCTCAAGAAGATTAGCCCAACTAATCTTCTTAAATGGCCTTCCTAATGGCAAATTAATCTGCCCAAACTGTCTTACACCCACAGGACCTGGGAAAAGCACCCCACCCCCCCCCCGAATCGCTGAACATCTGGCCATGATTCATCCTTGGACACGACTCATAGCCCTGACCGTGTGCCTTATAAGGAAAAGGAGCAATAAGCAGCAGTTAGTTAGTTAGTTGTGGAAGCATAAGACATGCAGACGCAGTAAGAATCCTCCACGCGGGCGGGTGATGCAGCTTGCTGAGAAGACCATTTCTTTCCACCGTCTGACTCCAGACTCCAGTCATCCTTGAGGGCACCGTCATATGTGTGTTCATCCCTCGTCTTCATCAGAGACCAGCTTCCCCTAAGGTAAAGTTCAAGTAAAGACTTTTCAGTCACGAAAGTTTGCCCTTTAGAAAGCCTGGAGTACCAGCATTTCATTTCTGTCCTTGTGCCAGTTTATCCCGTGCCATTGTCAATGTCCTGTGTTCGAGTGTAAAAGTGGTCATTCATTCCCCGAGTCTTTGGTGCCCTCAGTGCAAACTCGAGTCATATTTGGTGTTGTATTGTTCCTTTACTGGCGTGTAATGTGTAAATCTCTCTTGCAGAGGGACCCATTCGCAGTGGACTCATCTGGTCCTGTGCCCTACCTTTCATCAAGACTCCCTTAGAAGGATCTTCAGGCGTTGCAAGCCCTTTATCAATTTACTTATCCATTTTCCCTTCAAATGCTTGCTTCTGTAAATATAATTCTTTAATTTAGCCCAAGTGTTTACGTAACATTTCCTTATGAAGTAGAGCCTTCAGCTCCTAATTTCTCCCATTTTTCTTACTTTTTGTACGATTTCCCTTTACGCAAGTCAGAACTCCAAGGCCAATTAAATAAAGTTTCCATTGCTGTCCTGTAGAATACCATAAACC
>NC_089783.1:8646781-8684281 GCF_040412425.1 Macrobrachium rosenbergii | reverse complement strand
TGTTGAATTGTTGTCATATTGAATTGTTAGTTGGGTAACTGAGAGAGATGGCTCCCTTCGATGTTCAAGAGTTTTTAGCAAATCCCTCCATCCAAGAGTTATCTGAAATCACTCTGACTAAAGCACAATGGAGTGAGATAGCAGTAGCATATGGTGGTCAAGTGTCTGCCAACATGGTAAAGGCACAAATAAAATTCATTGCAATCCAAGCATTGATGGCAGAACTTATAGATAAACATGGGCAAAAGAAAGAGAAAAGTGATGCAGAAGCAGAGCTTAGACGTCTAGAAGCAGAAGGAAATTTGATTAAGCTGAAGATGCAGGCTGAAAGAGAGAAAATGCAGGCAGAAAGAGAAAGAGAAGACAGAGAAAAACGAGAAAGAAAAGAAAGAGAAGAAGAGAGAGCTGCTGAAGAATTAAGAAAAATAGCAGAGGAAGAAAGAGGTAGAGCTAGGCACCTGAGAGAGATGGAAAGGTTGAAAGCTACAGCTGAATTGCCCATAACACCATCTAACCCTACTCAAGGTGATTCAAACCCTGTATTTGATGTAGTAAGAGTGCAGAAGTTAATTCCAAAGTTTACAGAAGAAGCTCCAGATGAGTTTTTTGATCACTTTGAAAAAGTGGCCGCAGGAATGGGATGGGCAGAGGATAAATGGTCAGTCTTGTTACAGAGTGTTCTTATTGGTAAAGGAAGAAGTGCTTATTTAGCCTTATCAGCTGATCAGTGTAAAGAGTACAAGGTACTTAAACACAATGTGCCACAAGTTTACCAGATGACCCCTGAATATTATAATGAAAGATTCAGATCTTTGAGAAGGGATGACCCAATAACTTTCTTGGATTATGCCTACAAAGTTAAAAGATGTTTCAAACGATGGTTGGAGGCTGCAAAAGTTAAAACATTTGAAGATCTTGAAGAATTAGTTGTTCTTGAACAATATCTTAAGGGAATTCCTGAACACATAAGAGCCTATTTGAGAGAGAGAGAGGTGAATAAACTTGACAAAGCTGCTACACTTAGCGAGGACTACAACATCATCAGCAGCAGAAGGAACTATAATGGCAAGTACCAGAATCAACGCACAGGTTTTAGGTCTCATCCAAATTTCAGGAGCAGATTTAATGGGAATCCATGTGGTAATACCAAGTCAATGCAGGGTAATATCCCTCAGCAAGCTAATGTAAAATCCTCATATAATAATGTTGCAAGGCAATTACAGAAGCCTAATGTTGTCTGCTACAAGTGTGGAAGAGCAGGACACTTCAGTTGGGGGTGTCATCAGACACATTGGCAATCCAAACCAGTTGGTCAAGTAGTAAGAAGTGACCAGGTGAAACAGACTACAAAGAGCAATGTGGGGAGGAGTCAAGTTTCAGTGAAGACTGAGACTAAGCAAGCTGAGTGTTTAGCTACCAGTGGAAATGTAACTTCAAGCAGTGAGTGGCTGAGCAGTTTGGAGGCTTTTAAGCCATATATCTATGAGGGTACGCTGAATACTCCAGGAGGAAGTGTGCAGGTACCAGTCAAGGTGTTACGTGATACAGGGAGCAACCATAGTGTGGTAGTCCGTGGTGCTCACCCCCAGTTGGGGATTCTGTTATTTTAAAGGGTATAGGAGGAGAAGAGGTAACTCTTATATGCCGCTTACACCTGTCATGTGAATTAGTAACAGGAGATGTTGATTTTGCTGTAAAGGACTCACTGGCTGTTGAAGGTGTACATGTTCTGTTAGGGAATGAAGTTGGTAGTGTGCCATTTGTTTCTTGTCCTATAGTGACAGATAAACCATTGAGGATTAGTCCTACGGTAGATTTGGAGAAGAATACCCCCACCTATTTCCTAGCTGTGTGACTACTAGGAGTATGAAGAGGACTATGCCTGCAAGTGAAGAGACTGAGGATTTATCCACTCAAGAAGGATCTTTGAGCTTGGAAGAGTTGTTCCAGGGAAATGATGTTTCCCCTAATGTTGACCAAGAAGAGGTTTCCCAAGAAGAAGCTGTCGTCCCTGAAGAGACTCTGATTAGTCAAGATGTTCCTGAAGATAATAGTGACACTACAGTAGCTGAGTTAGCAGATATTGAGAGCTCAACCCTTGAAGTTGGTCAGGTGACCAGAGAAAAGCTAATGGACCTGCAGAAGAAGGATGTATCCTTAGCTGAGTTGTTTTTCAGAGTTGTTGATCAAGAAGAGATGCAACAAACTCCTACCTATTATTATCTGAAGGAAGGTTTGCTGATGAGGAAGCACAGACCTGCAGATATACCAGGAGATGGTGAATGGGGCGAATATCGTCAAATTTTGATCCCACGTCCATTGAGGAAGCAAGTGGTAGCAGTAGCTCATGAGTCTGGACATATGGAAATCAGGAAGACTGTGGAGAAGACCATGAAATATTTTTTCTGGCCTGGACTTCACAAAGATGTTAGCAAGTTCTGCTGGGAGTGTCATACCTGCCAGATAGCTGGAAAGCCAAATGAAACCATTCAGAAAGCCCCCTACAACCTATAGAAGTTAGAGGAGAACCCTTTAGCAAGGTGATTATAGATATGGTTGGACCCCTGACGAAGATGAAGAAGGGTCATGAGTATCTGTTAACATTGATGTGTCCTGTGACAAGATATCCTGAGGCAATTCCTGTTAGAAACATATCTGCCAAGATAGTTGCTGAGAAACTAGTGGAGTTTTTCTCAAAGTTTGGGATACCAAAGATTGTACAAAGTGATAGAGGAACCAATTTTACTTCCAAACTGTTTCAGGATGTGATGAACCTGTTAGGAGTGAAACAATAGTTGTCCACTGCGTATCACCCAGAGACTCAAGGAGCCTTGGAAAGGTTTCACCAGACATTGAAAAGTATGCTGACTAAGTATTGTTCTGAGTCAGGTAGAGACTGGGATGTTGGTGTACAATTGATGTTATTTGAAATTAGGAATGCTTATCAAGAAAGCATGGGCTGTTCACCTAACGAGATGATTTTTGGTAGAGAAGTGAGAGGACCGTTGAAAATTCTTGTAGAAAATTGGGAAGAAAATCAAGTGGAAATCCAAGGAGAGTATGTAAAGAACTTGAGGAAAAGATTGGAAGCAAACAGAAAATTCTCTTTAGAAAATCTAAAACTGAGTCAAGAAAAAATGAAAAGGAGGTATGATAAGAAGACTAAGCTAAGAAATTTTAGTGTTGGTCAACCAGTGTTAGTGTTTTTACCTATCAAGAGATTTCCCCTTTCCAACAAGTTTCAAGGTCCTTACAAGATAATTGAGAGGTTAAGTGATAGAACTTATGTAATTGAAACACCAGAAAGACCAAGACGAAAAAGGAAGATACATGTAAACCTCTTAAAACCTTACTTTTTAGAAAACAAAATGGAAACTGTGTCAATAACCCAGACAACTTCAACTGCAGAAGACGACGATGCGTATGAATTGGGAGCTGAAAGCAAGATGAATAATTCTTCAATTTTGGAAAATTTGGGGGATAAACTGAAACATCTGAGTGCTGAGCAAGGTGGTGAGTTGTGTGAAGTGATTAGAAGCTTCACAGAACTATTTGCAGATGTACCTAGGTGTACCAGTCTGATCAAGCATGAGATCAAGATCCAAGAAGATGTCAGACCATTCAAGCAGAGAGCTTATCGCCTATCACCTTATCATCGAGATGTTTTGAAGAAAGTAGTCGAATATTTGTTACGGTATGGATTAGCAGAACCCAGTTCAAGTCACTACAGTTCTCCATGTGTGTTAGTGAAGAAAACCGGATGGCTCATTTAAGATGTGTACTGATTATAGGAAACTGAATTCCATTAGTGTGGCTGACAATTATCCCTTGCCTCTAATAGATCAGTTACTTGATAATGTTGGGCAAGCCAAGTTTGTCTCCAAGATAGACTTGTTGAAGGGATACTATCAAATTCCCTTAGATGAGAATGCTAAGTTGCTGTCAGCTTTTATTATTCCTTTTGGACTTTATCAGTATACAGTTCTGCCATTTGGTCTGATGAATGCACCTGCAACATTCCAACGAGTGATGGATCAACTGCCAGAGTCCATAGAAAGAGTAGATGTATATCTGGATGACATAGTCATTTACTCTACAACATGGGAAGAACATCTGAAGATCCTGAGGAAAGTTTTCAAGAAACTAAGGGAAGCAGGACTAACAGTCAACCTAGAGAAGAGTGAGTTCAGGAAGGCAATTGTGCAGTATCTTGGGTTTGAAGTTGGGAAAGGCCTTCTCGCTCCAGTAAATGCTAATGTAGAGGGTATCCATAAGGCTACTCCACCTACTACTAGAAAACAGCTACAGAGATTTTTGGGCATGGCAGGATTCTATCAACATTTCTGCCCGAATTTCTCAGCTGTAGTAGCCCCCTTAACAGATTTAACTAGTCCCAAAAGCTAAGTGTGTTTGGACTGCAGAATGTCAAGAATCCTTTGAGAAGGTAAAAGCCATTTTAACTTCAAGACCAGTACTTTGGGCTCCAGACTTCAATAAGAAATTTGTGATACAAGTTGATGCCTCTGACTGTGGAATTGGAGCTGTACTACTTCAAGAAGATGAAAGTGAACTTTCGCATCCCGTATTTTTTATGTCTTTGAAAGTGAAAAAGCATCAGAAAGTGTATTCCACGATAAAAAAAAAGAAACTCTAGCCTTAATCACAGCATTGAAAAAGTTTGAAGTGTATGTGAACAGACCTAGGAATGAAGAGATTTTAGTGCTGTCTGATCACAATCCGCTCACGTTTTTACAGCAGATCAAGAATCACAACCAGAGACTCACTCGGTGGTCTCTGTGCTTGCAACAATATAATATTAAAGTACAGCATATTTCAGGTAAGAACAATGTGGTTGCTGATTACTTATCGCGTTGTGAATCGTTGGATTCAACCGCGGGATAACCAATCTTCTGGGGGGAGGAGTCTTATGCTGTGGCTTTCACAATTCAGTAATCTCCCCATGTGTATGTGTGAATTGTTGTATGCTGTATAATTTTGTATTCAGAGTTGACACAAAGTTGCAGTGATTAAATACTCTATGGGATGAAAGAGGACTTATGCGTGGGCAGAGAGAGACAGGGAGCCCTTGTTCGTTGTATAGGGACGCAATTTGTTTAGTTAGTATTCAAAACTTGCTGAGATTAACACCTTCTCATATGACTCCATTAGTGTACAAGACATTATGGGACTCGGTCAAAACACTGTTAGGTGGAAAATACCATTACGAAAGTTGCCTAATGTCATTCAGGAATTTTCTATGAAATGATGTTTTCCATTCTTATTATATTAAGTATAGATTCTCTTGTTCTGAAACTATGTAATGATAAATATTATTGTTAATTGTAATTCCACTATCTCTGTAATTATCATTTTAAAGAGTTTTTAAAATAAAAACCTCGTCTGGGACCTGTCCATGCACTTGTATAGGCTATGCCCTGCCACATCTAAGACGCCCTTATGAAGGGGCACCACTCTGTGACCAGAAGCCGCGTTGAAGGGGGATGCATTTCCCTCTCTCTCTCTCTCTCTCTCGCTCGCTCGCTCTCGGGACTTCAAATGTCCTGTTGTAACATACTTGATATTTTGGTAGACGATGGTCACTCATATCCTTTAACTGTTCAATTTCTTAGTAAATGTGTCTGAGTTATCTGAACAGTGTATTTTATTAAGTGTGTGTGTCACGGCGCCTGATTAAAGACATGAAGGAATTGGTACCAAGGTATTGTAACATATATAATTATTGGCTTTTAGTGCACTAAAAATAATATTTACAGTAATTACTTGTAAAAGATATTTTGTTTCCTTTTTAGTATTTCTTCATGTCATATGTTTTATGCTTTGTCTTTTGAAGAATTATATAATTATGTGGTGTGTTTGATATTGCCTTAGTTTTTGCTTTACATTTTTTGATAGTTAATGTTTTGCAGAGTATATTTCTGTCTTTTGTGTTCACATTTTATATGATTGATTTATTTGCCTTATTTTGTTTAACATTTGGGAATTAAAATTTTGTTACTTAATTTAAATTTTATTTGAAAATTAATCAATTAATTTCTGATTTAATTTTGACTGATGATTAATTCAGATTTAATCCAATTTTGTTTTGTTTTCAAGTAATAATAAATTTCCCTGAGACTGTTAATGTCAAGTATAATCTTTGAATTTAGAAAAAAATTTTTATATTTAAAATATTATATCAGAGTTTCATTTTATTGACCCACCAGTAATTTTGATTTGAATTAGAGATAGAGTGGTAAGTGAGATGTTTTCCTTCAAGTAACTGAAGTGAGCTCGAACCAGGGAAATGAAATAAATAGAAATACTTGAACTTTTATAATGTTAATGGAGTGACGCCCTTAGATTTTACCTCACACCTGTTTAACGAACTTAATCTGCTTTCTTTCATGATTGATAAGTTTTATAAGGGATCACTGTTGTCTTTAGAGATATCAGTCGTTTTGTATATGTGATGAGGGTTCAGGTGTCTGGCTGTTGTGAGGTAACTATAATTGTTGAATAAATGGTAAGTTTGGTAGTCAGACACTGGACACTTCTGTCACAATATATATATATATATATATATATATATATATATATATATATATATATATATATATATATATATATATATATATATATATATATATATATTTGTGTGTGTGTCTGTTGATCTCCGGCAAAAGAAAGACATGCATGTCTCAGTAGTAATCTCGAGTCAAAGACAGAAGAGATGGTTGAGAGAAGCAATAGAAAATCAGTTGAAATGCAAAAATTGCAGTAGGGGATATCGTGTTGTTGAAGGTTAATGTTAGGAACCAGTTGAAATATAAATTGGGACCCAACTTTGAGGGTCCGTTTAGAGTTATTGAGGGGGAAAAAAGGGGAACAGGTTTGTTGTTCTGGATGAAAATGCGGGGTTATCGATGTTAACGCATATATCTAAGATCAAAAGGGCAGCTTAATTGTAAAGGGGATCTTGTGTTTTAATGTTATTTTTTTCCTGTTCTCTTTTCCAGTTTGGTTTAAGTGGGTTTGCTAAGAGGGTGATTTGTGGATTTTTAAAATGTGAAGATATTGGTCCGCAAAGTTTCTTGGATTCTGGTTTAATTTTAGTCTTTTTTTTCCTTTATGAGCAGATGCGGCGTTTCGGCGTAATGGTTGTTGTAATTTTTTTCGTTTTGTTATTGGGGTCTGGTTATTTACAGGTTTTTTTTAGATGCTGAAATTCTGTTTGCTCATCGCTTTTGGGGGTGGCAGTCTATGCCAGAGGGAAAGTACATTTGAGTCCTGGTATAACAGTCGAAGAGGATCATGAAGTATGGTTGTCGTCTGACAAAGTAACGTTAAGCGTAGAGTTCAAAGATATAGGTTCGCCCAAGTTTGAGCTAGAAAACTCACGCAGTACTGTGGAAGAGCTAATGAGTGCATTCGACGAAGTAGACAATACGCGGAATTTGTCCAGCTCTTTGGGTAAATTGCTGACGGAAATTAGGGTCACAGCGGACAGGGTACAGGGTAGGATTACAGAGACATTAACGTGGATTCTGGTTACAAAACCTTCTAGCAATCAGGTTACATCTAGGGGGCGTAAGGCATGCGCACGTTCCCTCCTGACTGGCATTTGCCACTAACGTGAAGGTAACAAAAATCCGGTAAACAAAACTGGAGGACTCGTTAAAGCATCTTTAACTTTCTGAAAGACCGACTGCTGCAATACGCCCCAATCCTCCCTTAAAACATCTGTCAAGAGAGCTGGCAGCGTAGAAAATCCTTTCATAAACCTCCTAAGAGATCCTGCCATCCCCATAAACGACGTACCTGTTTCTTGTTCCTGGTGACAGGAAAATCGACAACTGCTTGAATCTTATCCCTATTCATCCTTAATCTATCCTTAGAGATGATGTGGCCTAAATATACGATTTTTTCTTCAAGAAATCGCATTTAGCCAATTTAATTTTCAAACCTGCCAACCTAAGTCTCCTAAGAACTTCCCTCAGCACCTCTAAATGTTCCTCAATCGAATCCGTGGCAATACGATATTGTTCATATCATGAACACGGACTGCCCTAGCAACCCATGCAAAACTATTCACTAATCTCGTAAAAGTCATAGGACTACCTGACAAATCAAAAGGAATCCGTGTAAATTCGTAGTGGCTCTTGGAAATGGAGAAAGCCGTAAAATCCCGACTTCCATCACTGAGTAGAACTTGTAAAAACCCTTGCATAAGATCAATCAACGAATAGATATTCCGACACCCTATTTCTATAAACAGGTCCGGCAAACATGCCACTGGATACCTATCAGGCACCGTCTTTTCATTCAGCTTCCTAAAGTCTATACACACACACACACACACACACACACACACACACACACACATCGAACCATCTGTCTTAGGCACTGCCAACAATGGAAAATTAAAACGTGAGGAACTAGGCCTATTTATACCTTCCTCTTCCCACTTATTAACCTCTTGCTCAACCTGCTCTCTAATCTTAAAGGGTATCCTATACGAAGAGACAAAAATCGGCTTAGTCACCAACTCGAGGTGCACTTGTTGTTCTAACACATTCATTAACCCTAACTTATCTCCTTTGAGGGAGACTATATCCGAAAAACCAGCCAGAACCTCACCTAAATTCCCTATTTATTCTTTATAATCAGGCTAAATGATCCCTAAAAACCTTTCTCCTAATTTGTATTACTGCATCAGAAAACTCATTTTGATTCCCTACGAGAGCAACTGAATCAGCTCCATCATTCGAGTCTTCAAAATCCAAAACATAAGTATTCTTCTGCTATCTCCTAACTGAATCATTACAGTTCAACAATTCCACCCAAGTAACAGCAGTCTTTGATACTTGATTCACAGAAACTGTACTCACAACCACTTTAAACTTCTCGCTACCCTCAATTACACGCACTTGTCTAAACATTTTTACACCTTTTAACTGAACTTTAACCAGACCGGTCATACCTGCTTCTAAAACCAAATCATCCAACAAAACACCTTTATATAAATTATTCTCCTGGCCTTTAGGCTCAATATCACATTGTAACTGGTTATTTACCACAGGTTCCATTATTATCATCATGAATGTCACCCATATTATCATCAATATCGCCCATGAAAGTATTCCTCTCCATTTCACTTGTACCCACATACGGTACAAAAACACCAGGAACCCCAAAAGTAATACCTCCCTCCCCGGCAACCAGGGTGACCCAAAAGAATTCTGTTCCCTATAGCAGCACCTCTAATCACCAAAACTGGTTCCACAATTAACTAATTACCTAGCACAAAACAATGGTAGCTGAACCTAAAACATCCAACTTATGAGCCCGAACATCACATACCGTCTCATTCGAAGGTTTCAACGGGCAGTGGGAAAACATCGACTGATAAAATTCAAAGTCCAATAAACTGACAGAGGCCCCTGTATCAATAAAAATTAAAACCTCAGAACCAGAAACAGTCCTCTTCACTACAAGCTTTGGCTCTGGAGCATCTTCCAAAAATGCTACATGACAAGAACAATTTAATATCCTTTTTTCTTTTGTTGATTGGTCTTCCAAAAAATTTTCCTGATCCCTAGATCCCTTTGAATAACCCCCCTTGAGGAGCTTTCTTAATGGGACTACCAAAGCTCTGGGATGGAGGTCTAGAATTACCCAGTTTTTGGGATGGACAAGACCTCCAAGAGTGACTCGTGACTCGCACTCCTGCATCCCGCACAATATCTACCTCGGCAATTCTTCTTAGTATGACCTACTCTGTTACAGTTAAAAAATCAAAACCGCGGCGTTCGATCCACGAAGTTCCTATCACTGTCTACCCTAGAACCAAGACAATTGGAAGCTAAAACTGGTTTTCTATCAATGTCTGCCTTGCCACAAAAACTGCCGGAAGCAAAACCCGAATCCCCCTGTAATGGGTACTTAGGAATGCCAGAAGAAGCCTTCGATATCCCATTGAAAAAGGTGTTATCAACTGCAGGGCATTTCGACATGTGTTTGCAAACCTGAGAAAAAATCAGCGCCTCATCTGTCGTATGCTCTATATTCCTATCAAAACTATCCACTAAAGCATCTGGGACTTCGTGTAGAAGCCACGAGAAATGAAGAAGCCTACCTAAGTCATCCAAGGAAATAAAGTTTCCATTTGCCCAGCCAGACCCTCTCAATTTCTTTACTAAAACTATAGTCTGATAATAAAGCCCAGAGCTAAAGCCAACCATCAAATCTTGGCCTTTCCTTACTTTAAAGAGTGCCCGAACGTCAAGAACTGCATCCCTGGTTTCAGCAATGCCATATGCCATCCTAAGGAAACCTTTGTGGTCATCCCATGTTTTGCACCTGCTAAACAATATTCCCCGTGTTGAGGGCGAGGAATCCTCGAGCTTCGTTAAATGCTTCATTGCCATTTGTAATTTTCTTAGCATTGAGGTAACTGTCCATCCCCTCGAGAAAAATCTCTACCAGTTGGAGAAGAGTCCCAGTCACTAACCCGGGAAATGGTTGAATTCCAGAGGCCACTGTCGTGACCTTATAAACCAAAGTCTTTTTGTCTTCATCCCCTCCTGCCATATTGTCTAAACTGAAGAAACTCCAAGTATCAAGAATATGACAGGATCTCAATTCCATACAATACTAAAAATTATATATATATATATATATATATATATATATATATATATATATATATATATATATATATATATATATATATATATATATATATATATATGTATATATATATATATATATATATATATATATATATATATATATATATATATATATATATATATATATATATATATATATATATATATATAAATACTCTAAGTCCATGAAAGAAGACCCAGAGAGAAAAGGCGAATGAGATATTTATTTCCCCTTCATCTAAGATAAAACAAACAAAAGACACCAGAAAGAAATATTCCTGTGACTAAAAAAAACAAATGAAACTTCAAAATAAATGAAATCTACAAGCAAACTCTGCAAAAAAAAAAAAAAAAAAAAAAAAAAAAAGCCACCGCCTCCCACACTCATGGTCAAGGTTAGTCAATCACCTGGTTAACCATTTGAAGGTCAGAGAGAAACCCCAAGTCATCCAAACATGAAAGGAAAAGAAAGACGGGAGAAGAAAAGGAGGAGGAGGCGAAAGGTAGAAAAAGATGCCGAAGAAACCCCTCCTATACCAACCACTCCTCCCACTGCATTGCAATGCAAATAATTCTGCTGAGACTGCAGAACCTGAATGAACAACAGAACAACAGCTGTCTCTGGGTCAGGAATGCTAACCCCAGCAGAAAGAAGTCACGACACCTCCCCTGACCATAAAGCACTCGCTACATGCATGCGCGTATGTAATGCATCAGGAACATATATTCACTCAGTATGATAACCTCATGGTAAAACCAAAATACTGTAGATATATTCAAAATACAAAAAAGGGAAAGATTAGAGGAAATAATAAAATAATATACTGACTAAACTCAGTTTGTTCCCTTTAGGCCACTACTGTAATACACCTAATAACAATAAAAAAAGAAATTAAATGGGAATCCACTCAGACAGGAAGCCAAAAGAACACGGGATTACCGCATCAAGAAAAAACAAAAAATGAACACTCACGTATCTCCTCTTTCCCACATCCCAACTACTGTGAGAGGCCTAATCACCCACTATATACACTAAGAGTTAGCACATCACCATAATAGAAATATCATAAATTTGATCTGCACACCCCTTATATACCTAAACACTACCACTGTCGAATGACAACCACCTCCCAGCTTGCTTAGGTCTGTCATGTGTGCCAACCTACCCAACAAACCTATCCACTGAAACCTACTTTGATTACCCAGACCCCATCTCTCTGAAGGCGTGTTTACCTGTTTACGCTGCCACCAACTGTTTTATCTTTCTGACTTCTTCCATAATCACAATCCTAAATCTCATAGCACAAGAAACAACCTACCTTTAAAGTCAACACCGTCATCCCTGCTCATCGAAGTCATCCTAGGAATGTCAGTTCCCATCTTCTAACCTTTCTCTTATGTCATAGCTCAAATTAAACCAAGGCTAGACAAAACTCATGTTCTACCAAAATACAGTTTTATTCCCAAATTAAAATGACAAAACAAAAGCAAAAATGAAGAGAAGAAGGTCAAAGGCTGTCCTTAACTTCTGGCAAGAAAAGTAAATGAAAAATCAAACTCTCGGACTGGTAAATACATTTTGACACTAATCATTTACATACTCCCAAAAATAATGTCAATGTCTGTCATGACCGAAGTCATAGTTATATGTCAGAAATTTCCTTAACAAGTGGCCACTAACAAATCCATCTGAAACAAAAGGTCACTATCAAAATAAAGCACAACGACATATAAGTGCATAAATGGGAGAATCCCCATGTTACCAATATCACCCAACACATCCCAAAGGTTATACATGGTAAATATGCAAGACAATAAAGAAGAAAAAATATTCAGTATTAAAATGTCAATGAAATCAACAGGGTACACAGTTAACTCAATGTCCAATAGGGCATTTAAAAATGAAAAGATCACCTCTCACCTTTACTGGCAAAAGTCTAGCGCCCTCACCAGGCAGAACGTTCACCAATTAAAGTTACTGACCGAATAATTCATCTGTATTCGAGATTCAAATATATTACCCGTCAATGACCCCCTTTCGAGCGGACTTACGCACACACACATAATTCTAGAACAATCTCCCACCACTCCTTCGTGACGTGGAAATCCCGTAACACGATACAGGTCAACAGGGTCAACACTTGGACCTACGTGAGGCACCTAGATTTCCAAGACCAAAATTCCTTTCGCTCATCGCAAAAAGTACAGTTTACAAACAGCTTGGTATACGCTAACACAATTGTTCATCTCGCCCCAATATTTCGTAACCCTTTAACTGTTTAGTTAAGTACAGAGATTTCGTAACTAACTACAGTTGTAGTGGCTTTGCATCGATACAAGAAAGTTTTCAAAATTTTCTTCATTGAATTATGCCTTTAATCATGGAGAGAGAGAGAGAGAGAGAGAGAGAGAGAGAGAGAGAGAGAGAGAGAGAGAGAGAGAGAGAGAGAGAGAGAGAGGTCATGTACAGTAATAAAACCTAAAAATTTTAGCATTGATAATTCACAATGTTAGAGAATTCTGACAACGCTATAATAAGCACAATTAGCATACGGATCAATGAACATAGACAATATGATGTTTACACACACACACACACACACACACACACACACATATATATATATATATATATATATATATATATATATATATATATATATATATATATATATATATATATATATATATAATGTATCCAATTCACGCTAGTTCGGGAATATCCCCGATGGGAAATTATCACCAAAGGGAAATTTTGTAAGTGATAAATGGATCCGTACTGCCAGGTCCCAATCTCTCGACACGATACTTACCACCAACAACTCCAGTCGACGTATCGGGATCCGGCGGTACTGATCCATTTCTCACTTATACATATATACATATATATATATATATATATATATATATATATATATATATATATATATATATATATATATATATATATATATATATATATATATATATATATCAATGGGGACGGACATAAAGACTTGCTAAAAAGGGTCAATTTATTCCCGACGTTTCGTAATGGCTTCATTACATTTTCGAGGGCTGTATAAAATAAATAACATAAATTACAAAAAGGGTACAAATTTAAATTTAAAAATTAAGCACAATGGATTACAAAATAAAAAATTAAAAATAGAAGGGACAATTAAAAGGACAACGTAAAAAACAAAACAAAATCTCTCTAAAAATATACAATATCAAAAAATATATATATAAAAAGTAAGAAGATATGGACCAACCTATTCAGTGGCAATGTTAAAACTAAACAGAAAACGAAAGACTAAGAGAGGTACAGTGTGCCGGCAGAGGTTGGCTGTTTAACAAGGGGATGAGTCGTTTAATCATTAATGATTCCAAAATGGCCAATTCATGGCTGCTAGAGGCTCGCCCTAAAACAGAAAAATCCTTATTTTCAATTGAAGTTTACATATTCTAGAGTGATTTCTGATATTCGAATATATATATATATATATATATATATATATATATATATATATATATATATATATATATATATATGTGTGTATATATATATATATATATGTGTGTATATATATATATATATATATATATATATATATATATATATATATATATATATATATATATATATATATATATATATATTTCTATATCTTTCCAAGCATCCCAGCCACCAAACGCTTAATTTAAAACTGGAAAATAAAACAGTGCATTTTGGCACTGCCTGAAAAGGAAAGGCAAAAGGAATATTGGCCCTTCCCTTAATCCATTAATTGCACTCTGTATATCCCTTTCAACTTTCTCTTCTCAAACGTGATGTTGCGGAACCCTTTGCTTACAGACATGAGGTTGTAAGGAGACTAAGTATGGACAGAGGCAGAATAGAGCCGGTGATGCAGATTAAGTAAAAGGACATCTGGCATGAACACCTGGGTCTTGAGTCATAAATGATGCATGCACATAGGGAAACAACACCAACCCTATCTACCTGTGGATGACCTCCTAATCCCTGACCGAAGTCATATTTGGGCCTCATCAAAGGAACAAGAGCAAGAGACATAGCTGGATGCGAGCAAGACACATCTCCCCCTTAAATTCCCACCTCCTTCAGAGAGTCATGCCCTACCACGTGGTCCTATCTTGTAGGGACCCTTAGTATTCTTACTAGTGAAGCCCTTAGCCCTTCTCCGCCGCCATTACCTTCGCTGAAGCCACCTCTTCTACAAGGTAAAGTGATCTGTTGCAAAGGTTCTTCCAGTCAGTCACACTGTTTTAATTCTCGTACTAAACTTCCTATTCAAATTTCTAAGTTCCAGTATTTTCACATCAACCTTGCCTTGTTAGGGCATTGTTACATAAATGCCTGTGTTTAAATAATTACATAAAATCGTGTGTTCAAGGCTTCTTTGGCACCCTCTGTGCTTGCCTTGTCCTATGCATATCTTATTGTGTCCTTACTGGCTTTTAATTCGTAAATCTCTCTGTTTACAGAGGGTTTGTTAGCCATGGAAATCTCTCTTGCCTATGCCTTGTATCATCATCATCACAAAGACAGATATACCTTCAAGTTTTCCCAGTTATAATTAACCTGTCAGCCCTTGCCTGCCAGATTAATCCTCTTCATCTTCTCATAGTTCATTTCATTTAAATACATGTCATTTTAAACTTACCCTAACGTGTTTACTTACAAATACCTTGTGATTAGAGCCCTCAGCTCAGTTAAATTCCCCCTTTTTCACTGTTTTTTTACGATTTCCTGAATCAACAGCAGTCAGATTTTATACAAAAATAGAGGTAAGTAACAAAATCATTCATTTGCTATATCTTCCTAAGCATCCCACCCACCAAACTCTTAATTTAAAGCTGGAAAAGACAACAGTGCATTTTGGCACTGCCTGACAAGGAAGGGCAAAAGGAATATTGGCCCTTCCCTTAATCCGTTAATCACACTGTATATCCCTTTCAACTTTCTCTTCTCAAACATGTGACACTGTGGAACCCTTTGTTTACTGAAACGAGGTTGTGAGGAGACTAAGTATGAACGGAGGCAGAATAGAGCTGGCAATGCAGATTAGGAGAAAGGAAATCTGGCATGAACACCTGGACCTTGAGTCATAAATGATGCACGCGCATAGGGAAACAACACCAACCCCTTCTAGGTGTGGATGACCTCCTAATCCCTGAGCAAAATCATATAAGGGCCTCACCGAAGGAACAAGAGAGAGAGAGAGACATTGCTGGATGCGAGCGAGACACATCTCCCCCTTCCATTCCCGCCTCCTTCAGAGAGCCATGCCCTACCACGTGGTCCTATCTTGTAGGGACCCTTAGTATTCTTACCAGTGAAGATGTTAGCCCTCCTCCACCACCATTACCCTTTGCAAGGGTTCTTCCAGTCAGTCATGCTGTTTTAATTCTCGTACTAAACTTCCTATTTCCATTTCTAAGTGCCAGTATTTCCACATCAACCTTGCCTTGTTAAGGCATTGTTACGTAAAAGCCTGTGTTTAAATAATTACATAAAATCATGTGTTCAAGGTTTCTCTGGCACCCTGTGTGCTTACCTTGTCCTATGCATATTTTACTGTGTCCTTACTGGCTTTTAATTCGTAAATCTCTCCATTTACAGCGGGGTTGTTAGCCGTGGAAATCTCTCTCGAATGTGCCTTGTATCAGCATCGTCACACAGACGGATATACCTTCAAGTTTTCACAGTTATAATTAACCTCTCAGGCCTTACCTGCCTGATTAGTCCATTTCATCTTCTGATAGTTCATTTCATGCAATGTAATTTTAAACTTACCCTTACGTGTTTACTTACAAATACCTTGTGATAAGAGCCCTCAGCTCAGTTAAATTCCACCTTCTTTCTTTTTTTCATGATTTCCTGAATCAACAGCAGTCAGACTATACAAAATTGATGTAAGTAACGAAATCATTCATTTAGAGTTTATAACTGGCTTATGATAAGCCCTTCCCCAGGTTAAATCGTAATATATATATATATATATATATATATATATATATATATATATATATATATATATATATATATATATATATATATATATATATATATATATATATATATATATATATATACATATATACACGTATACATACATATATATATATATATATATATATATATATATATATATATATATATATATATATATATATATATATGTAGTGATAGGAATTGAAAAATGGTCTCGTATTTAGATGTTTTGTATATGCCGGTATACCCTTCGACTTTTTTTTTGTAATATTAGGTAAAGTTTGAACAATAAAAATTGCAAAAATCAAACTCATCTGCAAACTTTCCTTTAAGATTAATGCAACGTTTTTAAACATATGATCCGTAACTGTAAGATCCCTCGTTATCATGTTAGTAATCAATCTGGAATTTTATTACAGAATGTGATGCATAAATAATGTTTATATATTTTCATAGAAGAAAAACTTTTCTTCAGTTTTATGTCATTTTATGATAGGCTGATCAAAAACCTGAATTCCTTGATGACGAAACATCACTAAATTCATCGATTCAAGAACATCACAGGGTAAAAAACATATCAATTAGAAAAAGAATCATGCACATTTTATATACGAAAACTATTATTATTATTATTATTATTATTAATTTTCTCTGTGTGTCACTTGTTTTCGTTTGCCCACATTAATTTCATGCACCGATTCACAAAGGAAAAGTTAGAGCTACACCCAAGTATTTATTTTTACCCTTAACCCTAAAATTAATTAACTTCGAACTGACACGTATGTACTGTATAAGTGCCTCCAATGGCGCGTCCAAGGTCTTTTAAATATACTCTGAGACGTCGCTCACGCGCATATAGGCAAGACCACCGAGAGACGAGTAACGTCAGTCATAGGACCTTGGGTGTTAGAAGGATGAAGTGAACACACTTTTGCCTCTCTCTCTCAGCTTCGACCCACAACAGTCGACTACCAGTGAATTACTTAATTCAACGCAGCCATTGGTCAGTAGAGGCATAATATAGCTAAGGGAACATTCCCATATCATCCCTTCATGTCGTCTTCGAAGAAAGATCGAACGATTGTCACTTAGTTTGAGTTAATTGCCCGAGCGTCTGGAGAGAGAGAGAGAGAGAGAGAGAGAGAGAGAGAGAGAGGTTTGACTATTCCTACGTTGAACACTTAAATATTGCATATGTTTTGCAAAGCATATAACCTTGTGTGCAACTCTTTGAATACCGTCTTTGTTGAAATCTGATACCTGATATGCCCATTCTTTTAGCCAAAAGGCAAAATCAGAAACAATGACGGAAACAGAAAAACTTGCCCTAATTTCATTTGATGAAATGAATATGTCTAGTAATAATAAGTGGAGTTACGACAAAGGGGTGGACGTTTATATGAACCTCATGCTGAAGTTCAAGCAGTTATGTTAAGAGGTTTGACGGGAAGCTGGAAACAACCCACATGCTGTCAACATGATGACTCCAATGTGCATAAAAAACTGACTGATGTTGTTATAAATGTTGAAAAAGCTGGCTTTGCCGTTGTGGTAATTGTCCATGATCTTGGACCAAGTAATTTGCGGGTTTGGAAAGAATTCGGGATTGATCCCCTTAACCATGATTTTTTTTTTTTTATCTTAAGAGCTAATAGAAAAGTGTTCATATTTGCTGATACTCTCCTTTTGATAAAGTTAATAAGAAATCTTTTGGACCACGGTTTTCTTATGGAAAATGGAAATAGAGTATCTGATTCCTGAATCCGTGAAATGCTAATGAAAACCGTATCAGCGTATGCTTTAGCATGTAAACTTAATAACACATATCAACGTAAGTGGTTTACAAAGTACGCTGAAAAGCTACTTTCAAATTCATGTGCAAGCCATTGTATTTTTTAGGAGAAAGGGGCTTACTGGAGAGCAACAATTGGAAGGAAACGGCCGATTTCATAGATACAGTGAATAAATGGTTTGATGTAATGAATTCCTCTATGATGTTCGGTGACATAAAAGCCCACAATGCATTTGGGATAAATTTGGTTAGCCAGAAAAGTGCTTTACAAAAACTGATTGATGTTATGCTGGGAATGAGGCTAAAGAATCCCAAATTTAATTGCCTTTGCAAATTCCAAAAAGGTGTGATATTATCTTGCCACTCAATGAATGGGCTACATAACATGCTAAAAAAGGATCATGACATTTCTTTTATTATGACGCGGAGATTAAATCAAGACTGTCTTAAAAGTCTTTTTCGGATGCATTAGGCAGATGAGGGGTTCACATGATCATCCAATGCAGTTCATTTTAAATATAGATTGAAAAACCTTTTGCTAGGTAGGGATCTTCAACTTGTTAGTGATAAGGGAAACAACGACAAAGGAAATGAAAACCTTGACCCGTTATCCCATGAAATGGTATCATCTGGACGTGATGGAAACGGACCTAATAAATCTTTTCATGACAGGAACTGGCCTTGGAAATACGTATGACGAACATAATTTTTAGAGACCTGGAATTGGATGTCGATCTTAAGAATGATGAAATGTTTTCTGAGGAAAAAAATTCGCTAAATGTCAAACCAGGAGACACAATGGGATCTGTTATCGAAGTGAAGTCCTTAAGATATATCGGCGGATAAGTAGTGAAGAAGTTTTCCTTTAAATAGCCAAATATAGGTTATGTTGTTAACAGCAAGACATCAGAGACATGGATCCATTAGATAGGCGAAGGAAAACTCTATGCACCATCAGACGACTTTTTTCTTTTCTAAACTAAAAATTGAAAGAATGATTTTTACAGCAATTCACGGCAACGGTTTTAGACCTGGAACGGAATGCATAAAAACAATGGCTGATGAAATGAAATCTGGTGTTTCTGACAAGGTTGCTGAATTTTTTTTTTTTTTTTTTTTTTGCCAAAATATCAGTGTTTTTTAAATGAGTGAAAAGAAACACAAGACTGCAGGAATACAGTAAGAATGACCAAGAAAACAACAACTTAGTTTTCCCTTAGGAGCCCACACCCGGCTCAGTGAGGCAAAATGAAAAACATAAAAAACACAACAGTCTAACATGACACTTACGTTGTGACTAACTAAGCACATTTTTTTTCATACCATATGCGCTGCCAGAGGAGACTGTCCGAAGCGTGACGTCATGAGCAAAGGGCCGTGTTTTCGCCCACTGGCGAGCCGACCTCTCACCGTATATTTAAAGGACCCTGTGGGCGTCCATACTACAGAAAACGATGTTAACGCTCTGTGGTAACTCATCACACACAATACCAACGGATTAGATGCAACTCAACGACTTTTTGATAATCCTAACCAGCGTTTCAAACGATTTTCTGGTGCTGGCTAAAGATTCGTTCATTTGTGATTTGTAACCAATAAGTTTCTAATGGTGCGTCTGCATTCGCATCATAGTGTAACACGTCATAAACGCACGTCGTTAACTTACAAACTTCATAGATAGGTTGGAATTATTTAAATGGCCTGTTAAAAGTCCTAACTAGTGCTTTATACGATCATCGAGTACTGGCCAAAGATTCGTTTTCCCCCAGATCATCGACTTACTTCTACCTGTTTGTGATGGAGACGCAATAAGTTGCCGACGAGTGCTTATGACGTGTTTTACCACAGTGGAGGCACACAGCCTAACTCCTCTGGGCGAAGGTCACAGGGGAAAATATTAAAATAATTTGGCTTAGCCTTTGCAAGAAAAGCAGAAGAGTTCAGGGAGCTGTAGAGGAGATGGCAGACGGACCCACCATGATCCATAGCTACATAAATGCTTATTGTGAAGTAGGATGATTTTTTTTTTTATTTAAAATGATTGTGAGAATAAAAATGCAAAAAACAGCTGAATAAAAGGTAACTCAATCTCATATTGGAGATTATTTCGTATTCATATTTTGTTCTCTAACTTTATTTTTTTACCTGGCCACCGCAGATCAATAATGGTGTTATATGTCTTATCCAAGGAAAATAAGATTGTCACGCAATGGTCTTCAGAAGTGTTTATGACTTCGTAAAGATGGTAACTGCTTGTTCAGTCGAATCAATTAAAATTCCTACTTCAATCTTCCGGGAGACCAATCCAGTTTTTTTTTTTTTATATTTTATACATTTATGACAAATTCAAATAGGAAACTAATAGAATAAGCAATGTCTCATATTAACCTCTCTACTTTTTCCTTTTCATTATTACTTAGCATTCGTACATACACGCATTTAAACCTATTCCTCCCGTCATTAAATTTGACCATGAATAACCTACATTAACCTTGTTTTATTAAAGTTCAGGGGCAGCATTGCACAGAATCATTCATAAACAACTTTTAGCGCTCATGTATTTAAAAAAAAAAAAGTCAGTCAGATGTCCTTCTCCAGTAATCAACATGAAAAAAAAATCGAAAGCTAGTTCACCATATCGTATCCTGAACAAAAGACTGAAAATAGGAATTTATATATATATATATATATATATATATATATATATATATATATATATATATATATATATATACATATATACACACACACACACATATATATATATATATATATATATATATATATATATATATATATATATATATATATATATATATATATATATTATTTATTCATTCATTCATTTACTTATTTATCTATATAAGTTCTAGAAGTTAGAAGTTATACTAACATTTGTTCAGAGTTATCGTAACCTATATAAGAAAGATTCATTTTAGCTTGCGTTCATGTTTAAAACTTAGTATAATGGAACACGTACATTAAGTAGTATTCTTGTTTATTTTGCATATTTATCTAACTGATAAACGTCAAGAAAGTTTTCTTCTAATTTTATAACGTGCATAGGATATACACTTAGTGTAACCGTCAAGAATTCTTACATTTTTATTGATTAAAAAGCTGAAATTACGTCACATTATTTGTCGCAAATGAATGACAAAAATCATATGAATGGAGACTGATGACAAGTAACGTAATAAGAGTTTCTTTATGATAGGGAAAACAATAAAATCTAATGAGCCCTCACAGAAATTGTTGATGGTATTTTCTGAAATTGGTTGGCAACTGATTCTGAAGTGAGAGCAAAAAGGACACACACACACCCACACACACACATAGACACACACACAGAGAGAGAGAGAGAGAGAGAGAGAGAGAGAGAGAGAGAGAGAGAGAGAGAGAGAGAGAGAGCCATGTAATGTATATATATTTTTTGTTCGGAATTGATGATGATGTTCATTATTTCTCTAGAAGTCACAATTATTATTACACCAAATTTCTTTGTTCGGTTTTAATGATGGTGTTCATTCTTTCTCTCCAAGTCACAATGATTTTTTCAGAGAATATCAATGCGCATTCCTTCGTCGTTTTCTGTTTGATTATACAGCAATAACACGCATGACTTCCTACCTACAAAAGCTGTATCGAACGATTCATCACTGTCACACGACGAGAATTGTTTTGGATGCCTCCACTTCAGTCGTTTCATTTTGCATTTCCAGATATTGAAAAGAAATTATATATGGTTAAGTGATCCATTGGCCTGATGTCAGTGTCTTTTTTGTACATTTTTGGGAATTTCTTTTATTATTAATATATATAATGTATATATACACACACACATACACACACACATATATATATTTATATATATATATATACAGTATATATATTCATGATATTGTCTTTAAAACGTATATCTCTCTGTGATTTTGATATATTTACTGTTCTAGTTACCATGTGTTCTGTGTAATGATGATGACTGTTGAGATATCATATGTAGTGAATGTAAGATTTCACAAGAATTAATAACACGCTTTTAGTAATAACGTAATATATAATCAGGCATTTTGTCTCCCAGCAACATGTGTTCTGTACTTGTGATAGCGAATGCTCTGTTTTGCTTCGAGTGCCATCGCAAAAGATAACGTGTTGACAGGTCAAGATAACAATAAGCTGTTCAGTTCTGAAAACCAAATTTGGTCTTTGTCTGTTTTATAAACAAGCCAATTACAATCATCCAGCTGCACCCTGTATTGGTTGCGTATCACCTGCCTTTATTTCTTTGTCCAATACTTTTCTCTGTTCAAGTCACGCATTGTTCTGATCGGGTCTCATGTGACAGGAAGTAATGTCATCTTTCTTTTCTGTTCCATGAATCTCGTTCCCAAAATGTTTGACATGACGTCTTCTAAAAGGTTTGCTCGTTGACAGTAGATAGGATTCATTATATTATAAGACCGGATACCTTTCTCGTTACATTAATTACTATATTTCTCTTTCTCTCTCTCTATATCACACAGTTTTAAACTTGTAACGTGTAAGTAAAGATTTTGTACAGGTCACTCTTTAGTGTTTGTTAAAATTTCTTGTGAAATCTTGAAGTTGCATTTGAGTAATGTAAATTTTGGTAACGGCCATAACTGCAGTTTGCAGGTATTGTAATATTTTTTACAATTCAAGTCATGACTTGAAATCCTGTGTGATTTTGCATTGTATTTCATTTTCAAAAATGGTATAATAAGGGATTTTTGCTTTAGTGAATTCATGCTCCATTTTTCATTTTATGTCTTGTGTAATAGTGTGGTCTTAATGTCGCTTGAATTGTTTGATTCTCTTTGAATTATTTGTTTAGTTCTTTGTGAATTCAACATTTTTCCATATTTTATATATTTGCAATCTCTTAGTTTTTCACATTTTATATAGTGGTGATTGAACATTTATTTACTTAGCATCTTAAGTGTTTCTTAATAATATAACAATGAATACTTGATTTAATTTTAATTTACTTAGATTCTCTTTTCAAATCTTTAGTATTTTTTAATAGTTTAAATTTTGGTTAATTTAATTTCTTGATAAAATCAAAGATTTTGTGAATTAGTTTTGTTTAATAATTTAATTAAAGAATTAATTAAATTTTGAGTTGTTTTCAAGTAGTAGTAGAAATTAAGGTCATGAATTCTGATTAAAAATTTTGAATTCATAAAAAAAATTTTGTATTTAAAGTTTTTACAATAGTGTTTCATTTATTAACCACCAGTGATAGGATTAATATAAGGCATGGTGATCAACATATTTTGTTCCTTCAGTTTTGCTGATGTGACTCTAACCTGGGGAGATAGTTATAGTTGCTTGATGGAGTGATGCCCTTTTACTTTGGTATATTTCTTGTTTAAAAGTTGATACCTCACACGAGTTTTGTAAACTTAGTCTGATTTCCCATGTGATTAATAAGTTTTTTAAGGGATCACTGTTGCCTTTAGAGTACTCCTCAATAGTAATGTAATTGTTATGAAAGTTCAGGTATCTGGCTAAAGTGAGGTAAAATTTGGAATTCTATGATTAGTAGTTTAATAACCAGGTACTTGGAACATTTCATATATATATATATATATATATATATATATATATATATATATATATATATATATATATATATATATATATATATATATATATATATATATATATATATATATATATATGTATACAGGGTGTTTCGAAATCAGAGGGCCCCCCTCCTCTACAGCATAAACTAAAATTGATATGGACAAAAACAAAAGTAATTCAGAACAGGTATTTATTTAAGTTTCTCTCTGAGTATTTAATATTTTGTGTGGCCTCCATCTGCCTGTACCGCAGCCTGCATTCTTGAGGGGTATGATTTTAGCAAATCACAAAAAAGTTGAGACTCAAACTCTATTTCCATGAGCACTTCGATCACCTCTCTTTGCAGGTCATCGAGGCTTGGTATGCCATCACAGTTCACTGTGCGTGCTTCAACACTGCCAATGTTTTCATACACATTAAGGTCAGGGGAGCTACCTGGAAATTCACTTGATGAGAAGAAATCAATACCACTGTTTCGAAGCAGCTCCTTTGTCTGAAGAGCCTTAAAACATGGTGCCTTATCATGCAAAAATGTGACTTCTTTAACAGGTAACACATTTTCAGGATCTTTGAGGAAAGGAAGTACTCCACCAGTAAGTACTGTTTCTCTGAAGTATTCACCATAATGCCACCTGGGCATCTCTCAGGGCCAGCTCGCCAGAAGAACAGACTACTGCCATAGAGTGGGACACTCAGAGTCTGCGTGCCACTTTAAAGGGAGAGCTAGCAAGCAGCACCCTCCTAAGGCCCAAGAACGAAAATAGTGCCTCTCCACCTAATTCTGAGGAAACTCAACACCTCTTGACACCAATGCCTGTGAAGACCAGCTAAGAGGAGCCTGGATTTCATGCATGCCAAAAGCACGGTATCTCTACCAAGCATGTCAATTTGATAAGTGTCAAGCCCCTTGCAGCATAGCTTTCTGAACATCCTCACCTCGAGAGGGTGGAGACTCAGACCATCTCATTGGCTCCCCTTGATGGCTCTAGCTTGCCAGTTGAGCTGCAGGCTACGGTGGACACCACCTCAGACATCTGTCTGACTGACCAGTCCTGGATACCAGCCAGTGCCACTGTAGATGAAACAACTCATTGGACAATGACTTGGGTAGAGAACCATTCCACATCCATTCCCACAGTCAAGCTCCAGGTCACAACCCCTTGGGGTACTTAATCTCACCGCACTGGCGTGGTGAGCAAAATTAGGCACGGAATTGAGCTTCTATTGGGACGAGACCTCCTCTGGGGATGTCCTCTCCCAGCTCTCCTCCATTGCCTAGCTACCTCCTCAAGGGAGGCATCAACTGTAGTGCAAATTGAAAGGGCACTCCATGAATTGGTCGGGATGCCCTAACAAGCAATGTACAATGGTCACCAAAATCAGAAACACTCCAGGAGACTCTGAGCTCCTCCTGGAACAGGAATCTGTCTCAGCCCAACTTAGGCCAACCTAGGGGTTTTGCACCATTGGGTTCCTCATCTGGCTTGCCTGACCTAAAATCTCTGCCAGTACCACTTGAATGCCCTGAACAGTGCCACTCTCCATTCACTATGGATGTGGAGTGGACGCCAAAATTTGACCTCTGTGCTTGGCTCTGACTTGGCGTCAGTGCCAGTGCCAAATCTTGTTACTGATTCTCCCTTGGAGACCTACCAAATTCAACTGAGTTGGTTATCATTAATTGTGAGCCTCCAGCACCCGAAAATCCTTCATCCTCATCAATCCCATCCTCAGAGGATGAACCTCTGGTTGATCTAACTGCTACACCTTCTCTAACTGACCAGGAATCGTCCTGCTGGGACGCAGAAGCTGTTACTGCCATTGCCCAGGTTTTCGCAGCTGCCGAAGTAGGGAGCCTTCCAGTAGCCACTAGAGTTACACCTGACTTCGCTCCCGATGGCACTTCTGGCCTTTTCCAAGAGTTGATGCCTTCATCACCTCCTTGGCACTTGTTGTTCATTTGGGGCACAGTGCCTCTTCCATCACAGAGTGATCCTGGCACTTACCCAGAGGAAGTAGCTTGAGTGATCTCTGCATATGAGTCGAGATCATATACGGTAGTGGTAGTACCCTTGTAAGTATAATTAACCTGATTTTATTAATAGAGTAATGATAAAACTTTATCCCATATCTCAGAGTGAGCAGTCTCATGGCATGCTTAGCACAGTGCCTCACTTTTATTCAGGCCACCACCTTAATATCATAATGTAAATTTTTTCTCTTATGTTTTTACAAGAATTATGCATTATCAGTCCCCAGTATTTGGATCAAGAAATTGAATACATAAAAAAATATGGACAGGTTTATGTTATCCTTCACATATACTAGATATCTGCTATGATAGAGCCCAAAAAAGATTTATAGTAAAAGTAACATGGAGAAAGAAACCCCCAAGAACATTCTTAGCTTGCCTCATTTTAGTGGTTTTGAAACCATAAAATCATTGTTAAAATCTTTTAATGTCAACCTGGTTTTTTCTTATAATAACACTAAAAGGAATGTTAATATAAAATAGCCCTAAGGAAAGCAACAATTTAATATATAGAATTTCATGCTTGAGCTGCCCCTCTTGTTATAGTGACCAATCCAGTAAAGATTTAGAAGTACAAATTAAACAGCATAAGTATTCTGTCAAAACTGGGCAAGCATCCAATCAATATTCATTCATTTAAGTGAAGTCTCACAGGATAAATTGGACTGAATGTTCAGTGATTGCCAGATCGGAAGATTTCTCTTCATGAAATCTTTTAGAATCTGCTATTATACAGCTTACTTCCAGTTGTAATTTTAACCTTAGCCCTGACATGTATTATTTGGACCCCTGTATTAGTAAAATGTTCAAGAATGACCTTAGAGATACAATCACTGACTTAATTACCAATTAGTTACCTTATATATATATATTTTTATGTATTCATATGTTTAATATATTTTTTTATAGAAATGTTAAATTTGTAAAAAAATTTATTGTTTACCATACAGAGAATGATTGAGTTGCACTTTTATAACATATGTAATCAGCTTATTCTTTCCACGGACATTTTTTGGTGGTCAGTATCTTTCACTGTATAATGTTTTAATTGCCTTGTCCCTGCTTCCAAGTGGTTGGGCCTAATCTTTTGTAAAACCTCATAAATATTTACCTCTGTTTTGGTAGGTCTACTAATTTTTTAACTATGATGGAATCCAGGTGCGTATTTTCCTTATATTCCCCATCTGTCATTTATGCGAACTTTCTTTGCAACTTATCAGTCTGCTAAGTAAAGGACAGTAAGTCGAAAGGCCTAGCACCTCTCCATCATTTCACTTTCCTTCGTGGTATTACCTTTATTTATATATTCATGACGCTCCATCTTTGCGTGATTCAGTTATACATAATGAAGGACACGTTTACTTTCGCTATCCTGTTTCCTCTTTTGAGATGCATAGTCACTACCTTCTCCAAGTCTCTTTTGGCTGTGCATTCCACCAGAATTCAACTAAATTTCCTGAAGAAATGCCTGTCTGAACAAGTGCTCCCTAAATTCTTGTTACCACGCCATTTAAGAAGATATGTCTATCTTCCATTCAATGAATTCAGTGCTATGGTGTTAAAATGCTACATAACAGCCACAAACCAAGGAGATAAAGAAAAATTTAAGGAATTAGAAAAAGCCAGAATTTCATCCAACCATTCTATCCTGGCTGATTGAAAGGACTCACTGTGGCAAGATATTTACAGAAAACTTTGTAGGATTACAGGTGCCCTAACAAGGAAACTGGACAGAAATTAAAATATCTTATTGATAGTAGTGACTGGACTAATAGTGCATATAATGATTGCGTTGTAAACTTATCAAGTAAACCAATAAGTGAAAATGTTGTGAGTGCATTCTGGTACGGTTTATTCTTCTTTATATCGAATAGATTCTTCTTGATATCGAATAGATCCTCTGCTTTTATGATTGTGTCTTCCCTATTGTAAATTTGAACAATATTGTGATCTTCCTCAAAATCATGTTGACATAACTAAAGGTATTGTTTATGGAGCTGCCAATGCTAATCACGAAAGTAATTTCCCTGCTCATTATAGGAAAATTTTGACCAATCTTAAAAAAAGACAAAACAATCCACATCACAAAAGCTGATAAGTCAAATAGGATAGTAATTTTACTTAAAGCTGACTACATATCTCATATGCAAGCCCTGCTGGATGATGATACTACTTACAAAAACCTAACAAAAATCCCCTTGATTAAGTCATAAAAAATTTCAACAGCACAGCGAAAAATCCTTAAAGACAGAAAAGAACTTATAGGTCACTTGTCACTAAAATTTCCCTCATTACCTTACTTATGCAAATTAGTAAAAACACACAAAGAAAATAATCCTATGCGGCCTATTATCAGTACTGTTTGCTCAATGTCATATAAGCTTTCAAAAATATATTACCAAGCCTCTTGTCCACGTTACTTGGAACTATCTCTGATTCTCACATATATACTTCTCTAGATTTAGTTGATAAATTAAACAAAATAACTTTTCGCGCCACTGACAGATTCGTTAGTTTTGATGTTTATTCTCTCTTTACTAAAGTCCCTATAGATTCTATCAGAGTATCTTAGTAACGAACTAATCCATCATGAATCACCTCTACCTGTAAGTCATATTATTTCATTCACTGGGTTGTGCATTTGTGATTGTAAGTTTATACTCAATGGTGAATTTTACCAACAAATATTTGGTATGGCAATGGGCAACCCTTCATTCCCACTCCTCTCAAACCTGTATATGGAATTCTTTGAAAAATGATATTTACCTAATATCATTTATACTCCTTTAAAGTGGTTTAGATATGTTGATGATATTTTAGCTGTTTTGCCTGCTGGTATTGAAGTAAATGATTTACTCTCTAATTTAAATTACCAGGTACCATCAATTAAGTTTACTTTAGAATTAGAAAAAGACAATTGCCTCCCTTTCTTAGATGTTTTAGTACATAGAGAAACATTTCATGGCAAATTCAGTATTTATAGGAAACCAACTAACAACTTAACTTATGGCCACTTTTATTCAGGCCACCACCTTAATATCAAAATATGAATTTTTTTCTTCTGTGTTTTTATGAGCATTGCACATTGTCAGTCCCCAGTATTTGGATCAAGAAATCGAATACATAAGAGGAATAGGGACAGGTTTTTGTTATCCTTCACATATACTAGATATTTGCTGTAATAAAGCCCAAAAGAGTTTTATAATGAAAGTAACATGGAGAAAGAAACCCCTACGAACATTCTTAGCTTGCCTCATTTTAGTGGTTTTGAAACCATAAAATCATTGTTAAAATCTTTTAATGTCCGCCCAGTTTTTTCCTATAATAACACACTAAAAGGAATGCCAATAAAAAAAATAGCCCTAAGGAAAGCAACAACATATATAAAATTTCATGCTTGGACTGCCCCTCTTTTTATATTGGCCAATCCAGTAAGAATGTAGAAGTACAAATTAACCAGCATAAGTAAGCATAAGTATTCTGTCAAAAGTGGGCACACATCCAATGCAATATTCCTTCATTTAAGTGAAAACTCTCACAGGATAAATTGGACTGAGTGTTCAGTGATTGCCAGATCGAAAGATTTCTCTTCACGAAATCTTTTAGAATCTGCTATTATACAGCTTACTTCCAGTTGTAATTTTAACCTTAGCCCTGGCATGTATTATTTGGACCCCTGTATTAGTGAAATGTTCAAGAATGACCTTAAAGATAAAATCACTTACTTTATTACTATTTTCTATGCATTTGTATGTTTAATCATTTTTTTTTAATGTTAACTTTGCAAAAATTTTTTATTGTTTACCATAAGGGGAAAAATTGAGTTGTACTTTTATAACATGACTTGTCCCTGCTTCTGAGCAGTTGGGCCTAATCTTTTGTAAAACCTCTGTTTTGGATAGGTCTGCTAATTCTTCAACTGTGTTGGATTCCAGGTACATGCTTTCCTTATAATACCCATCTGTCATTTATACAGGCTTTCTTTGTAAACTTATTTTTATATTTCTATCAGTTTGCTATGTAAAGGACAGTAAGTCGAAAGGCCTAGCACCACTCCCTCATTTCACTTTCCTTCATTGGCATTGCCATATATATATATATATATATATATATATATATATATATATATATATATATATATATATATATATTATATGTGTATATATGTGTGTGTGTGTGTATATACACACACTTTCTGTGTTGGGGGTGAAAGCAACTGATAGATGGAAAGAGAGAAGAGGATTAAAGAAGAAAGAGAAATGATAAGCAGACAGGAGAAAGGTGAACATAAAATGATATGAAGTAAAAATAACATTGCGAAACTAGTTTGTAAGGATTATGCTTAATGCGTTGATGGGGATACTTGCCGCCTGGGAGTACTCCCGGCACAGGTGCTTATGATAGAGGTGGTAGTGCATATTGTAATAACAGAATGATAAATCTGATGGACATAGGAGATGAACTTAGAGAGGTTTACACCATGATTTTTAAGGTAGTTCAGGGAGAAACGAATAAGGGAGTGGGATGCATTTAGGTTTTCGTGGAAATTCAGATTCACAACTTTATGGGGAAAATGAAATATCCTAAAGGGAAATGTATTAAGAAACGCAATTCAACGAATAAACAAAATTCAATGTGAAATATGCAAATAGTGAAAAGGTGCCTGAAGTGAATGTGGTCAGTTATCCATAGAGTGAGGATTTTGAAGTTTTCCAATGCCGAATACGAAACAAGTAAAATTTGAAGGATGTAATATTCTATGGAATTCATTTATTTCGAAATTCCTTATAGATCTGACCTTTGAGGTTAATAGTAGGACGATTGAAAGGAAGAAAGAAGCCCCGAAATGAAGGGATTACAAAGAGATAGTGAGGGATTAAGATAATAAAGTAAATGCATGGCTGATCAAATGACGTGAGGTGTAACTGAATGATAATAAGGTAAGTTAGCAATGATGTAGAGGAATAACTAGATTAGAAGGAAAGTGATGGAGGTCAGTATAGGTACCCGGATGTCGTAAGATAATTAGTAGTGTGTATTTTATCAAGGAAGATTTCGTGCAGACTAAGACAGTATTTTGTGATGGTGCAGTTGTCCAGAAATTTGTCAGAAAAAAAAAAGGCTGAATGTGGCATACGTAGACCGGGTAAAAGTTCAAAATATAATTGACTAAGGTAGAATTTAGAGGACACTTTTGGTGAGGTTATGGGATTTATCTATCGTGAATAATAAAAAGTTTTGTGATGAAATGAAGGCTGAAAAAATATAGTCTTAAGAAAATGACTGGTTTGATGCACATCCGGATACCAGTTAAGAGCTTGAAAGAATTTATAGAAGATTAAAAGTATAACTTGAATGGTAAAGGAGAGAAAGTACCAGTTACTTTTATAAAAGATTTCTTGAATTTAAGAGAAACTTCGGATAGTTTTTATAAAAGATTAAAGGAATGGTAACAGGAGGGGTACAATTGTAACAGGAGAGAAAAACCAGTTAGGAGCAAACTATAAAAGATTAAAGTACAACTTGAATGGTAACAGGAGATAAATAAGAGAAACTCCGGATACCAGTTAGGAGCTTGAAAGCCTTTATAAAAGATTAAAGTACAACTTGAATGGTAACAGGAGATAAATAAGAGAAACTTCGGATACCAGTTAGGAGCTTGAAAGCCTTTATTTATTTTGGTTTAACAGGAGATAAATAAGAGAAACTCCGGATACCAGTTAGGAGCTTTATAAAAGATTAAAGTAAGAATGAAAGCCTTTATAAAAGATTAAAGTACAACTTGAATGGTAACAGGAGATAAATAAGAGAAACTCCGGATACCAGTTAGGAGCTTGAAAGAATTTATAAAAGATTAAAGTACAACTTGAATGGTAACAGGAGATAAATAAGAGAAACTCCGGATACCAGTTAGGAGCTTGAAAGAATTTATAGAAGATTAAAGTACAACTTGAATGGTAACAGGAGAAAAGCACTTCAGATAAATGGGAGCCAGATAGCAGGGGCTTTGCACATTAAAAAGAATGATCAATAAAAAGGTGCTGATTCTTATAGGTATCTTGGACTAAATGTAAAGGACAATTGCAATACCACAAAAGAAATGAATTCCAATACCAGTGAAATTAGGGAAGGATCAGGACTTCTGCACTGGTTGATGAGCCAACTCCCCCACTTGGGACTTAACGGGGTCTATTGAATGAGATTGTGATTAACGGGTTAGTTAGCAATGTGGATCCATTGCAGGTGTGGTTAAAACATCGCTATACCTGAAGAGACTCGACATAAATATTTTGATATTGAATAATCACTTGGAGACAGTAAAAATAATAGATTTATGAGATCTGTATAATTCGATAACATATCGTTAATTATGTACTTCAGTAACCGATCATTATAAAAAATGTATTCATCTTTAATAAGCGCATGAGGTTAATTTTTCATATATCCTTGTAGATAGCCGAACACCCTGTGAAATATTAACGGCAATTTTTGAAATGATAGGGGAAAATGTTTCAATAGATTTTAACATACTGATCAACCAATTCGTAACAATTCGCACTTGAAGATCAAGTGCTTAATAGGCAAAGGAACATTCTATTATTAATAGTAGGCCAAATATGTGATTTGTTAAGTAATTAAACCAAAAACTTCATCAAATCAACTTTGAGAAAGTTTTTCATATCATAATTATCAATACCAATTTTTATAAATAATGATTTATTTATTTCTCTGGACGTTTATATCTAACTGTTAATTTCTGTTAATTCACAACTGTACGAAGGCAGAGTAAAGACCATCGTCCCAGAGATAATACAAGACATTAAGAAGATAAATTTCTCACATCCATGAAAACAGGAAGAATTTCACAGAGGCCGTTCATGAAATGAGAAGCAATTAAACTTCGTGATATGTAGCGTCTTTAACTTGGGACTTTTGTTGTTCAGCTCCTGATCCAACGTCAGGGGATAAATTTAATAGTAATTAAAGTATCCTCTCGCATGAACCTCAGTTCTTGTATTCAGACGAATGGGAATTGCCACATTTGAATTCTCTGATTCGAAATAGTTTATGATGGTGGAAACGTGTATACACTTTATGTGATTCGTGATGGTGCTTAGAACAGACGTAAAGGAAGAAATTACAAGTGCGTTAATACACACAGAAAAATAGTTAATACAATTAAGTTAGAGTAAAAGGGAAACTTAAATTTCCAGGTTTCATTTCATCCACTGTGGTCCTTCGGTAAAGATGTATCTTAGTTTATAACTGATTTGGCTTTTCGAAATTTTTTCAATACCAATAAATCTAATCACGCATTACTTCCATAAATGTAAGAAACAGATAGATTTGTATATTAAGCTTTTATTCCAAGTCCATTTCTATACACAAGTAAAGGACCTTTTAAACTATCAGTCAGGCTGTTGTGATGCAAAACTGTTTTACAACCTAAGATTGCAAGTCAAACTTCAGATGGGAACCATTTGTTTTCCAGACTTCAAAGAACGCTTAAAAGGAAAGACGAAACAGTGCTGCAGCACGCATGGACTGAAAAAGGAAAATCAAAAGTGAAAGTGAAACAGTAATCATTCATTGTTGCAGATGTGCATGATAGCTGAATTAAAACAGTGAGTGGGACCAAATATTTTCCTATTTTCGACCAAGAAATGATGACAGTCTAAGAACTTATACGAAGCAAGAAGCTTTTAATGATGTAAACATGGGTGTGAAACCTACCACTAGATTATGGAACTCGCGCCCCTCGACGTTACCATTGATCTTTCGAATTTATCCTGTGTGCAAGTCGCTTTTCTACAGCTACAAGGAATCTTTGATGAGGTCACATCGCTCGAAACAACAGCAGCAATTTCTGAAGATATTTAGGGATGAGCTTGTTATAACGAAGTCTTGTTTGCTGAATACATTCCGTAACTTGGAGCTTTCTTGGACATGGGTCATCTGATTTCGTGCTCGATAATTGCCCATCAAGGTTCTATCCCCTTTTTTATTCCAGGTTTGTTGACGATACGTTCGGCCTCTTTAAAAGTGAATACGAAGCTGACCTCTTCGTTGAACATGTTATACTATACACTCGAGCACAAAGTTTGCTATCGAGAAAGAGGCGAACGACCGTCTACCATTCCTGGACGTTCTAGTTTTCAGAGAACACGACAGTTTTAATACCACGATTTTTAGGAAGAAAACTTTTACTGGACTTGATACCAGCTTTTATAGCTCTTGTTTCGATAATTTTAAATCCAACTCTGTTTCTACCCTTCTCCATGGAGCACTCGTCCTTACATCGAACTGGAGCCGTTTCCATAAAGAAATTACATTTTTAATTGACTTTTTTAACAATAACTGTTTCCCTACAAAGCTGGTGTACAGGAAATTTTATAAACTACTCAACAAATATTTCATTACAAAACTGGCAGTTTTAACCGTCCAAAAAATTAAGTTTTACGCAAGCTTTCCATTTACTCATGACCTCAAGTTTCACAAAAAGTTCACACAAATTATTCAGGATCGTTTTTATGCCATTGATGTTACTTTAATTTCTAAGAACCCTTTCACCATCGGTTCACTCTTTAAAACTAAAGAGCGGTTATCACCTTATATGTCATCTGGTGTTGTTTATAAACATACTTGCCCTGAATGTCAAACAGGGACCTATGTGGGATCCACCAGTAGACTCCTTAAGGTGCGTGTCGATTCTCATCGTGGCGTAAGCTTCCATACAGGTAGCAGAATTTCAAACTCAGAACATTCCAATATCAGAAATCATTAAAAAATTTGTAAAACACACAATGATAATAAAGACTTCTGCATTTTAGGCCATACCACCAACCCTCAAGACCTTGTTATTCTGAAATCACTTTTTATTAAACAACTTGTTCCATCATTAAACACTCATACGTCCTCCTCCCCTCTATATTTATCTTGACTCGTGTTGTTTCTATTTATGTTTACGTTTAGTTTACCGCTGTCATTCCTCTAAGTTGGTCCTTAATCTTTTGTTCTGTAACCCCTTTCAAGGCTATTTTCAATTTTAGTTTACTTTATATTCTCTTACCTTTCATTTTAATGTAATGATTTTTTTAAATTTTGTTCTTTAATTTTAATGTTTGTGTATATTTCTGAAATTTTTTTAAAAATAATTTTCAGCTTTTCAATTCTTAACTTTCAGTTTTAGTTTTTACGATTTTACAAAGAATTTTATTTTTCATTTTAACAGCCCTGACGATGTAATTTCTTTGATAATTACGAAACGTTGGAATAAAGTCAGCTTGTATATCTGTGTCCTCTGCCCTTCATTCATGATTTTAAATATGGATTGACTCCTGACTCCTTACACTAAGCTATACACACAAACACACACACACACACACACACACACACATATACAGTATATATATATATATATATATATATATATATATATATATATATATATATATATATATATATATATATATATATATATATATGTGTGTGTGTGTGTGTGTGTGTGTGTGTGTGTATGAACAAAATTACAGCCGTGAAGGAAAATTGAAATTCTGGAGATGCTAAGTATTTTCGTCATACAAAGTTACAGCAACTAAAGATGAAGGAAAATTGAAATTCTGGAGATGCTATAGTATTTTCGTCATATTATATATATATATATATATCACAGCAACTAAATAATATATATATAGATACAATATATATATATATATATATATATATATATATATATGGGTATAATATCTATAAAAAAGAATACAAAAAGGTTGGGAGGTCACAGAACAGTCAATGGATTAACATTGAAATCTACTTATTGGTAATCCTATTTATTTTATCTTTCACTTCCTTCTGGAACATATGTTTTATAACAGGATCAAAGAAAATAATCTTTGACTTACATCAAAATTATTCTGCCAGGTCAACTGAATAAAAACGGATTCTAACAAGTTCCTAGAAATAGTTTCCTTACCAAGTGGCAATATTTGGCTTTGCATCCAATGAATTCTGTGGGACTTTTCACTTAAATGCAAAAATAGAGCATTATTAGTCTGGCCTGTTCTTACTAAGTATTTGTGCTGTTTTATTCTGGTGTTCGCTTCTTTACTGTCTGACCTAAGTAAAGTAAATCACAAACCATACATGGCATTTTGTTATCTTTTCGGGGGCTATTTTTACAAGCAGGTTTTTATATTATTTTACGTGCAGGATTCATTTGTATGAAACAATTTTAAAAAAGGTTTTACAGCTTCAAATCCAATAAAATGTGGCAAACAAAGGCTGTTGAGCACACTTCTTTTTTTCTTTCTGATTTTCCATAAAAGGTCTTAATAGCTTTATTGTAACAAATATCCATAATATGGGTTGGAGAGCATAGATCTTTTCCTATATTTCTGATGTTTTTGAATTCTTGATCTAAAAACTCAGGACTGACTATTCGCAAGGCTCGAAGAAACACTGATGAAAAACTGACATTTTGATATTTATATGATGTCCTGAATAATAGTGTACATATGTCAAACTATTTGTCGTTTTCCCTCTGTATAAATACTAAATTTACAATCAAAAGGTTCCCTTTTTAATATAAATGTGCAAAAAAATTAAACAACCATCATTCTCTCACTCACATGTAACTTTAATAGAGGGACTTGATCATTTAGTTGAGCCAGTATGTTATTTACATCCAAATTTTTGGCTATGGTGGCTAAAATATCATCAACATAAAGGTATCATGTTACAGGAAAATGGAAAATTTGTTAAAATAAAGCTATTAATAACTTTTATGGAAAATCAGAAAGAAAAAAAGAAGTGTCCTCAACAGCCTTTGTTTGCCACATTTTATTGGATTTGAAGCTGTAAAACCTTTTTAAAAATTATTTCATACAAATGTATCCTTCACATAAAATAATATAAAAACCTGCTTGTAAAAAATAGCCCCGAAAAGATGACAATATTATATACAAAATTCCATGTATGGTTTGTGATTTACTTTACTTAGGTCAGACAGTAAAGAAGTGAACACCGGAATAAAACAACACAAATACTTAGTAAAAACAGGTCAGACTAATAATGCTCTATTTTTACATTTGTTTGCCACATTTTATTGGATCTGAAGCTGTTAAACCTTTGTTAAAAACTGTTTAATACAAATGTGTCATTCAAATATAAGAATATAAAAAAAACATGCTTATAAAAAATAGTCCCCGAAAAGATAGCAACATTGTATATTGCGATTTATTTTACTAAGGTCAGACCAGTAAAGAATTGAACACCAGAATAAAATAGCACAATTACTCAGACTAATAATGCTCTATTTTTATATTTAAGTGAAAAGTCCCGCAGAATACATTGGACACAAAGCCAAATATTGTCAAGTTGTAAGGAAGCTATTTCCAGG
>NC_089783.1:8641781-8644281 GCF_040412425.1 Macrobrachium rosenbergii | reverse complement strand
CATAACATGAACCTTATAGATGAATTATCTAAAATTAACGTAAAAGATGGTAAATTTCCGAGTTTGGAGTAACTTCCCTGTTTGCCAACGTACCAGTCAAGAAGATGATAGGAGTAATAAAAAAGAATATGGAGGAAGGGGTTTACACATGTGACTTAGATCATGAAGTTTTGGTAATATTATTGACAACAGCCCTCAGCATCAGCGTGTTTCAGTGGGGCGAACACCATTACATACATAAAAAAAAAAAAAAAATGGCGTGGCCACGGGTTCGAATCTTTCACCGATCTCAGTTAACATTTTTATGGAATGGTTCGAAACGGGAGAGATGGGTAAATTAAATAAAGGGAACTTAAACATCATCAAATGGGTAAGATACGTGGATGACATTCTGATTATTTATAAGGGAGAAAGGGAAGAGCTACACAAGTTCCTAGATAACATAAATAAACTAAATAAACAATCAGGTTCACAATAGAAGAAAAGGAGGGAGAAATTCCTTTCTTGGATGTACTGGTTAAGAGGGAAGGGGAAAATTTAAAATTCAAGGTACGCAGAAACAAGACACACGCCAATTCATACCTGCATATGTTCTCCAGTCATAGGAAAGAAATTAAAATGGGAGTAATGACAGGGTTGACCATCAGGGCTTATAGCATTTGCAGTCCCGAATTCTTAGATGAAGAGCTGGAATACCTGAGGGAAAGTTTTAGGAGATTAGGATACCCTTTTTTGAACATTACAGAGAGGAAATGAACACTGTCAATGTCCAAACATGCGCATGCCTATTCTACTCAATCCGTGGCTTAAATGTAGAAGCAGCTTGAACATTTTCATTTTTTTGCGTGTAGTTTTTTCACTGTCATATTTAAAATAATATGCTTGTATATTTCATGAAAAAAACATTATTTCTTGGTATGCAACATCAAAACTTTTCATGACGATGATGCCTTCATTTAATTTTTTTCTTGGAATATACAAAGCATATTATGGTAAACATGACAATGGAAAAACTACACCCAAAAAATAAAAATGTTCAAGCTGCTTCTGCATTTAAGCCACGAATGCGCATATTTGGACATAACACATTGATAGTGTTCAGTTCTCCTCTTCAATATTCACTACTAAAACTAAATATTCAATAACATCCAATACTTCCACTACGGTATCTGAAAATATATGAAAATGTAAGTCATACTATACATATATATATATATATATATATATATATATATATATATATATATATATATATATATATATATATATATATGTATATATATATATATATATATATATATATATATATATATACATATATATATATATATATATATATATATATATATATATATATATATATATATATATATATATATATATATATATATATATATATATATATATATATATATATATATACGTATATATATGTATATATATATATATATATATATATATATATATATATATATATATATATATATATATATATATATATATATATATATATATATATATATATATATATATATATATATATATATATATATATATATATATATATATATATATACATATATATATATATATATATATATATATATATATATATATATATATATATATATATATATATATATATATATATATATATATATATTTACGTTGCTCATAGTAAGATGTCTACAGTCTGTCACTGGGAAGAGTTGTCATTTTGGCTGATAAAAGATTCACGACCAACCTTGCAGCGAGTAGTCTCAAGTAGAGGTATGCTATTAAATATTGTAACGTCCTCAGCAAATCAATCTCTCTCTCTCTCTCTCTCTCTCTCTCTCTCTCTCTCTCTCTCTCTCTCTCTCTCTCTCTCTCTCTCTCTCTCAAGGAAGTTCCTTACACTTTCTTAGTATTTTTAACAAATATGAGACATGGCCAATGAAGAAAAATAATTTCATATATAGATGCTCAAACATATAACTTCTATGTACCTTTACATCCATCTACCTGGAAATCAAAGAATTTTTATCAGGGTATCTTAATGTAAATGGTTGCTATACATTTTAACTTTGAACGGTGGTCAAAAGACCATGTAATTGATAAACATTAAATAAAAAAATCTTTTAATTAGTTCTAAATTTACCACTATCTACATTCATTACAAAAAATGCAGGTTTGAAAGCGTAGTACGAAGGACGTTATATTTATGTCTGTAGTGGCTGAAATTTCAGATCTTAGAAAACCGTGTAATATAATATAAAACAAAAGATATGTTTTCTAAGTACTATATTATGTACTTAAATAAATAAGCAGGTTTCATTCTACCTGCCTGACTGAAAATTAAGCGAAGCACATTCTACAGTAGTTCCCAATTCGACACTCCAGTGAATTGATCATTCTGTTATCACCTTACAGCATTCATGAGATAACTTAGCACTCGTCTACATTAGATGCATCCAAAATTGACGCTTTCATATTTACTTTCAAAACAGATTCATTTTGC
>NC_089783.1:8579281-8639281 GCF_040412425.1 Macrobrachium rosenbergii | reverse complement strand
GTCAGTGGGGACGAAAGCGCTTTCATTGATGTGTTTTCTTCTATGACTGGTGTCTGATGATGACTTTTGATGGGGAGGTAGAGATTTTTAATAATACTGTACATTTTAAATATTCAGTCGTTGTCTAATGAATAGGCCTATCTTTGATGGAGGAGAGAGTCATTGTCCAATGAACGCCATTGGTGTAGAGCGAGAGGGTTTCAGTAGTAAAGAAAACTTTTGATTTGGAAGTATTTTAATCCATCGTTCTAATCACTTATTCTTTTTACAACAGTGGATTTCACAGCCATGTAGTCTAAAAATCGGGTAACTAATCTATTGCTGAAGTAAGTTTGGAGCATTTATTATCATTATCACATCCAATTTTGAAAGTGTCCACCATTGGCGTTGATACGCAATACTGCTCTTTGCAATAAGGAATTCGTACTTTTTCTACGAATTTCAGGTTTATTTTTGATGTGCTGTGAAGCTCCATTATTCTCTGCTGAAGTTCCTGTTTGCTGTTAATTTTCTTCTCGTATACTAGCAACTTCATGTGTCCCCAGAGATAATAATCCTGCGGTGTTAGATCTGGTGACTTTGTAAGCCAATTGTGCGGTCCTCCTTGGCCTATCCACTGTTCAGGAAATGTCCGGTTAAGGGGCTGCCTTGCTTGGTTGCTAAAATGGGTGGTCCTCAGTCATGTGGGAAAATTAATAGGCATCGTGTAGCTAGAAGAACATCTTCCAGGAGTAAGTGAGGATGATCTATAAAAAATTTGGCATACGCATCCCCAATAACGAAATCTTCGAAGATGTGTGGGCCGATCAAGCTACCATCAATAATGCCACACCAGACATTAACTGAAAATCTGTGTTGGAAATGACATTCTACATTTTGCGAGGATTTGCATTTGCCCACCAATGTCCATTGTGGACATTGCGTGGCTGCCTACTGGTGAATGTAGCTTCATCAGTGAACAAAATAAAATCTAATAGATAAGAATTAGTTTGCAACCACCTGCAGAACTCTAGCTGCCTGTCAGAATCTCCTACATGCTTTCATGTGTAACACTGCGAGTCAAAATGAAATTCTTCTCATACTAATGTTGGGGTTGTGATTCCTTGTGTCAAGAATCTCTCTTACCTTTTCGTGTTCCCGTATCCGCTCGGCTGTTGCAATTATTCCCGGGAAAGATCATTTCTCACAAAGATGTTGAAAAACAGAGTAGAATGTTCTTAAGCCAGATCTTCTGTTTGATACTTTCTTCTGTATTCTTGCACAGGAGCATGCGCATATTCGACATTACTGAAACAGTAAGACTTTGTCTCTAGTTTCTTGCTCTCAAAATGAATCAGGAATTTGAAACTGATAATCTATACAAAACCACTTATCTTTGATTTTGGAAGAGCATGACGGTTAAAACTTCCTTTTGAGAGTGACAAGTGAGAAACTGATCAACCGGCTGCTGTAACAGCCTCGCTTCATCCCCATCTCAGTATCCCTGACTACTCACTCAGACGTCACGTACACCATCTCACTCGTCCGAAAGCAGTAGTACTGAAAACGGGTTACTTTTAAAATTCATCTCACTGACAAAATAAGCTTTAAAATGCATATCTTTATAGAACATTTTGTGTACGGAATTACTTTTTCTTTCATTTCCCGAAATATTTGCATAAAGTCGTGTTACATCTATATATATATATATATATATATATATATATATATATATATATATATATATATATATATATATATGTGTGTGTGTGTGTGTGTGTGTGTGTGTGTGTGTGTGTGTGTGTGTGTGTGTGTGTGTGTGTGTGTGTAGCCTATAATTATGTCCGTCTGTTTATTTGTGTGTGTGTGAATGGCATACCTTCCCTTTTTCCAGCATTACTTTTATGTTCTGGTCTGATGTTTACTGGGTCTTGCTTTATTTTTCTTTCAGCATTTTACTGTTGTGTGAAAATATAAAACACTTGCTGTGTTTCTTTCGTTAAAAAGTCCAACTGGACGAAAACCGGTTATTTGTGTGTGAAGATTATTTGTTGTTTCCATATATAAATTATATATATATATATATATATATATATATATATATATATATATATATATATATATATATATATATATATATATATATATATATATATATATATATATATATATATATATATATATATATACATACACATACATATATATATATTGAATCCCACAGGAAAATGATAGGCAGTAGTTCAGTACCAAGAGCTTTCAACGTTTATTAACGCATCGACGGGGCACAAATGAGACACAGATGAAAAGAGGGTTACAGAGTAAACAAAAAGAACAAGAATACCGGGTGGTTAATGGTCAAAGGGTAATAAACCGAAAAATAATCCTAGGATCAAGCGGTCACAAACTAAAACCATAGACTTAACTACAAGAGATACGGAAGTTTAGCCATACAAAATCCAAAAACATGTATAAAATTGAATACCAGACAGTTAATTGTCAAATGGTAATAAACAAAAAGGTAATCCATGATAATCCGGGATCGCGCGGTCACAAACTAAAATACTTTTGCGTCCGCCAAAACCTCATCCTCATCTTGTTTCCTCCCAACACTTAGATGTACCAATCCACACACTCACCTTTTGCAATACAAACTTGTTCATCCTATGTGTCCCAAAAATGCCTACTAAGAGCATCTGCTACCATATTATGTTTACCCTTAATGTACTTAAGCTTTGCATCAAAATCTCTAATTGTCAAAAACCATCTGGCGCTCTTAGGAGAAAGATCTGCCTTATTACAAAGATCCAGCAATGGCTTATGATCGGTAGGAACTTCCACATTATTCCCCATTAGTAACATCTTAAAATGAACCAAACTAGACACCACAGCAAAAGCCTGCTTATCCACTGTCACTATTAACCTTTCATTACTTCCCCATGTCTTGAACTTTTTACTGTAAAAAGCTAATGGATGAAACTTTCCCCAAATTTCTGCATTAAACATGCACCTGCTTCTTGACTAGCATCTGTCACTAACATGAACGGTGAAGAAAAATCAGGGAACCTCAAAACTGGAGAACTCATTAATGCCTCTCTGACTTTCTGAAAAGCTACCTGCTGAGCTTCACCCCACAAAAATTGTACACCATCCCTCAATATATCCGTCAAAAGTGCTGCCAACACAGAATATCCTCTCACAAACCTACATTAAAACCCCGCCATTCCCATGAACAAGCGAACATTTTTCTTACTTCTTGGGGTAGGAAAATTTGCAATCGCTTTGACTTTCTCGTCATTCACTCAAACGCCTTCTTTAAAAATGACTTGTCCTAGATATACATTATTCTTCTTCAAGAAATCGCACTTGGCCAATTTAACTTTCAGACCTGCCATCCTAAGCCTCCTGAGAACTTCCCTAAGCATTTCTAAATGTTCCCGAATAGAATCCTTAGCAATTAATATATCATCCATATAAACAAATACATTTTTCCCCATCATCCCATGGAGGGCTGTATTTACTAGCCTCGTAAATGTAATAGGACTGCCTAACAAACCAAAAGGCATCCTTTTAAACTCATAACATCCTTTCGGAATCGAAAATGCCATCAACTTCCTACTCTCTTCACTCAGTGGCACTTGCAAAAACCCTTGCATGAGATCAATAGTTATTCCTACCTCCAATCTCCGCAAACAAATCTGGCAAACACATCACTGAAATGCCTGTCTGCGATGGTTTTCTCGTTTAATTTACTGAAATCCGCACATACATGGATTGAACCATCCTTCTTTGGTACTGCTAAAAAATGAAAACTAAGAGGTGAAGAGCTAGGCTTAATTATACCTTCCTCCTCCCACTTGTTAACCTCTTGCTCAACCTGCCCCCTTATCTTTAAAGGTATCCTATATGAAGGACATATATAGGGTTCGTTCCCATCTCTAAATGCACTCTGTGCTCTAATACACCCGTCAACCCCAATTTATCTCCTTTCAAAGCTAAAACCTCACCTAACCTCTCTATGTATTCTTTATAGTCTCCCGCACCCAAATGGTTTCTAAACACCTCTCTTCTAACCTCCATTTCAGCCCCTATAAACCCATTATGTTCCCCCATTGCCACTGCTGATTCCATTTCCTCCCTCCACTCCTCTAGATCCACAACATAAGCATTTCTTTGATACCTGTTAACTGAATTATTACAGTTAAGCAATTCCACCCATGTAACCCCTTCATTTAACACCTTATTTATGTAAATTGTACTCACTATCCCTTTAAGTTCCTCACTGCCCCCTCCACACACATCTGTTTATTCGCTTTCATATCTTTCACCCTCACTTTCACCACCCTAACCATACCTGGTTCTAAAATTATATCCTCTATTAAAACACCTTTATATACCCACTTCTTCTCACCACTAGGCCCTCATTCTTCCTGTGACTGGTCATTCTCCCCTATTTCCCCATTATTTCCCCGTATTTCCTCCTTATCCTCCATTCAAGGCATATTCACCTCCATTTTCTTATCACCCACATAAGGGATAAAACCTCCAGTTTCACCAATTGTTATACTTTCCTCACTAAGGCATATAGAAATCCCACTTCTCCCACACACCTGATGTCCCAGCAAAATCCTGTTTCCCAAGGCAACTTCTCTAAGCACCAAAACTGGTTCCTTTATTAACCGATTCCCTACCGAGAAACAAATATCCGCCATTCCAACAACGTCCAGTTTATGAGACTGGACACCACACACTTTATCCTCTGAACGCCTTAGCCGATACTGAGAAAACATCAATTGATAAAAGTCAAAGTCCACTAACAAAAATCAAAAGACTAGACCCAGCTACAGCTCCTTTCACTACCAGTTGCTGCTCTTTATACCTCCCAGAAGACCTACATGATCTGAATAGTTCACCCTTTCCCTCTTGTCTGATCTGCCTTGCAAAAATTCTGCCCATTTTGGGACCTCTTTGGATACCCTTTTTGAGGCCTTTTCTTATAGCTATTTCCAAAGTTCTGACTCACTGGTCTATCATTGCTCTTTTAGATTAATGGGCAGAACCTCCAATTATGAGAAGAATTCTTAGTATGCCCTTGCTTATTGCAACTGAAGCAACAGAATTGTGGTGTTTGATCCATAAACCTCCTATCACTCTCCACTTTACCACAAAAACCACAGGAAGCAAAATTTGATTCTTTGTGTGTGAAATTCCGTTAGCCCACCGTTGTGTCTCTCACCATCCCATTGAAAAATGTACTATCCTCCTTTGGGCATTTCGACATGAACTTCCAAATTTGGGAAAAGATAAAAGACTCCTCAGAACGACTAACAATAGCATCCAGCACGTCATTGAACAACCACGAGAAATAAATTAACTTCTGAAAATTATCTAACAAAATAGAATTCCCAACCAAATCTGAAGCTGCAGCAAAAAATTGCAAGCTAAACTTTACCATAGAACTTTGATCCTTCTTAATTTTGTAAAATGCCCTCATATCTTGAACCAAAGCACCACATTCATCCCCCCATAGGTAGTCCTCAGAAATTTCTTCAAGTCATTCCAAGCTCAGCATCTGAATTTGAAGCTCAGACAGCATTTCCTAATATCTCCTACATCCCAAGCAAGACAGTCCTTAGCCTCATTAAAGGTATCCATATTATCTGTGATTTTTTTGGCAGTCAAGTGATTCTCAACACTCAATAAAAATCTCTACTGGCTGCCACAGACTACTATTCACCAAACCTGCAAAGGGCTGTATCGGCGACATGAAGGTCATAACTTTATGAATCAGCTTCTTATTTGCCTGTTCCTTGTCCGACATTTTACCGACTGTCTCCCTTCTAGTTCTACCAAAACAAAAAACACCCCTTGTCTGCCAATAAACTCAGCTCGATCTTAAATGCATATACTATCAAAACCTTGCTCAATACCTCTAAAAGAAAAAAAAACAAACAGCAACAAAAAACAAAAACACTATCCTCCTATTTCATAACCATTCACAAACTCTTAAGGAAGCAAATCACCTCTTATACCTTCGTACAATCAGACGATCAACCAAGTTAGATAAATCTCAAGGTTAACTCCAGAGACCTCCCCATAAGAAAAGAAAGAAAAAAAAAGAACCTAAGAAGTAAAATCCACCCTTAGACACCTCCACCGCTCGTCTGCTTGCAAAAATGGCTGAGTGATCAACAAAGACTGCCCCTTATCACCAAGCAAACAAACCACCCTTTTATCAACATGCAAGAATTACACAAAACAATAAATCCCACACTGTACAACCCATTTCACACATCCACATAAAAATACCTGGCCTCATCCACACAATAATTCAAAGAGAAAAAAAAAGAAAGATAGAAGAGAGAAACTAACATTTTAAACCAACTGAAATGAAAACCCAAAAGGAAAAACTCTCTTTTCTCCTTCCCTTCAAATCCCAGCCACCATCAACTCCAAATCATAAATGCACTTCCATCAAAAACACAATAGTATAAAATTATGTCAAAAACAGCAGTAAAATACCCAACAATTGATAATCACCACTTCACCAAGACAACCACTAGAAAGGCTTATGCCTCAGCCACCATGCCTGGTTGCCTCCGCAATAAAAATACAAACTCAAAGATTCCCTTCTAAGCCCCGAAATACCAACTGCACCAAATTCCAACACCCAGGCAACGCCACATTCAAAATATTTGTATTGTGTGTGCACTAACCTAACCCTAAATTCTAACAACATCCATACCTCTCTTTGGCGTGAGCTTATGACACTGACAAAGTTTAGTGCTTTACTGCTGCCACCACTGTTATCTGCCCTCCCATACATGGAAAGGAGACACCTACCTCGGCACTGGTAGTTGTGGCCTTTAGGACTCTCTCTCTCTCTCTCTCTCAAGCAAACCTGGCTTCTCTTTTTCTCTCCCCGAGTGCTTCACCTCTTTTCTGTTCCTATTTCTAAAGTGTGTGTTAATCAAACCTATTTTACAAAAATGAAGTTTATCGTGCAGGTCTAACAACATGTCATGTAAAATGAAAATATATATGATAGATAGTCAAACACTCTAAGCCATACCCAAAAAGCAAAACTTAAACAGTTGCGCAAAAACATATGTGTGGGGATTGATTCCCACCTCCCACCAAGTCACCTAAGAGTTCCACATTATTCCCATGTCTCTCCCCAAATAACTTTTCAAGTCTATTTCATCACCAGTTCATTTTTTTGGTGGCTATATGCCATGACTGATTCTACTTCAGATAAAAAACCATTGGATTAGTCAGCACCCAGCCATTTTGATTTGCATACGTGAGTCTAGAAAATTCTAGTTAGCACTATCTCTGACCACACACACACCTACAGCCTGTCTTTTGCTTTGTACTTCCTAGGTCTTGGAATTTTGACAGGCTCTATCTAGTAAGTTATCGCCCCACCATAACTGGAGCAGGATTTGACCCAGAATGACCCTGTGTCACTCTCACTCTCCTCTGAACTAGCCTCTCAACAAGACGTGTTTTTGTGTCTATCCTCTCAATCAGACTGAGACTAAAGAAGATGCATCAGACTAACTATTAACCACGAGGGACTAGGGACCCTACAGAGAACGGCAATCTCCTGATAACCTGTAGCTCAGAGTCTGACTCTACGCTTTTAGAGCAAGGAGCTAGAATTTATCAAACCAAGTAAGATTTTTGGTAGAATCCATCGGCCTCTATCCCTCAGTCCTTTGTCTCCCCCTTGAATGCCTCCTAACTACACCCTCCAATACTCCCTTGAGCTAATAATTTCCTTTTAACTTCCTCCTCGGCTTTAGCTGATCTCTAGAGTAACATGAGTAATGCTTTGAGAGAAATTTGTGAATCATTGGTGTGTTACATCCCAAGCCGCCATCTTGAAAGGCATTGGGCCTATCTAACTTTATCCAAGAATATGCATCTCCTCTACACACTGTCAGTCACTTACAGCCACTACTAATGCACAGGTGCGGGTATAAGTGAACGTTAGTGGGTTCAGTTTTGCCTGCACAGGCCGACTGTGCAGGCATTACTGTGCAAGTGCATAACTGAATGTTGGAGGTGGCCTCTAGGGCCGTCTAAAGCCTTTACCAATCTGTGCATCACTCTGTTGTGCCTAATTCCTGCAATTCTTTATTTGCAGGGGTGTATTTTTGGTAGCTGTTCTCCATCACACAGTTCTAACATTGTGCAGGTGACTCAAGCCCTCTGAGAAAGGTCTACAAACCACTTCTAAGCCTATAACACTGTAAATGTTGTCCCCTAGATTGGTTTAATTGGTGTTAGTGTAAATAAATTAAGTAAATTGTTCCTTGAGTCTGTTTTATGCCACAATAGAATACTTAGTCTCACCCTATACCTTTGTTTAGTTTATAAATATTGATGGGGTGCCAGAAGGTCCTTTTAATTGCTGATTATATGTAATGTAAAATTAGTAGACCCGGCAATAAACACACCTATATATATGCCATATATACCAGCATATAAGGCGACTCTGCATATAAGACGACCCCCTATTTTTCATTTTTCATGTAAAATTGTAGGTTTAGAGATATGTTTGCCATATAAGACGACCCCCAATTTATTAAATTAAATAACACTATCAGCTGATGTAACTTAGTTGGTACATAAATAAAATCAATAATTACTGGAATTATCATTCAAAAAATGTGTAAAATCAGTATGTTCAAGATTTTAAAATGTTTGCAAAGCTCACCATTACGAAAAAATACTTTTGTATTCCCTTAGGAAAAATATATGTAAACATCACAACAAATGCTCAACGCCTGTGACGTCACTATTGGCAGAGTAATACCCATTGGAAATAGATCCGCATGAATGTATTCCTTTTAAAATTGGAACGAATCCCGTTATTAAGGATAACTGGGGAACTATTGATATCACGAAACCCTTTAGTTTGATTATGAAATCTAACAAGGAAATATTGGCCTTCAGTAAAAAACTAGGATCGTAAGTCAAGCATGACTGGGAACTACAAACATGGCTATGTCTGGCAAACAAGAAAGTTAGACTATCCCGATTTACCTTTCCAGTAACTTTAAATTATCAATCAACGTTAAAAGGGCCTTGTAAAATAAGTATCAATAACAAAATTGTTTAATATTATTGCCTTATAATAATGGTGCTCTGGATAAAGTTAGTAACAAAGTGAGAGCTCTCTCATCCTAACGTCTAACGTCTAATTACAGGTGTTTTGTTTACAGTATCGGTAGTTGGGACGGTAATTAACTATTGACACAACTATCGACACTCCAGGGGTCAGCCTATTATTAAAAATCGCGGCAGGGTTCAAGGTTTGCTTCTTATACTTATCATAAGACGACCACCGATTTTGGGAGAGATTTTTTAAGTAGTCCGCATGCTCACCTTATGCGCCAGCTTACACGGCAAAATTGGAACGAATATATATATATTATAGGATAATATATATATATATATTATATATATCACGAAACCCTTAATTTTAAAGGACACATATATGCATTTATAAAATGCTTTAAGATGTGATGAAAGAAATGAGTCAGATGGAACTTTCGAGAGACTCGAGGTAAAAAAAGCTAGTTTGATTTCTCAGCAATATTGTCGGTCAGGTGACTCCGAAGTGTTATGTATATTCGTGAACATGGTTAATTTGATCTAGATTACGCCAAAATCTGCCCTAAAAGTGAGTTTGATCGTTCATTAACGTGATAGAACTTTTTCAGTAACTTTAAATTATCAGATCAGAGTTTGAAATCTCTGTTTTTATGGGAGAAAATTGAACTTGGATTTCTTACCATGATTTTCTAATCATTATGAACTTTTGAACTGGTGTGGAGATTTAATATGCCTTTTTATATTATTGTTTTGTCATGTTGCTCTTGGCTATGCATTTTACACTTTCCATTATTGTGTTTTGCATTTCATATATTTTTGGGAGAGTTTGATTCTTCCGATCAGATGTCTGTGGACAGATGTCTGGATAGTTGTGGACTGTTTCGAATAACATGTGGTAGACTGTTTTTTTGACATGACTAATTATTGATTTGGGGAGTATGTGTGAGTTTGGATACTATCTATAGTGAGACACTCTTTAATCAGAAGTGTTTTGGTTCAGAGTTTAGTTATTAACTCGATATTTCATTTATTATGCATTTTAATCTTTGCTTTGTTTTGTTTTTTTTGTTGGTTATTTGAATAATAAACCGATTTTTGGCTTTCTTTAAATGGTCCATTTGATTGATTTGGTGAGAATGAGTCGATTATGGGTGAACTTTGGAAAACGATGAGAGAGAGATATATACAGAGAGAGAGAGAGAGAGAGGTGATACATGAGAGAGAGAGAGAGAGAGAGAGAGAGAGAGAGAGAGAGAGAAAGAGGAGAAAAATAGATATGTTGCCGTGAGCGAACGTTCATACGCCTCCCGTTTCATGATTAAAGATCGTTGAGCACGTTATACACCTTCAAAAGGGTGTTAATTTGTCTCGTTACATATATATATATATTATATATATTTTCTTCTTTCTTTTTCCATTCCTCGAAAGTTCTAGATGCTCTGTCCAGTTTAGATCCGGATCTGGGTGTGTCGTGAAGAAGATGTTCGCACATTTGTCGGTAATGAAAAGTGGCTTATAGGATAAGTGTTGAGAGCTTTTGTGAAAAGCCATACATTCGATTTGGAGGAGTCAAGTGAGAAGGACTCCCTGGGATATTAATTTGAACTTGCCAATCATTTTCATGTTTCTTACATCTCTTTAGAGTGAAGTCGCACGTTCAGTAGTTGCGAGAACATGAAGAGCTTAGTCAGTTCTATCTACAGCACTTATGACAAATTAAGCAATTGGGCTGGAATGACTGACGAAAGGTGACGAGCAAAGGAGCAGAACAAAACCACAAAATACAGCCTTAAGAATTTATTGTACATACTAATTTATGTTACATACAAGTGAGTCAGGTCCAGGAGAGGAAACACTTAAAATGACCAATTAAATAAACATTACAAATAACAGGCAGCAACATAAAACTCATGTAATTAAATCTTCAATAAACAATTCACAGACAGCATAACACCATAAATAATACACTAGCAGCATAATACAAAAACAGTCAGCATAATAAATAATGCATGAGCAGTAAAATAAATATTACAGCATAAATACAAAATGAAGCAGCATAATAAATAAAACAAGAGTAGTAAAATAAATACCACCCAAGCAGCACACCACAAAAACAGACAAACTCTAAGAGTAGTCGAGGCGGTCACCACCGTCGACGAGGATGCAGACAAACGGACGAACACGGTCGAGGCATCGAGACACCCACTGGCTGTGGAACAGGAACACATCCACAAAACAGATGACCCCGACCGAGTCGTCGAGACAGCCATTTGCTGCTGAAGGAACAAATCCTCACACAGATGACCAACCACAGTTGAGCCATCGAAACATCCTCAAGCTGCCATCAGGGAAGACGTCACACTAACAGACGAAGAGGTCCTCCACCTCCTGTCACCCATCCAAAGGACTCCCTGCTGCTCTGCTGCCGAGAAGCCAATTCTCTGCTCCAAAGAACCTGACTTGCTGGACCTGACTGACGCTGTCAAAGTCACCGAGACAAACGTCAACTCCTTCCACCAAGAAAAACAACTTACAGGAAAGGAGGCAACAACCACCAAGGGAACAATTGGCAAATGATTGTCCTCACAATATATATATATATATATATATATATATATATATATATATATATATATATATATATATATATATATACAATATATATATATATATATATATATATATATATATATATATATATATATATATATATATATATATATATATATATATATATATATATATATATATATATATATATATATATATATATCATCATTTGTTATTACGACAGTATGAAATGGTTAGGGTAAATGGAAAGTATTAGCTTGGAAAACAAAAAATCTAAGGGGTGCAATGAATATCTTGGAGAGTTAATTGAAGATGGATGAGAGAGAAATATAAGATCGATGCGTTCAAAAAAATGAAAAGAAAGAAGGCCAGGAAGCAGCGGAAGCCATTAACATGATAAAAGTTCCCGATCTTTAAAATGAATCTGCACGATTCAGAAGATGAATGCATGAAAACCGCCCGACGCCGTGCGCTTTCTAAAATGGTAAATTTTACTGTCACCGATCGCATTTCCTTCGTCTCCTTCCTATTTCCTTCTTATTTCAAACTGCGTCCGCATAGGAGGACGTTACATTTCAGTCACCGACATCTACTTCCCTTTTTCCTCTCAAAACACATTCACTGGTTTGCGGATATCGATGAGAGAGAGAGAGAGAGAGAGAGAGAGAGAGAGAGAGAGAGAGAGAGAGAGAGAGAGAGAGAGAGAGAGAGAACAGAAATGTTACAGAAATGTGTTCTGTGAGGTGAAGTAAGGAATTTTGTGTGATGGTCTCATACCACCGACGTTTTGCAGTCTACATGGGATTCAGGCTATTGCATTCTTTTCTTTATATTTCAGTCAGTTATTTTTAATTCATCCTTTAAAAGCTATAATGAAACTTCTTGAAATAACAAAATTATTCAGAAATGTAAATAATTATATAACAAATCACAATAGTTAGCCTTTATTTTCAGGGAAGTATAAAGACTGATTAATTGATGTATGAAAGCTTGATCTGATGACCTGACACTGGAAGTATTTGGTTATTTGGCTATTCAGTGCCGGAATTTTTAAGAATATGAAGATTGTATATATATACACACATAATATATATATATATATATATATATATATATATATATATATATATATATATATATATATATATATATATATATATATATATATATATATATATATATATATATATATATATATATATATATATATATATATATATATATATATATATATAGATGAGAGGGAATGAAACAGACAATGTATAATTACGTGTGCTCTATAATAAAAAATCATCTTTTTGAACCCATTTTTTCCGATTTTCAAGAATAAACAGAAAAAGTGCCTATATATAAAAAAATCAGACAAAATAAAAAATACTAGAAATTGAGATAAAAAATAAAGCAGAGAGACACTGTTAAGTAAAAAATTGTGTACCTGTCCACTATCAGGAAACAGGAAGGGTGTTTATGTATTTTTTTAATAGGATTTAAGAAAAAAGGCACTCACAGGCGTGTGACAAATTATAAATAACTCATTAGGGAGATTTCCTAGGATGAACCCCCGCTTTTAATGTATTAATTAATTAGTCAAAATACGTCGGCAAAACATTTTATTCACATACAAAATGGCTTCAGACAAAAGGTTGCTTTTTTTATCTTATATGATATGGAATGAATAGGACTGCCATTTATAAATTTAGCGGCGTGTACAGATTTAATGATAAGAGCAGGTACATTTAAATTAGTCTTTCTGTTCTGATATGGTGCATTATTACTCTTGTAATTTTGAATAAAAATTATATTGATGGGTGATTATACGACAAGAAAATTCAAAGAGAGTGAATTTAAAGAGAGTGAAAACAAGTATTGAAATTCTTTTGTATATGAAAGTTTGTTTAAGAAATTTGTATTTCAAAGTATGATCATTACAGGTATCTTATAGAAAATATTTTAGGCGATAGAAAAATAACGCTCACCAGAAATTTATATATTAGTAGGCCTTTACAATTTATATATTAGTAGGCCTTTAATTTAAAGCAAATTTTAAATTTTTTTAGAAAGTAGGTATGCATCATATTCAAGATTATCACACTGTGCGCAGTAATTATAGGAAACTTAAAGTGTAAAAAAAATTAAAAATTACGAGCGTTTAAAAGTTATATTTCGGAGGTTACAGACCATTGTTTTCCTATACAACTTAAAGGCTTGAACGCTACCAAGCTTCTTCCTGCACCCAGTGTCTGCGTGATTACCCTCATTTCGTTGTGTCACTGGTATAAACCTGCTCCTGTCTGGAGCTGTTAGATCACTGCCTGTGGGAAACAGCCTTAGATAGTGGCCTTGTCTTCGTATCCACAACGAAACATAATGCTCCTTCCTTTGAACAGTGGTAAGCTGTGGAAAGGCCACCCACATTCACTTAGGCAATGCTGATTGGTATTGAATACTTGACCAGATGATTCTTGCATCATTATTGTCTTTGTAGATTAAAGTTGTGACATGCGCCATGATGGAGAACTACGAGTAGTGGCAGACTGAAGATGTCTGCCAGAAGGGTTAAAGAGTAATGAATTCTGCTTGAACTTCAAAAGAATCTGTGTTAGGTAAAATGAGATTAGGCAGGAACGCTGATGGTAAGAGAATAACTGCAGACAGTGTAAAGAATAATCAGTTTCAATGCAACCATACCATGAAATGCTTGTGGCCTATGTCACTGAAAGGTGCTCCTGGTAATATCATTATTGTTAGCTTTTACGGTTACTGTATCCACAGCTTGTTCATGTTGCACAGTCAATACCTGATAGGTGAAAGCTGTCGTATAATCACCCATCAATATAATTTTTATTCAAAATTACAAGAGTAATAATGCACCATATCAGAACAGAAAGACTATTTTAAATGTACCTGCTCTTATCATTATAAATTACTGCTAATCAATTTAACAAGTATCATATTGTTAAATAGCTCAATATTTAACTCTCAGTGTGTTATATTTGTGTGATTGCCATGCTTCTTGCCCAAATGAGCTGTCATGTTGCTGTCCTGTGAGCAAATTTCATTTGCTCCTGCAATTTTTGTAAATCTCGTATAACTGGGCCACACATAATATTAACTGACAACTAGCATACAAGTGATAGTGTATTATATAGGCTGAAAGTGTTACCTAGTAAATACATGATTGTACAATCATTTGAGTAACGAAATTACAGGTCGCCTTTATACACAGAGAATAATTCTGCATAAAGTGAAAGAATGAAAGTATTTAAAGAACTGAGACATTGAAGTAAAGGTTCTAATTAAATATGTGATGAAAAGTCGAGGAATGAAAATGATTATTACTCTTTTACTCTTAATGAGTAATTTATGCTTTGGTTTATTTGCCTTCTCTGATTGTTTCCCATGAGGATTAGGCAAAATATGTTAGATTTTTTAGAAAATTTCTGTCAAAACAAATTATTAGATTTTATTAGAGATCTGAATCTGCATGTGGTTTTAGATATTTATCGTTTGTTAGCCATACCACATAAACACTTGGTATAGATTTTTATGACAATTATCAAACGCTGGCCTTACAACTAGCAACAAGTGGTTACATTTTTCAGATAAATCTAAGTCTAGAACCGCAACCAAAAATACTTTACCGTTTGTTTGTAGGATTACATCAAAAGGAATGTAAATATTTTCATAGTCTGAGAGATCTGGGTCTGGATCTGGGTCCAAATATTTGGCGAAGAATTTAATGCCATTTAAGAGAAGGGATTTTTTTTTGGGGGGGGAAGGGTTGCTCACCTATGTTTCAGAAGTTTGAGGTTTAAGAGCTCTCTTATTGTTAACTAAAATAAGAAGTACACTTAACAGGAATATATTGTGACCCACTGGAAGAGCTAATGATGTTGAATGATTTAGGAAGGGTTCAAGATTTTTGGAATCTTTTGGTATAATTTTTGAAGTGTAAAATAATTTGCAATAGTGAAACCTTTACTGTATTTTTACATTATTCTTTATCAGAACCTTTTTGGATTATTGATATCTTCCTTTCGAATTTCATTTGTTCTCTTCACAGAAGTTACCTTGCATCTTGCTATTAACTTTTTATCCGCCAAAGTTTTGAAAGTAAAGGGTTTTTTCCTTTTCCTGCCTTACTCAGTAGCCATAAACACACCTTATATATATATATATATATATATATATATATATATATATATATATATATATATATATATATACGAGTATATACATATATATATATATATATATATATATATATATATATATATATATATATATATATATATATATATATATATGAGTATATACATATATATATATATATATATATATATATATATATATATATATATATATATATATATATATATATATATATATATATATATATATATATATATATATATATAATATATATATATATATATATATATATATATATATATATATATATATATATATATATATATATATATATATATATATATATATATATATATATATATATATATATATATATATATATATATAGTATATAATATATATATGTATATATATATATATATATATATATATATATATATATATATATATATATATATATATATATATATATATATATATATATATATATATATATATATATATATATATATATATATATATTCCTATAGGTCACTGGGCTTAACCTGGTGATTGAATCCGTGTAAGATGGCCGACCAATATAAATGGAGTGTAATGGCGTCCAACCCAGCATACCTCTCTCTCAGTAACCCCTACCTTTTATCCATTCTCTCTGCTGCTGAGATGTCTGTGATTTTTAGGCTTTTGGGAGTGGCGCACTCAGCTGCTGCCATCTTGTGAAAGTTGTCCTGGGCTAGTTCAGAGAAGCTTGAGCTAGGAGACTGTGCTGTTCTGTTGTTAGGAGCCAGCTCAAGCGGATGTAAATTCCCTCTCTGCTTCACAGCCGCCATTTGCCTCGTGACATGTGGGCACCAATTCTAGGGCCCCAACTCATAAAGGAGTGATCATTTTGGATACCCAAGGTAAGTCTAAATCGTACACTGTAATTCGGCGGCTATTTTACTTCGACTACAATCTATTTCCCTTATTTTTATCAAGAAACCTTCCCAAATTCCCCATATGGTCCCCCACGTCACTGTGTCCCACCATGGACCCCATACAACTTTTCTATGCCAAAGCCACCCACCATTTGCATGCTTTGTTAATTTCCAGATTAGGAAACGTGATAGCAAAGTGTCTTTTGACTGACTGTGCCATCCATGTGCCCGCCTGAGTGGTTTGAGCAATCTTTAAGCATTTGTGTGTGATATTGCAGTCTGTTAGGATAACTCGATGATATATAGTTAGACTTTAATTCATGCTAGTCCTATTACTATTTGTTAAGTAAATTTGTAACTTGTTCAGTGAGTATGTTTTCACCTTGAAGTAACGTGATGTAAAGTTACCTAGTAGTCCTGTAATCCCATTCCTCTCATGTTTTGTATTACTGGCAGCCAGTGTATAGCATTCTGTTGTGCAGCCATGGGTGGCCCAGTAACACTGGCAACCTTGTTAAAGATCAAGTAATTAAATTAACATAGAAATTCCCAAGTAAGTAAACATGTACGTAAATTAAAAGCGTAAAAAACGAGCTCAGAATTCGATGTCACGAACTATTTCACGCTTAAAATCGACATGGTTCTAGCTAGCAGAGGACGTACCAAGGCACTGATTTTTCTCAGACAGGTTAGCAAACTGTAGCATGTCATAGCGACAGGAATTTTAAAGATTTTGCGCATACTGCGGTTAAAGCATTATTTTTATAATTAATGCATGCTATATTTTGATTTGTAAAGTGAAATCTGTTTCACTGAGTGATTGGGAAAGTTAGTCTTTTTTAGCCAAGGACGTGTTCACGTAAACAAAGGGAAATCCTGTATTAGTCCAGCCTAGATTACTGTGTTAGGGCATTAAAGACAAAGCAAGAGCTAGATTTTTTGTGCCGAAAACGATGGAATGTCAGTGAGGGAAATTGCAGAATTTCACCAAGCCCATGTTTTATGTGATGCTACCTTGTTCAGCTTGTTCATGCATACTACAACTTTAGGTAGGGCGCATGCTTGCAAAGTTAGCATTTATTTGTTAGGGAGTAGCATTCGGACAATCATTTATTCATAAAACGCAAGCTCACATAACAAACTAGTTTTTGCCGAGTTTCGGACTAAGAAGGAAAATTTTCTCAGTGGGAAATTTTCTCAGTGCTAGGAGTTAGATAACGTAGATCTATGCATGCTATTTATGTTTTGCTTTCAGTTTTAGTGGGATAGGCTTATGCAAGACTAGGGAATGTTTATTGTTGTATTATATTAGAATTGTTAGACTTCAAAAGAGAGAGAGAGAGAGAGAGAGAGAGAGAGAGAGAGAGAGAGAGAGAGAGAGAGAGGTTTCTGTTTTCTTGCATTTTACCTAGGGTGTTAGCTATAGCTTTCAACCCCACTAGATTATTTAGCCCAAATGAGGGAAATAGGCGTTATATTAATTTCATATCACAATAAGCAGTCCTATATAGAATTTCATATTCTCAAAATAATTGCTAAGCCTACCCCTCTGTTACTAACAAACCCATTTAAAGTACATGCAACCACTTTTCTGGGTTCCTACATTCAGTATATACATTAGAAGCTTGCAATCTGCAAAAACATTAACTGTCTTGTACTTCTTAAACAAACTGCACTTATGTGCTACTCAATTATCATGTCCTTACACACCCCTTGCGCCTACATGATAAAGCTCTAGTGTGAAGTACTATTTCTACTTATTTTTTATCTAAAATTTGCACATATGTGCCCATTTCAATTCATGTGTTACTAATACAGCACACTCCTGTCCCTATCGCTGCACTGAACTTTCATTTGATTATTTCATTCTGTTCTTATTGAGCAACACCTCTGCTCCATGTGTTACCACTGTGTCTGTGGGCAAGTTATGCCTTACTGTTCTTTGTAACAGCTACCCATTTCTCGTAAACAAGCAGCACATCTTGTGCCTCATCTTTATGTTTCGTATGGAAACGCATAGCTTGCACTGCATGCCATTCTGCGTCTACGAGCCAAATTCTGTAGAGTGTCACATATCTAATTCCTAGAAACTCTCCCAAACCTGCATGCTAATCCTGTAGTGTCATATCTCCATTCTTCAGAATCCATAACCTCTGCACTATAGCTGGTGGTGTCTGGGTGCATGTATCTATAACCAATCCACACCTTTTGTGCCATCTGCACTCATGTGCCAATACCATGGAGTGTCACATACTTAGTTCTTTGGAACCACTTTGCACAACAGTGACAGCATTACCCTATCACAGGTGCCACTCCATACCAGCGTAACCTATACAAGGTACACTGCCACTTAGAGTCTCCTCAGAGGGGCTCTCCCATTTACAGGTGGCACCTCCTACCAACCCAATTCCTTATTTTGCATACACTCTGCCTAGTTCAGAGTGCATTCTCTATTTCCAAGAAATTACTTGAGTGGACAACTTAAACCTTTGAACATTTCTGGTGAAAGTCAGACCCCACTCTGAGCATTAGCACCATGTCTGCCGAGGAGTATAAAACCTTCACCGACATGGGGAAAGGTATGGCTATGAAGGGGACAGAGCTGACCCAGTGGGTCCAGGAGCAAGTAGCTGCCCCTAAAAAAGCCAGGGAAGAAGAAAGAGAGTATGAATTGCAGCTGGAAAGGATGAGACAAGAAGAGAAGGAGAAGTGGGAAGAAAAGGAACGTCAAAAGAAAGACAAACAGAGATAGCATGAAGAAGCTGAGAAAGAAAAACAGCGACAGCATAAGCTAGCCTTGGCCCAATAGTGCAGCAGATTGCTGTAAAAATCGTTCAGATAGTGAAACAAGCATGAAATTTGGCACAAACATTCCTAAGACTACGCTCTCTTAGAAAAGGGCGCTGGCCACCTGAAAATCCAAGATGGCGGCTATTTTTCAAAATGGCCACCATCTATGTTGAGATTCACTGGTTTGGGAGCATCTATTGGATGGAATATGCCAGTTTTTTTTTTTTAAACCTCGACTTTTAGGTTATAAAATGTTCCATACCACACATTTTATTGAAAACCCTTACTAAATGAATTGTAACCAAGATGGCGTACAAAAATGGTTGCCATAAAAGTTTTTTTTTTTTTCTATCCACAGCGCTAGCAGACATAGAGACCAACTGTTTTTATTTAATGGTATATTCATGTGATCAGACAGTTTAACTAATATGCTATTTTCAACTGAAATAGTAATGGTATGGTCACATACAACATTGTGTCTAAGACTGTAACCATAAAAAGAAAAGAAGAGAAATACGGACTAAACGCAACTAATCTTTTGTATAGGTCTCTCAACCTACACCTTTGAAAATTCGAGGATAAGAAGGTAGGCATAGCATGACACGTTGGATGCTCAAGCTAGATTATCTACTGAAGAGAGGGCAATATTTATCTAGACTTCACATTTGCAAGTGCACAGAGCTGTGCAGGGAAGACCCAGCTTGTAGCACTTGCACCTTTCCCGACAGCCTGCTTTGCATCCACATTTGGTAAGCTGTTGGCAACTCTTGGCTAAGGGCGAGTTGGTTGTCCAGAGGACTTGCCATGCGTCACCAGACTTTTGCCATCCCCACTCAGCAGGGTTCTCTGGCTGTGGCTGACACTGGGTGGCCTGCCCCCACACACAACCAGCCTGGTACGCAGCACGCTTGGTGTGTTGGGAGGAGAGCCCTGGTTGGTGGAATGGCCTCATATGCCCTTTGTTTTCTGGCAAACATATCAAGTCTAGCCTCATCCACAGTGCCAGCAGTGCTGGATCTTTCATACATAAGTATGACAAACCTCTCCAGGACCTTCAGGTCACTCTTCCACTCTGAGAGGGTAGTGACTCAGTTTGGAGAACACAGTGGAGGCCTCTGGAAAGATGTTCCATGTCTGCCAGGCGGTCTTCTTGCCCTTGCTCCGAAGGCTGACACTGTATCACAGCCTGAACGCATGGAAGAAGAGCATGCCATTCACCTTCTCCTGGCCCAGAGAGTTGCACAGGTCATGCACAGCAATCCAGCGCAGGCTCTGGCCTTGGCCAAATGCCACCCATAGCTTCTTCTAGCCCTAGATTGTGGAGAGTGGAGAAAGCACTGACTGCAACGACAAGAACATCTGTGTCATTTGCTTTAACCGTGATGGTCTTGGCTCCATGTTCTGTGGCATATTTGGCATGGAGAAAGATGCGGTGTCAGCTTCCTCATGAGAGCACTTTTCCAGTCCCTGAAGACTAGCCTCATGAGTGCTGAGGACAGCAGACCCTTTCGTGGCAATGACAACATTTGTGGCAGACATCTGGGCAACTTTGTCTGCCAGGAACTGGAACAACTCTGTCTTGTTGGCATCGTGTCTTAGGAAATTGCGCCAGTTGGATGGAATTGTGTTCTTGTCTGTCACCTTGCGCCTTCCTCCTTGACCACGTTGGAGCCTGGTCTCAGCTTTGAGGCTGGATGTATTGTATACATCAAATACAAGATGTGATGATGTGTACTTGCTGCTATAGGATTGTATCACAGGCAAGAAGTCGCAAAGTGCATAGCCCTCAAAGGTCTTTCCTTTCTTTGGTGGCAGGCATGGACCAAAGCTGATCCATCTACAATGAGGACATCAGTCTTTGGTTCTTTGTCTTCTAGTGTAACATGACTCTCCAGGACCGAGGTCAGCTGAGACTCTGACATGTGTACAGCCTACCACCCTCACTAAGGGAAGCTGGGAATGTTTGATTCTCGTGCTGAAGAATTCCTGCAGATCACATTCACGGCTCTGACAGGATATAAATAGCTTTGAGAAAAGCTGGAAATCCTCCTTCAGAAGTTTCTGCTTTGACTGTTCTACAGGAGCAGCTTCTTTGCCTGAAGAAGTCAGTTCTGTTCTTCTTTATCGGCTCATAGAAGGAGACTGCATTGTTTGCCAAAGAGTCTGAAAACTTCTGAAATTTAGTGCGGCCTCTGTCAAGGTGTGTCTGTAGAAGTTCTGCTGAGCTGGGGTGGGCAATGTCTTTGTTGTCAATGGAATACAGATCCTGGCTCTCTTCCTGAAAAGGACTTCCAAGTGTTGCAAAGCCAATGACAGCTTGCTGACTCTCTCCAAGAATGTCTTCTGCGCATGAGGTGTTTGTTCATGGTGTGTTGTCTGCTCATTAGACTCCTTACTTTGAACCTCTGTTTGTATGCAGACACCAAGCGGATGATCTCTGGGCCAGCCACCATCCATCTTCTGAGTGCTGACGGATCTTCAGTCAGCCCAATGGTTCGCCATCAGCCTTTATAAAGCATTGGTCTGCTCATGAGCTTGGTCAAGAGCCATTGCTGAGAACTGGCGACTGGTCTTGTGCACAACAAAGTTGCCAGCCTTGAACTCCTTGTGCAACTCTGGGTGTGAACTCTCTAGGGTAAGCATGTCCCTGAGGTGAATAGGCAGCCAACGAGCATAGTTTGTATTATTGTTGGAAAAAGAAGTTAGGGTATCAGCTCATGCAATGCCTGGCAGTAGAGGACAAAATTGGCCTCACGGAAGGACCTGATCAGTAGGAATATCACAAGTTCCATAGACAACACCATGTGCCAGAAGTGGAACTGTGGACTCTGCTGTCTTCGAAGGTCACACCACTCCTCAAACTCTAATGCCTGCTCATTGTTGTTTGCTTTCTCAGCACAGTAGTCAGTGTATGCTGTCCTCAGGAGTTTGTACAAACTAGAGGCTGTAACCTGGTGCATCTGCCGTGTCCTGGTTACACTTGCAGCTGACAGGAAGGATTCTGCAGTTCCAGATGAAGCAACTCCTGCCTCCACCAGAGCTCCTGTCCAACCACTGCCATGAAGAAGAGTACCAAGAGATGTCATTGCTGCCATCTCAATGTGCAGACCACCAAACATTACCAGATACTTGTCTTCGCCATACTGATCAGGCCACTGCCACTGCACCTGCTTTGCTACGGCATAGATTGGCTGATCAGCTGTGATTATGGGTATCTGGCCAGGTTCAGAAAAATCAGTGACATCCTGCACTTTCTGCATCACGTGTTTGATCGTAGCAACAGAATGAGCCTGATCACGCAGGAGAGGAAGCAATGAAGTTATGGTTACTTCAAATTCTGGGCTTCTCTTCATTGAAGCGTGATGAGCTGACCACGTCAGATTCACTGCATCATCTATTTCCTGGGTGACTATGACCTTGTCTCAGCCACTGATACTCCAGTGCAAGCTGTGGCCCCAAGATATCTGTGGGTGGCTTTGGTATTGCAGTGTTTGGTGGCACAGGGTTCTTTGTTTGAAAGGAAGCTGGTGAGATGTTTGTGAATGTGTCCGCAATTCAGGCACCGACCTCACTTTCTCAGGTGCAAACTTTAGTTGCTGTCTTTCCTGTCCAGTGTTCTTTGGTGGGGTGCTGAAATATGGAGATGCTAGTTCCATGGAAGGAGGTAGTGGCAGTAGTTGCAGATGGGTTGTGGTCGATGTTGTCCATCACTGCAGTGGTGAACAACCCTTTTCGCAGTACTGGGGACAGACCACACCCTCCTCCACATATTTGCTAACTGTGGCATCTCCTAACTGTGCAGAGACCTCCAGTACTCTGTCATAAGAGATACTGAGGCCATACTGATGTAGCATTTCAACCAGGTTTCTCTTCCTGGTTCTGGCATAGACTGAGAGTCCCATGTAGACTGGGAATGGTGTTTCTCTGTCTTTGGAGTGTCTATGAGTTGTTGCTCCTCTTTGTATCGGGAGTAGCAGTTGAACTGCATGAGCTGTGCAATGGCCTGGTCTGACTTTGATGCTCCAAATCGTAACTGTGACTTGATGTCAGCCCCATGCTCAACCATCCCTACAAACTGGAGCAGGAGAGGAGGCACAGAATTTCGTACACAAGCCTCAGAAAATGTGCCATCAAACCGTGACTGATGATCAAATATAGACTTTCTGAGAATATTTGCTGCTTTAGCAATGATAACTGCCTCTGAAAGATCAGATGATTGAGCAAGTGCTTTTCCCACATCCTTTTGAAATGCAAGTAATACATCTCTGCCAGATTTATGAGCCTCAAGTTCTGGAATTTCTGCCAGAAGTTTGTCTTTGAGTCTCGTGGAATTTACACTTGGTGACTCTACACCCAATTGTTCCAGATGTTGTTGGTAGAGGTGGCAAATATCTGCCAGCCGAAATGTGACTGGATCATCTGAACAAAGGTTGTTTTCAACAATGTATGTCATCAGTTCTGACAGAACTAGTGGATACACATCTGATTCTGACTCAGTGCTACCTTGGTCTTTCTCAAGGCTCCTCAGGTAGGACCTTTTTCTGTTGTAGAGGGCACAAAGACAGGCATGGTGATACTTAAACTCCTGTGCAATGACATCCCCACCAGTCAACTTAGCAAGGAGCTTGCCATCACTAAGTATCTCTGCACATTCACGCAATTTCAAGTCAAGGCCTTTAGTACTAGCCTGTCTGAGATCAGATGCAGGTGCCACTTTCTCACAGAAAATGCAAACTTCATTGTCATGACTGGTTCGGCGCAGTTTTGCACGACTAGTCTCAGTGTTGCTGGTCTGGTCATTGGATTGTCGCTTTCTTGCACGGTCCAGTTTAGTGTTGTTAAACAACAAGCGACAGTTCACATGGTATTTTGCTGCATTTTTCCTGAGAGTGGCCTCTATGCCATCACCTTCATCCAGCCTTGCTGGATCCATTATCAGTGGCATTTCATTAATTTCACTGAACATGGGAATGTTCCTTGCCAGCATTGTGTACCCATCATGGTCTAGACATGATGACTTGGAGGTGATGTCAAGTGCTCACCTCTTTGTCCTTCTGACAAAGACAACACAAACCCAGTTTGTTTTTCACTGCTCAATATTGATTGGCATCACATTCTGCCATGATTTCACTTTTTGATTAAGGCCGAGGGGTTATCCTTTTACCACCTTAAACAAAGCACACATTCCTGTATGGGATTCAACTAGGTTCGGTCTCCCTACACCTAGCCCGATCATTCATCCAGTGCCATTTAAGTCCCGTGTGATCTGTACACCATCCGAGTAAGTACATGAACCATCATGTACAGCCCCCATACCCTTCTTGCCTCGGCTCTCCCGCGCTGGCACATCCTGTCTATTCAGGTGCGGCTATCTAACTATAGCTGGTCTGGGGCTGTTAGAAAGCATTTGGGACACTAAACTAAACTATACTACAACTACTAGTCTAAGACTACAGGATTAGTAAAGCTGGATTAGCTGGCACTGAACCCCATGCTGAGTTACACAGCAGTGATGTCACCAGTGTGCCCTGGTTGTGTGCAGACATACACTCTTTTACATTTATTAATTTTCCTTCAAAATTGATGAGTTATTCGAAAGAGATGGCCTCATTAGGATCTAAAACCACAGAAACCAAGATCCATGCTTAAAACGATAATTGTTGAACGGGCATTATTTCTCATTATAATTATTGTTTCTACCTTTCTTGGCAGCCATATAGCCCCATATTTAAAGGTAAACTGTACTGGGAAGCTACAGAAACATAATATTCACAAGAAATAGTATGGAAGAGCTTTATCATATTGCTAGAAGCAAATACATGCCATTCTAGTGAAAAATTAGCCAAAATCTGTCGATACTGGCCGCCATCTTGGAATTTGGCCGCCATATTAAATTTTTTGCGTGGCCAGCGCCCTTTTCTGATAGAGGGAACTTTAAAGAGCACTTGTGCAAAATTTCATGCTTGTTTCACTATCTGAACGATTCTTATGAAATATGCAATTATCTGCTGCACTACAAGAGGAGAAGAAGGAGCAGCAGTGTAAACTAGCCTAAGGGAGAAGGAACTTGAGCTCAAAAAATCCAAGCAGGACTGTGCCATGGCACTAGCCCAACATCGAGCCGACTATTCATCCCTGGCCTCCGCTTTCTCCATTATATCCAACATAAGCCATCTCATGCCTAAATGGAATGACTCAGAGCCAGAGGCATAGCTAGATCAGGTGGAAACCTCTTCTCAGAGTACAACACAACTGATGCTGAGAATGTGTGTATATATATGTGTGTATATATATATATATATATATATATATATATATATATATATATATATATATATATATATATATATATATATATATATAAGATATATATATTTATATATATATATATATATATATATATATATATATATATATATATATATATATATAATATATATATATATATATATATATATATATATATATATATATATATATATATATATATATATATATATATATATATATATATATATATATATATATATTTATTTATATATATACACAGTATATAAATATATATATATATATATATATATATATATATATATATATATATATATATATTATATATTTATATTTATATTTATATATGTGTATATATATAAAAAATTTAGACAGGAGCAGACACTCAAACAACAGGCAAATTGGAGTAAGAGAAAGGCGTTCTTTCTTCTTTATCCATTTATTGTTACGCTGACGTTTCGTATCTCTTGATACATCTTCCAGGCTGAAAAAGCGATGAACTTAAACAGCATTTGTGTATAAACACTAAAAGGTATACACATTATATACTGAACACCATGTTAAAGGACAATTAAAAAGAAAAAAAGGACAACCTTAAAAACACTTAAAAGATATTTAAAAAAAAAAATTTAAAATAGTATTTAAAAAGGAACAGAACAGCAGAAGAAGGCCGGGGCCAATACGAAAAAAAAAACAAAACAAAAAAACAAAAGACACCTAACCACACCGGTAGTGTAAACCAAACTGACACAGACAAGCAATGCAAGGAGGGGAGAGTATAAACAAAGAGGTTACAGCAGGTAGTTAAGCGATGAACAGCTGGGTGGAAGTTGATTGGTGATTAAGGGCAGGGACAGTTAATTTAATCATAATGGATTCAAGTGTGGTTAATTCTTCCACGTATCGGGTTCTCCCCACAATACTTAAATCCTTAGCATCTACTTGTGTCTTACAAGTTCATCGCTTTTTCAGCCTGGAAGATGTATCAAGAGATACGAAACGTTCATGTAACAATAAATGGATAGAGAAGAAAGAATGCCTTTCTGTTGCTCCACTTTGCCTATATATATATATATATATATATATATATATATATATATATATATATATATATATATATATATATATATATATATATATATATATATATATATATATATACATACATACATACATACATACATATATATATATATATATATATATATATATATATATATATATATATATATATATATATATATATATATATATATATATATATATATATATATATATATTATGTACAACATTGGGCTAGGAAGCAGAAATTAACTGATGATCCCCAGCGCCCTATTCCATTACAGAGAGTCTTCTTTTTATCCCAGATGACCACATAAAATGGAATTGCATCTTGGCGGGGCTCAGAAAGTCTTCAGTACAATGATGATTCTGACATTCATACAAATAATTCCGACATATTTGGTAACATCAGAATACCATAAATATTGTAATTTATATGAAAACAATTCAGATCTCGAAGGAAATAAAATGCAAATTTCTATGAGAGCCTACAAATCGAAAGTATTTTCGTTACAAAAATTATTATAAATATGAAACGCGGCTAATCTTGCTGATATGGATCATATTTTCAAGTCTGATTTTTGTTCAGCATTTCACAACGAAAATGAACTTAAAAAAAAAACATTTATTATACAAAATTACACCATTATTTTTTAAAGAATATCGTTTCATGCTTATGATAAAACAGAAGTCAGATAAAAATACTAATTTACTGATATAAAGCAATGAGAATGATAAGTCACTCACTATCGGAACATTTCTGACCAACAAATCTGAAGCTTTCTACTGGGTTAAATTAATATTTTCTGCAATCTAATGCTGTTTATGGAATTTTATTTATGCGGTAGTACTATACGGTGAGAATTGAGAAAGAAAATTGATTTGATACAATGTGTATCCAACTCATTACACTAGAAGCAAGCTATCGCATGGGACCAAGGACACAAGAATGAAGACAATTCAGGGGAGGCTTCTGTTAATTACTGATCGGTTTCAAAGAAATATAAATGAATACACACACACCATATATATATATATATATATATATATATATATATATATATATATATATATATATATATATATATATATATATATATATATATATATATAATAATATGTGTGTGTGTTATACCTCGGTTCACGAACCTAATTTGTTCAAGGCTGCAGTTCGTGACCCGAAAAGTTCGCAACCTGAATAAATTTTTCCCATTCAAGATAATATGAAGACAAATAATTCGTTCAAAATTCAGGAACAATTATACTTTTTTATTTTTTAATGTTTTTCTGGGGCAAAGGGTATAGACTTAAATTAAAATAACCTTAATAAGATAACGGACCGTGGTGTTTCGTCACTTATGGATACATCAGTGCAAAGTGGAAATATCGATTTGAAGGTTTATATGGATCAATCGCCGAACTGTTTTTACGTGCTTTTATTTAACTTGACTTCACGTCTGTCAGTATCTGTCTGTCTGACTGTCTGTCCTCAAATCTGGTAACTCAATTTTCGACCTGTTCCATTTGTCCGATGGACTTGAAATCTTTTCATGGTTACTCAGTCCCAGTGACAATACAACCTTATGTGATCAGTAGGTCAGCAGTGACCTCTAGTGACCCTACAGTGACCTCTCCACAGTATCTCAGGATTTGTATGAAACTCTTGGGATTTTTCACAACTTCTTTGACTTGGTAGAATCTATCTTCTATATAACCACTGCCCCTTCCCCGTTCCCTTTTCTACCCCATCCCCTTCCCCTCCCAGCACAGATCAAGCGTTATTTTAGCTGTGCCCCTTCTCTCCCTCATCTCTCCCCTCATCCCTCCTCCCCTCCCCTTCTATCTTCCATCTCTTTCCCCACCCATAACCCTCCCCCTTCCCTCTTCCCCTCCCTTCCCCCTTCCAATGGATATGATCAAGTGTTAATTTAGTTGGTCCTCCCCCCTCTTCCTCTTCCACCCCTCCCCTTCCATTTTCCATCCCCTTCCTTCCCTTCCCCTCCCTCTTTGTGGAGCACACAATCAAGAATTAATTTGTGTGTCCTCCTCCCTTCCCCTTGCCTTCCCCCTCCCTTCCTTTCTTGCCTCCTCCTCCTTCCCCTCTTCCATCCCCCTTCCTCCTTCCCATCCCAATTCAGGAAAATGCAATCAAATGTTATTCTACCTGTTGTCCATCTCTCCTCCTTCCTCTTCCATCCCCTCCCCATTCCCCTCTTCCATCCCATCCCCCACCTTCCTTCCATCCTCTCTCCCATTCCCTCTTCCATCCTCCCCTCCTCCTTCCCTCTTCCACCCCCCCTCCCTCCCTTCCCTCTTCCATTCCATCCCTGCCCCTTTCCCCTCTTCCATCCTCCCATTCCCCTCTTCCATCCTCCCCTCCTCTTCCCTTCCTCTTCCATCCCCCTCCCCCCTTCCCTCTTCCATCCCCTCCTTCCCCTTCCTCTCTTCCATCCCTCCCCTCCTTCCCCTCTTCCATCCCCCCCTCCCCTTCCCCTCTTCCATCCTCCCCTCCTCTTCCTCTTTCCATCCTCCCCTCCCTTCCCTCTTCCATTCCATCCCTCCCCTTCCCTCTTCCATCCCCCCCTTCCTCCACTCTTCCATCCCCTCCTTCCTTTCCCATCCCTCTCCTCTCCCCTCCCTCCTTCCCTCTTCCCATCCCATCCCTCCCCCTTCCCTCTTCCATCCCCTCCCTTCCCTCTTCCATTCCCCTCTCCCTTCCTCTTCCATCCCTCCCTCTTCCATCCCTCCCCTGCCCCCTTCCCTCTTCCATCCCATCCCCCCTTCCCCTCTTCCATCCCCCTCCCCTTCCTCTCTTCCATCCCCTCCCTTCCCTTCCCCTTCCATCCTCCCCTTCCCTTCCCCTCTTCCATCCTCCCCTTCCCTTCCCTCTTCCATCCCCTCCTCCCCTTTCCCCTCTTCCATCCTCCCTCCCCTCCCCATCCTCTTCCATCCCCTCCACTTCCACCTTTCCTTCCCCTTCCTCCTCCCCTCCCCTCACCTTTTCCCCTTCCTTTCCCCCTCCCCTATCTTCCCCTCCCTATCTTCCCCTTCAACCTCCCTTCCCCCTTCCTCCTTCCAGATCACACGATCAAGAGTTAATTTATCTGTGTCCTCCCCTTCCCCTTCGCTCTTTCATCCCCCTCCATTTCTCCCTACCCTCCCGCTCCCTCCCTTCCTCCCTTTCCCTTTCCTACTCCCCCACCCTCCCCTCTTCTTTTATCCTCCATCCTTCTCATTTTCCTCCCCTCCCCTACCTCCTCCACTCAACTCCCCTTCCACCTTAACCTCTTTTCTTCCTCCTTCACCCTCCCCTGACCTTCCATCTTCCCTTCCTCTCACCCTCCCTCTCCCCCCTCCCCTCCCCTAAGCCTCCCATTCCCTTCCTCCTTCCATCTTCCTTCCCCTTTCCCCTCCCCATCCCCTCCCCTCCCCGTAAACGGATATCAGTTTCGTTAACTACAATCATAAATCGATTACAAAGTCTTTCAAAATAAAAATAAAAATAAAAACGTTAAAAATATAAAATAAAAAAATTTGAACATGTTTTTATTAAAATGCACTAAAAAGTAAAAAATAACTTTTTGAGACACCCGGACTTTCTTACAATTAATCATGTCTACAAAAATAAACGCGTGGCCCCAAACATGGAAGGAAATGCTACAAGAAAAGAACTAGATTTTTATTTTATTTCTTGTGCATAATGAAAACTGTTAAAGAAGAGACAATGGAAGACAATACAATCGTGCATGAGGTGTGTGTGTGTGTATATATATATATATATATATATATATATATATATATATATATATATATATATATATATATATATATATATAAATATATACATACATACACATACATATATATATATGTATGTATATATATACATATATATGTATATATATATATATATGTATATATATACACACAAATATATATATATATATACATACATATATATGTATGTATGTATATGTATATATATATATATATATATATATATATATATATATATATATATATATATATACATATATATATATATATATATATATATATATATATATATATATATATATATATATATATATATATATATATATATATATATATATACACACACCTCATACACGATTGTATTGTCTTCCATTGTCTCTACTTTAACAGTTGTCACTATGTACCTGCTATAATGTCTAAAAAGAAACTTATGAAACGACATGCATGGCAGGTAATAGCGATAGTCGTGTACACTTAAAAATATGTTTTCTACTACGACCTGGTCCAAAGTCCAAGTGTATTTGCATCGTATGTGGCTTGTATTCTTTGGTGCTTATACATTTTTGTTCTTCTTAGTCATTTTATCATTGTTTTGTTATTTTCAGTTTACTGTAGCAAACTGATTCAATTTATTTCCTTGAATTTTGTATTTATCTTTCCTTTCTCTACACAGTAGGTTCTTACTCTGCTTGATCTTCCTTATTATTTTCACTGATCTATTCCTTTTTAACAAAAACACACATATTTATATAATATATACATACATATATATATATATATATATATATATATATATATATATATATATATATATATGTTGTATATATATGTATATATATATATATATATATATATATATATATATATATATATATATATATATATATATATATATATATATATATATATATACACACACACACACACACATATATATATATATATATATATATATATATATATATATATATACACACACAAACACACACACACACACATACATATATATATATATATATATATATATATATATATATATATATATATATATATATATATATACTTATACATATACTCAGGTGATGATAAGGGCCCGTTAAACTAATGAATCCTAGTCTGAATAAATATTCTACTCCGACGATTTCTCCTTCCTGGTTAGCTTAGTGCATTAGTTTAACTTCACGCATAATTTTACGAATATAATAAATTTATCCGTTATCCCATCAGCAATGACTGAAATAGAAACCAATCAAGACGAAATGCTTCTGAAAAAAGATTGAATTTTACCTTCAACAGATGAAGTCCTTAACACAATTAGGCAGAAAAAATTTCATTCGGGATTTATAACTAGGACAAAAGAGACCTCAGCATGAGGGATATCGTCTATATAACAAAGAAAAGTGATCTCTAAAAAAGCGATATAGTGTACTAAGGACAAAGAGTTTTTTTATTTTTTAACTAATGATCTGCCAGCTACATTTTTGTATTTAGTGCTATTAAACACAGGAGCAGAGAGCCATCATGAATAGAGAGAAAATAAAAATTAATCGTTCTTTTAAAGGATAGTTTTCAAAGTGTGGAATTCCAGCTTCAAAAGATAGTTTTGCATTTTTATACACTGCTCTTCTTTGATGCACATCTAAAATAATAGCTCTTGTGTACGAGTATACCTACACATTTACATCAACTCTGAGATGAGTTGGAACAATTTTTCCTGCAATAACGTGTAATTTTTTGTCTCTTTTACCGCAAAGGCTTTTAACAACAGCAGTGTAATCTAATTTTGTTTTGCTTGTTATTTTACTAAACAAAATAAAACAAAGAACAAGAAATTTAGATACTACTATTTGAAGCGTGACGAAAAGGGTTTAATTCGAGTTTTATAAAACACAGTTATGTAAACAAGGAAATTCCACTATGTAAAGTTGGTACCCAGTCTATCCATCTCTAACGATGTTGCTTTTTTCCTAAAATATACAGGTACCCACATAAGCGAGTGTTTCTTTAAAAAAAATCAATAGGCAATGAGTAAGTTAACTAATGACCCCGCGCGGAATATTATCAAAACACCAACCGCTTCAGATAACTACACAGTAGGTTCGTCTGGAGAGCCTAACCCACCACTTTTCCCAAAATTACTTACGCCCACTCACTGTCTATCACCGGATATTCAAGTCTTTTCGTTACAATGGCTCTGCTTAGCCAGCTCCATAGCACGTTCTCGATCTTCTAAAACATCTTTACATTTCTCTCTCCTTAAAAGCACTTTCAAATCCAATTCACTTCTTTACCAACACGTAACGCTACATTATCAACCACTATCAGTCAGTTTGCTTTTCGTTTATAATCTCTTTGTTCGTCCATAACTTTACGACTATGGCCTCTGATCTTTCCCAGACTTTCAGTATTCTTCCACCTATAAAGATAATAGACGCACCACTTTTACTGTAAAGCAGGTTATATAACCCCAAAACAAAAGTTTCAATAATACAATAATACTTTATTCTTGTTTTACACAAAGTACTTTGCAGATCATAAGTATTCACCATTTCCCATACTGCATTGTTGTCAGTACTATCATTTACCCTTATGTACTTGTATTTTCTTCTACACCATATTCAGCATTTTACTTTACTTTTAAAGTTATCACACAGTTCTTCCACAAGAAATGCTTGAAGCATATACTTTCCTTGTCTTTTAAACCAACATTACTCTTCCCTATCAGATCTTCCCTATCATGAAGAGGTAATTTTCTTGCAGAACTATTTTAGCAGAAATTGTTATCCATCCCACCTATTTGAGGAAATCTTAAGAGAGTTTTTAATTGAAATTGTTAAGCCTAAGACATCCACTTTTAATGTACCTAAAAAATATCTTTGCCTTTTTACTCAACATACAAACATGTAAAACGAGAACTCACTGTCGTACCTAGCAGTATGTATCCGTACGTTAAATTTTATTTTATTTTCAAGAACCCCTTAAAATTCAGAAGTCTTTTCAAGTTCACAGACATCCTACCGGAATTGATGCGATCTTTATTGATTTGTTCCAAATGTAATTTGGAAACCTATGTGAGCAATTGCAGCGGCTGTTGAAGGTTCACATCGATTGTCATTGAGGTATCAGTCACCGGACAGTATTAATTTTATCCAGGAAGGAATTCTCTGCAATACGCAACCATACAGTAAAACGTAAACAATATTCATCACATTGATTTCAAAGTCCTAGCTCAAGCAATAGATAACCGGTCATTACTAATCATTCTCGAGCTTCTCTTCATTGAAGTTATCACCAAACTTCAGCAACCATTCAACTGCTGTACAATTAAACATTGCTTTATAGACCATTCGTACATTCTATTTTCTCGCCTTCCCTGGTGTCAAAAAATAAATAATAATTTATTCAGTCTTTTATATAGCTTCTCCGCCGGTGAGTTTTCGTCCCGATGTTTTTGCTTTTTTACTTTTTGTAAATATATACAAATTTATTTTGCATGTTAGGATTAATGTTCAATACCTTTTTCTTCTGTCTTTGGGAATAATGTAATTTTCTTAGAAATTCACTTGTGGTTTTTTCTTGTTACTATTCCGGGTTTTTTTATTCTCCTGAAAGTTAGTGCCAATATGCTTAGTAGCTTTGTTCTTTGATGTTAATTTCGTGTTCAATTACTTGCCATTTTGTTGTCATATAAAATCTAAAGTTCATCGATGTACTCATTATTATTGTTTATTTATTTATTTTTTTTTTCTAAAGAATGATTAACTACTGTGCTCCATTTTACTCTGATTCCTGATGCATGAATTTTTCATTTTCTCTGTTTTTAGACCTGAAGATGGGCTATGTATCCCGAAACGTTGGGGATGGAACTAAATAAATTTATAACTGGAAATGCTGAAGTTCCTGATGGCCATACTGAACCCATTACATACATACATACATACATACACACACACAAACACACATATATATACATATATATATTATATAAAAGTGAATGTTTCTTTATTCAGACCCAAACAGAACTTTTCACATGGCCTTCATGTCACCCCAGAAAGGTTTATCACTCAAAATCAAACCCCTGCTCCATGACAGACAAAACAAAATGAAATTTTAGTTTTCATGTCACCTTTTTCTTCCGTGCTTTATGGGTTAATTCTCATTTTTCATCTGGCGCTCCACCTTTTCTTCCAGGTGCAGTCAGACATATTATGATTACCCTACAAAAATAAACCCAAATCCCCTATAACATAAATTTTTTATCAGAATTTAAGTGAATTTTGATCATAATTTATGAGAATTATTAATATAATAGTTGTTTATTACCTCGATAAAATCAACATTGAAAACATATATCGGTTTAAATGAGGTTTGGAGTTAGTTATTGACAACAGAGTGGTGAGGAGCAAGAGACAACGAACGAAAAGGTTGCCAGTTAACCATGTAGACAGACCTTCCTGAGTCTATCTCAGCACATTAAAAATTTCATCGAAGGATTAACGTTTTTCATACAATCACGAACATGGAATAGGCATTAAAAAATTAAGCATCAACTTAAATTCGGTGATTCACGCTCTTTAATGTGAAATGGACACATGGCAATTACATCAACCCGTGGACAGCAAGACTGGGTGAGTAACTACCAGTCAACTGACACCTATTGCTGCATTCCCATCATTTAAGAAAATAAAATGCTTGTTTATGGTTATTTATTACAATGATATATATTAATTTCTATCTTCTATCAACGTGTATTTATTCAAACCAGTAAATAATCGTTTGCCTTACATTCCTTTGCGAAGGGAATTTTTTGTTTATGGTACCTTATTACGTCATTACCATAGGTACGAATTGACCGTTAGGTGCTCACCAAAACCTCCTTTGTACGGGATGATATAGTTGCCGTACAAACATGCATAGCGGTACTTTTCTGCTATCGTTCCGTGTAACCTTATACTGAGTTGCAATTTATTATGCTATATTAAAAACGACCATAAAACCAATGTAAAGCTACCGTTTTGTAACTTTTTTTTCTTAATTCACCAAAAATCACTAAACAGAGGTGCCTCGTTTTTTTCTTTTTTATTCGACACAAAAGTAAAATAAATTGCCTTTCTTTTGATATACAATTCATTACTATTTGTGCTAGGTGTGATATGACAAAGGACAGTGAAACAAAGGCAAAATGTAACGAACGAGTTGTATGCTATAGGTAAGTGACACATGTTGGTTACTATTTTTCATAAAATAACAAAAAATAAGTACACAGAAAAATCTCATTTTTTACATGATGAAAAAATTCAATACTTTTCGTTTTCAGTATATTCTGCTGACTGATGAGGAGGTGGAAGACTGGCTGCTGCAGCAATTTTCACTTAATAATAGGAAAGAAGCAAATAGTCGTAAAAGACTATAATATAAATAATTCTGATTAAAAAAAGACATATTCTTAAAAGATATTAATAAATTAGTTTAAATTAGAACCTGGGAGAGAGAGAGAGAGAGAGAGAGAGAGAGAGAGAGAGAGAGAGAGAGTTTAAAGGTTGTTATTCAGAATTTTCAGAATTTAGCACTGGGTTGGTCAGCCAGTATATACACACACACACACACACACACACACACACACACACACACACACACACACACACACACACACACATATATATATATATATATATATATATATATATATATATATATATATATATATATATATATATATATATATATATATATATATATATATATATATATGTATATCTGTGTGTGTGTGTGCTTTGTGAGTGAGTGCCTTTACTTCTCGTAGGCAGATGGCCCAGCAGGTTTTACTCTTCTTTTTGTTAGCTTTTCTGAGCAATCATACCTAAGTGATATTATTCGTTATCTACGGTTTTGATAATTTCGCTGTTTAGAAGGTCAGATTCGCAGCAAAGTAAGTAATGATCACTGAACTACCAACGAAAGTCAAATATCGTTCGCCTACAATTTACAGTGGTCAGCGGTGAGACTTTTGGTAGATGATTCTTTGAGCGTTGTGAGATCCATAATGAATCACAAAAAGGCCCTAAGTCGACAGAGTAAGTGCATATCGCTTAGCTCAGCAGCTCATAGCTGGGAGGGAAATCCATTAAATGAATGTGTGGGTATCAACTAACGTATACTGAAAACTATTATCTTGTTGCGAAATGCAATACTTACATATCTGTAGTAGGTGCTTAGTTAGCTACTGAGGATCATTGCCAGTGAACTGATTTACATAGGAACTCGCAGACTAACTCCGAGAAGGCAAAACTGTCGTGCTCCCCTTTCTGTAATATATATATATATATATATATATATATATATATATATATATATATATATATATATATATATATACATATATATATATATATATATATATATATATATATATATATATATACATATATATACATATATATATATATATATATATATATATATATATATATATATATATATATATATATATATATATATATATATATATATATATATATATATATATATATATATATATATATATATATATATATATATATATATATATATATAAATATATATATATATATATATATATATATATATATATATATATATATATATATATATACATGTATACATGTATACATATCTATACACATAACACACACACACACACATATATATATATATATATATATATATATATATATATATATATATATATATATATATATATATAAATTGCAATGGCCACAGTGCCCTCTTAACTTATCGAATTCTTCACACTTTTTTTCAATACGCTTGTCACTACAAAGTCTTAAATCCAAGTGCAAGATATTTGAAGTAATTATAACGACCAGTAGCGGGGAATAAACCCGTTTCCCATAAGCACAATGAGGTCACGTTGCCGACTTGACCACGGGAAGGATAACAGCATTTTATCTCTCGTACACACATATACCTGCCGAATTCAGATATATTTATCTTTCTCGTGGTCAGGCGGCGACGTGACCTTGTGCTTATGGGACATGGGTTTGTTCCCCACTACCGGACTTCATAATTACTTCAATTATCATGCACTTGGATCTACAGCTTTGTAGCGACAAGCTTATCAAAAAAAGTGCGAAGAATTCGATATATACATAAATGGATGTATGTATTTATATGTGTATGTTCTAGCGTAATTCTGAAATGCATTGAGCAACTTCAACAAAACTTGGTTTACATATGACTTAATATGTGGAACAGAGTAAAACATCACTGGCACCAAAGGGAGTGGGGTGGGAAAGGGGTGACATGTAACAACAGATATTAGTGTCTAATGCATAGTTTTCGAGGTCGCCAAGATAAATGTTAACAATCCCAGTGCCCTTCAAGGAAAAGTTCAGCCCCGATAGGAAGGGGATGTGGTGCGGGTGAGAAGGGGTGAAAAATACAATGTCAAAAATGATAGACATTAGTGTCTAATCCATAATTTTCAAGGTTGCTGAGAGGAACAGTAACACTCCTGATGCCCTTTAAGTCCAAGTTCAGTCCTGATAGGAATGGTGGGTGAGAAGGGGTGAAATATAAAATGTAAAACATGCTGGGCAATGCAATTGAAGCGACTATCTTAACAGTAAAGGGAGAGAGTGAGAGAGAGAGTGAGAGGGAGAGGAAGTCAGGGAGAGAGTAGAGGGGGTGTCAGGGAGGAGAGGGAGACAGAGAGAGAAGTAAGATAGAGAGTAAAGGGTGTGTTAGGGAGGAGTAAGAGAAAGAGAGAGAGAGAAAGAGAGAGAGTTTATCGGTTGTCATTCAGAGATTTCCTGGGCAGTGCTGGGTTGGTTAGCTAGTATATATATAAAGAGAGAGTGTAAAATGGGGGTGCTTGTTGAGGCAGTCTCCCCATGAATTCCCCTCACTCATCTCTCACTCACAGTTTCACACAAACGCAACGAACATTTGTAACGAAGCATGGTTTTTCAATCATCACAAAAGATCAATTTAACAATGTAATTTATACTACAGATTATACAGAGGTCACTGGAACATGATCATAAAATATGTCACATATAAACATTTAGGTATATTTCTAGATATAAAAGGGTATGTGGCAACATATTTCTTGTCACGAGGAAGGAACGTGTAATGCTGTTAAGACATGACAGCTTCCCCGAGATTCCTTCAGGTTTGAGTAAGAGTCGGCGTAGTCACACACAAAAGGTTCAACATAATTACCTTTCACTACCTTTACAGAAAACGCCTTATGCCATTCGTCATCACAATTCTTTCAACTTTGTGAGACAAAGCTTATAATGTTATTCAGTCAGTTCTAAGCATATCCACAGAGAAATAAGTTGATTATGCATAGTTAATATGCCAAAACATTTAGGCTACATATATATACAATATGCATGTATATATATATATATACAATATAATATTAATATATATATATATATATATATATATATATATATATATATATATATATATATATATATATATATATATATATATATATATATATATATATACATATACTGGGTGTTTTGAAATTTGAGGGCCCCCCCTCTACAGAGCAAATGGAAAGTTATGAAGTTTTCTGCTATAGCCTATCTCCAAGTACATTATTTTAAGTTTCTATCAAGCTATTTTTCATTTTATATTTCTTGTATTTTCAGACTGAGTGACGGAGTTAGATACAGCCATGGCTAACAACTCGGAGGAAATCAGATGGATTGACTGAATCCGGGCTATAACCTTCAGAAAGGCCAGGGATGCTGGCGCATCCTTCATTTAATGTTCCTGGATAGCTAAACACATTAAAAGAGATGAATCCTTTGTTAAAAGAAACTGAAAAAAAAACCTATATGACTGTCATCGCGAAAAGAGTGAGAACCTTGGAAGGCCTGAAGTCCTTTCTCAGGAGTCAAAAGACATCATAGCTGAGGCAGTGGGTAGACCAAGAAAGTCTTCATGTAAATTGGAACTTGAACTAGGAAGAAAAAGGGGAAAGAAGAGAAGTTATAGTGCTGTATATCGTGAGTTGCAAAAACCTGGTATCAAGCCATTTCATGTTATCAGCAAGCCCAACATCACTCAACAACAGAGAGAAGATAGTGCATGGTTTTGTGGTTCATTTCTTAAAGACTGGGATGAAGCTGACTTTGACTTTCTCCATGTTGCCCCATCAGATGAATTCTTCATTTACACAGTCAGGAAGCCAAATCATAAAAATGGCATCATTTGGGCTGCAAAGTTGGATGATATCAGCAATGACATGTGCTATCGCCAAGTTGCGAAATTTCCTGAATGTTTGGCAATTTTTCTCTGTTTCACAGCCAAATGGTTAATGTTGATCATCAAAGAAAATGAACAGTCATGGAATGGCGAACGCTTCAGAGAAACTGTGCTTACTGGTGGAGTATTTCCTTTCCTCAAAGATCCTGAAAATGTGTTATCTGTTGAAGAAGTCACATTTTTGCATGATAAGGCACGTTTCAAGGCTCTTCAGACACAGGAGCTGCTTCGAAACAGTGGTAGCGATTTCTTCTCGTCAAGTGAATTTCCAAGTAACTCCCTGACCTTAATGTGTGGAAAACATTGGTAGTATCTTAAAGGATCGTGTTTATATATATACAGTGAACTATGATGGTATACCAAGCCTCGACGATATATAAGATAAAGGTGACTGAAGTGCTCAGTTAAATGGAGTTTGAGTTTCAGGAATTTTTTGCGATTTGCTGAAATCATACCCCTCAAGAATGGACAGGATGCGGTACTGTGTGTCGTGGCAGATGGAGGTCACACAAAATATTAAATACTCAGAGAGAAACTTAAATAAATACCTGTTCTGAATTACTTTTGTTTTTGTCCATATCAATTTTAGTTTATGCTGTAGAGGGAGTGGGATAAAAAATTCTGAAACACCTTATATGTATATATATATATATATATATATATATATATATATATATATATATATATATATATATATATATATATATATATATATATATATATACATATACATATATATATATACATATACTGTTTATATATATATATATATATATATATATATATATATATATATATATATATATATATATATATATATATATATATATATATATACATATATATTGGTAGAAGTATCCACTTAATATCTAGTAACTGAATTTTGCCCATTAAATTAGTCAGGGTCAGTACCTTTCCTCGCAAAGCCTCCTCAAATCACTTAACTTAATCTCTTAATGACTTGTATTTTCCAAGAACGCTTTCCACACACAGAAACCTATCATTCTCGCCAGCCTTGTGAAGGGCCTAAAGAGTGATCAAACGGGATTCGCCCACGACATGCAGGACACCTGAATTGCTTGGGGCAATGGACACCGTCAGAAATCTGAGGTCTGTTGTGAGTGGCATTCTTAATTTGTCTGTTGTTTAAATTTAACCTGAAAGTTCCAAGAGCCTAGCAGACATGGCTCCATGTAATTTAACCTTTTGAATCCTGTAAATAGATGTAGTCAATTCAGTCCCGGAAATTTCTCTCCTGAGACCTTCCCCTGATTGAAATCTTATTTAGATAACTCATTTTGTATTATGTTGTGTTGGTCCCAAGTCAGAAGCATCCACAACAAGGTAAGATTTGCATTTACCACCAACACTCATAACAATATATATATATATATATATATATATATATATATATATATATATATATATATATATATATATATATATATATATATATATATATATATATATATATATATATATATATATATATATATATATATATATATATTATATATATATATATATATATATATATATATATATATATATATATATATATATATATATATATATATATATATATATATATATATATATATATATAGAGAGAGAGAGAGAGAGAGAGAGAGAGAGAGAGAGAGAGAGAGAGAGAGAGAGATCATTCATGCTCTGCAATAATGTAGGCTATGTCCTTTTCACTTCACCTTGAGTCTGACGATGTCAAAAGGAAGGGCCAGCTCCAGTCAAGTTTTTCAATTTCCTTCCGGGGCTGTATACATATTTTACAGTCATCACGTGTTAACTCCCGCGATATTAACTCAGAAATAAAAGTCTAAAAACGCACGCTACAACAAAACCCCAAACAATGCCATCCTTTTTTTGCGCACAACGGTTGACGCATGATTACAGTAAACTTTTTACCGCTATGAGCACGTTACGTACGTAGGTGATTTACTGTGAAATGAATCTCCTCATTCGAATATACAAAGGGCATAAACATTTAATGACACCCTAATGTCCCGCCGTAAAACAGTCATAACCTGCATTCATAACGACGGCGGTAACTAAATATCCCATTGTCATGATGTCCACGGAAAACCATATACTCTATTGTTAGCTGAGTGAAAGAATGTCTAGTAAATCTATCTGGATGGAGCATTATTTCTTTGTTTGCCAGTCTGTTTATGTACCCAGAACTTATGGATAACAATACATTTTTGTGAGTGAAACATTTTGCTTGCAACATTGACGTTCATGTTGCTAAACTATGAATAAACTAATAATTTCTGAAAAGAAATGCAGAGAAACCCAATAATGACAATATTTATTAGAACTCAATTAATGATTTATTACTAAAAACTCGATAGCCTTTGTTTCGGTGGTTTTTGCAGGCAAGTGTGTCAACTATTTTTTTTTTTTAACCTTTGTTTAGGAACTAATGTAGTAATGGAGATGTTATTCCGGAACTTTCATTCCCTCTCTATTGTCGTGGTGTTCCTCAAATTTCATTGTTTGAGATTCGAAAAGATCGAAGTTATTCAATTTTATATTCTGGGGAAGACAACCTGCAGTGCAGCATACAACTTGTTGTACCTTTTATCTCGATACATAGCACAATCTCGAATACCCAGCATCGTTACCATCCCCACAGTTTACCTTACGGATATGAATATTGGCTCTGCAGAATTGCTAGGTAGAGGTTCGTTCTCCTTCCAATCTCCATGGTTAATGCAAGGCCAGTTACATACTCAGTTAACTGATTGGTCGTTTTCACACAAGGGGACAATCTGTGATCAATCCAAATTTAAGGGAAATGAAGTTAAACCAAGCTTCTTCCAGTATAATAATAATAATAATAATAATAATAATAATAATAATAATAATAATAATAATAATAATAAATTCACCGACATGAAATGGAGGACCCCAGGAAGACAGCGCAATAAAGTAGGTGGATGAAGGAAGGTTATGTTATTGGAACGAAACATTTTTGTTCTAAATCATAGCCAGCTTGTTGGCTTAACGGTAGTTTGAAAAATAGATATCACTGTAGATTACTACCCTTGATATACGAAAATTATTCCTCTGCGAGAATTATCGAATATCTCTTTTATGCAGGAAAAGTGAATAATTATCAGTCGTATTTTCATATGACAGTAATATGATTATGGCACTTCTCAAAACAGCATACTTATTACTTTTAATGAGATCAACAGATGTTAATTACAAGGTATGTGATAATTGTTCAGAATTGCAGACCATTTGCTGGGACATAATTATACAATGTAGGAATTCATTACCTCGTTGCATAATCACACAGACCGATGTATTTATGTGTATATATATATATATATATATATATATATATATATATATATATATATATATATATATATATATATATATATATATGTATAATATATATATATGAAGATAAAAAAACCATAAAGCACTATATACACGTAGCGTTCATATATTTCGAATACTTCTGTATTCCTGATCACTGGTGAAATATGGACAAATGGTAGGTGAGAGAAGCATTTAAAAGGCATTTGAAGGTTTTGGCAATCAGACGTTGGTGGTATGTGCGGGCGAGAGAAACGATGACCAAAACTCAAGGGAATTAGGAATAACCTCTGTTCATCCCGGTCAACGGCCATCCACATAGTATCAAAGTCGTATTGCCACCTGCATATGCCTAGTAAATAGTCTTGCCACCTACCATTTGTCCATATTTTTCAAGTGATCAGGGATAGAAGTAGAATATATGGATTCAACGTATATATAGTATTTTATGGAGCCTTTTCCTCAGTAAAAGACATTCATATACGAGTATATATATATTATATATATATATATATATATATATATATATATATATATATATATATATATTATATATCTTATAGTATATATATATTATATATATATATATATATATATATATTATATATATATATATATATATATATATATATATATATATATATATATATATATATATATATATATATATATATAAGGATATATCATTATATATATATATATTACTAATACCATCATTCAAACTGGATGGTATCTAATGGAGTTTTTATTCAAAATGTTACAAGCTTTCTTGGACAAACAGTCCACATTATCAAGTATCCGGATACTTGATAATGTGACTGTTTGTCCAAGAAAGCTTGTTTTGAATAAAAACTCCATTTAATATCCAGTTTGAACATATTTTATATTCTACTAATGCACAGAACAATTGTGTGTGATATATATATATATATATATATATATATATATATATATATATATATATTATTCAAAGCAACATTATGACTGTTTGAAAAGGTGGGTGGCTGGGGAAGGAGTTTCCTGGGCTGGAAAGAGGGCGGGAGTGCAGTGTGGGATGGGTGGAGCGGAGAAGGCAGGTATTTAAGTTCTTAAGAGTTTTTTCTTTTATGTGTTTTTTTTTATGATTATGCTTTTCCACATTGTGTTAAAGGATATTACAATACTGTAATGTAATTTTTAATGAGTAAATTATGCACACTGCAAAATAAAGAGAGAGAGAGAGAGAGAGAGAGAGAGAGAGAGAGAGAGAGAGAGCAACTGAGAGCGTGCTAAGAGACACACCTCCTTAGGTAAATATAGCGTATGACACGTACACAAACACAAACACATGCAAAACTCAGTACACATGTTTACCTTCCCTTTCGCCCCTATCATTTCTTATTTTCTCTTGTTTTGTCATACAGTAATTTTCAATACTTAAAATACGGAAAAGCCAATTAAAAAATGATGAATAACGAATAATATTACAAATTTAAGGATGGAGGAGAGAGAGAGAGAGAGAGAGAGAGAGAGAGAGAGAGAGAGAGAGAGAGAGAGCAAGTCTTTTGCAATTGTTATTGGTTCAAAATCACAATGCTCCTGAACACAACATCATGCATCACTTTGTTTATCACTTTTAATTGGCTGATACAGATAAATCATAAGTGCAACAGCGTATGTTAGAAGGTACATTGGTGGGCCAACACTCATGTCTTTTCTACTTGCCTGCTATTAGCCTGAATGCATATATCATTACGCATCATTATGATTATTTTATGTTCTATGGCGGATAGGCATATGCATAACAAACATATCTTTCTCTAATTGGTTATATCCGGAAAATATTAATGAACTCAGTAAAAAGAGCATTTTCTCTCTATCCAGTCTCATATGATCAGTTGCTGTTTTGAACGTTTTGCATCTGTTTGTTGTACACGAGATGCTTTTCCGGAACACGTGGTTTTCGCTGTAGTGCCGGCAACATTGCAAGTCATAAGTGTTATTGTTTGTTGTGATGTATGAGGTGTATATGGCGCCTACTTGTCCTAAGAAGGTAAGGGACGTGTTAACCCTTCAGAAGAAGACTGAAATTGTCGGGAGAATCTAGGCAGGATGGTAAATCACCTGTATAATGGATTATTACAGCATTTTATGGTCAGCCTTGTATGATATCACCGAGGACATTCAGCAGTCGACCTTCATGTGGTTTTGTTCTCAAAGGGCCACTGGCGTGAACGTACACAGCACTGAGTTGAAGGCTGCAGCTACTAAGTTCGCAGGCTTGCATTAGGTCGTGGACTTTGAGGCATCCAAAGGTTGACTGTTTCAGTTCAAGATTTGGCTTGGAATTTCTGACAAGAAGACTCGTGGTGAAGCTTTGTATGCTTCTGAGTAGGGAATAGAGTAATTTAACTAGACGCTGCAAGACTTCTTGAGAAAAGGAGGCCTTATTTTATGGCAAATCTACAATGCTAGCAAAACAGGTCTATTCTATTGCTTCTTACCTACTAACACCTTGGCTGATGAGAAGGAAAAAGAGTTTACCCAGTCAAAAGCCTTCCAAGCAATACGTGTGTATTTTATTAAGGTGGCCACCATTGCAAGCCAGTGGTGGCTGGACATGCAATGCAACCACATGCCTTGCATGGGTTGATGGATATGCTCCCAATGATTTGGTATCATTTGGCAAAGGCACCCCTTTACAAGCACATGCACATGACCACCACAGGGCCTTGGACTTGGCTGCAGAAGTTCAAGAAATTTGGTGCAATATCATTGCAAAGAGGAATTGTCATTCATTGCATCAAAGTACTGTCCACAGCTTCTTCAGATCCCAAATGCTCTTGCATCCAAGCCAATTGCCTTCCAGTTCTTTGATAACTCAGTCGTTCAGCTTGGAACAGCAGGCAAGCTCGTCTGCAGCATTTGCTGATATGCAGGGAAAGTACAGCCAAGATTCTGATGTGTCACTGCCCCACTTTGATAACCCTGACCCTCTAGCTACCTCTGTGCCTCTTTCGGCCATGTCACCATTTAATAATGTCTCCCAGGAGACATAGAAGCACTGGAGGAGGCACACAGAGAAAATAATGCTGGTCTTAACAACATATTCGATCTGGTGGAAGAAAGAGCGTAGAGGACTAGTGAACCTCCTTACAAGTTTTTAAAAATCTGGCCATCGTTAGCACAAAGGACAGCACACACAGGTAAGTGACAGAGAAAAAGTATTTTCTATTCGTAGATTTACTTTTTGGTCTATTTTAAAGACTGCATTGTAATAGGTTTTGGCCAGATGACAAGGATAGTGATGCTCACTTTAATCCGGTATTGTGACTTATGTATATATATATATATAAATATATATATATATATATATATATGTATATGTGTATGTATAATATGTATGTATATATATATATATATATATATATATATATATATATATATATATATATATATATATATATATATATATATATATATATATATATATGTGTGTGTGTGTGTGTGTGTGTGTGCATGTAATCACCTATTACCACAGGTGAAAAAATAAGAGACAGTCTAAGTCCTGACTGGTTTCGACTTTATTTCCAAACCACTGATGAAGGATTGGCACATATTGTTAGAAATTACAATATTTATACTACAGAGACAGTACTGATGAACATACACAACCATTTAAGACTACAGAATCATCAGTGGCAGGTGTGAAAGGAGAATTGGCTTCAAAACACATTAGGCTAGTGGTAGAAAAAAATTATTACTACTACTGCTCCCATACTGTGTTTGAAAATATGATGCTGCTTTTTTCATACTTCTCCAATGTCTTCCTTAAAATTGGAAACCTTTTACAAATTCCCTTTGAAATTATAGGATCAAGTTAATGGGCATAACTTTATTTTATAAAGCTAGATTCAATGACATTCCTTTCCTGTGCATTATTAGAATACACTATCACTTTTGCCCCTTCCCAGTTGGTAAAATGATAGTACTCACTAACATGTACAAAAATTCAACTGTTCAACTGTGCATATCCCTCACATTTTTTATGCCCTTCTATTCACTTTTCAAGTGCTTTATCTGTTTAACCAATATAAAAGTTGCCACAAGGTTTACACGGAATTTTATATACACACTCTTTAGTATTGTTAGCATAGTTTATTATAAGTACATGTTTCATTGTTTTATTATTCTTAATTAAATGCTATATTAACACCAAAATTCTTAAGAAGATGGTCAGGCCTTACACACCATCTCCTATTTTTCACCTGTGGTATGATAAACGAATCAAGTGTTAAAGTTATTATAATCATATATACACAGTATGTATATGTATATATATATATATATATATATATATATATATATATATATATATATATATATATATATATATATATATATATATATATATATATATGACTATTTATCACATCACCGTGATTCATATACAATCAGAAAGCTACAAACGTCCTTTAATATCCAATTCACTCTACCTCGGAAGTAATATATTTTCATATATGTTACCGAAGGGGAATTTTTTGATAATAAGTTGTCGGACTGGTTAGTGTGTCACTGTAGTCCTGATTCCTCGTCCGTCGCTGGTTCGATCCACGGGACGGTGGACTTATTATCAACTAAAAAATTCCCTTCGGTAATATATATGAAAATATATTATATATCCGAGTATATATATATATATATATATATATATATATATATATATATATATATATATATATATATATAGAGTGATATATATATATTAAATATACGTTTATAGCTTTATGATATATATATATATATATATATATATATATATATATATATATATATATATATATATATATATATATATATATATATATATATATATATATATATATATATATATATATATATATATATATATATCCTTGATTAGAAGAACATCCAATTTTGACAAAAATTTTCCAATTTGTAACTTACCCGATTGGGAATTGGTATTCTTCGGAGGAAATAGAGTAGAAACACAAAGTAAAATTCAAACTCCATTATTTTAACGATTTTCTCGTTCCTGTTTTATTGCAGTATTCAGGAACTTTGTACCTTCCTTTGTACCACCGTAATTTTATCAGTCATCTTCAGAGCTCGAAATGCAAAGATAATCCAGACTGCCATAGTTGCATAAGATACTCGGCTGACGGCGACGGATGTGGCATGAGGAAAAAAAAAATATATATATACATATATGTGTGTGTGTGTATATTATATATATATGTGAGTGTGTGTGTGTGTTTGCGTGGTCATTGCGAACGGTTCATTAAGCAATAGATTTCATCACGCCACAGCAGTCGCCATCAGCCAAGTTTCTTTTTGCAAGAATGGCAGTGTCGACTATCCTTGCATTTCTAGTTCCGGAGATAACTGATAAGAATACGGAGGTAAAAACGAAGGTTCAAATAATCTGAATACTGTAATAACATAGGAAAGAGTAAATCTTTAAACTAGTTGAGTCCGAATTTTACCTTGTGTTTCTATTACGTTTCCCTCGGAAGAATACCAATTCCTAATCAGGTAAGCGCTAAATTGGAGCATTTTGTCAAAATTGGATGTTGTTCTAATCAAGGGGATGATCTTAATAAGATTAGGTCGTTATATTCTTTGTGAATGATACCAGCGTATGTAAACCCATGTCTTGAATCTAATTATAAGGTAGTTTTTCCATAAATCTGATATTTCAGCATCACATATTTTAATAAAGAGACTAGTTACATTCCGTACCATATCACCACAGCATTTCATATATCGTAAAAAAGAATCTAAATTTTAAATCTCCTACCTATAGGTGGCTGGAAGTGATAAACATGATCAATCATTCACCACTTAGATCCCGGGGCTTTCGTTGTGAATTGTTTACGGTAGGTGAGATTACTTTTGTAGTAATGATAAATAGAATGAAATATTTATTCAAATCAATAATGCTGCACCAACTCTAACTTTCCTAAAGGCTCTTTCTCTCTTTCTCTCTTTTGCACACACAAGCACACATCGATAACACGTTAACTAAAAAAGAACATAAATATCCTGTTTACTTCATAATGTTAAATCGATAACTCGAAGTGTTTTTAGAATATAAAAAAAGAGTTTCCTAACACCAACTTACAGTGAGAGAAAAAGGTTAAAAAATATATATACAGTCAAGCCCATATATTTTGTTTTCATCAACTACTATTTTTATTATTGAAGTAATTATATCAGAGCCATAAATAACATTTTTTCATTGGATTTTTCATAAATAGATTTACCATAACACTGGAAAAGGGAATATTTGTATCGACTTTGTGAAGGGTTACAACTGTCAATAGCAAAATTGACATTTATTACTTCATGAATGTATGTGTTGGTATATATATATATATATATATATATATATATATATATATATATATATATATATATATATATATATATATATATATATATATATATATATATGTGTGTGTGTGTGTGTGTGTGTGTGTGTGTGTGTGTGTGTGTGGTATTTGCATATATATATATATATATATATATATATATATATATATATATATATATATATATATATATATATATATATATATATATATATATATATATATATATATATATATATGACTATTTATCACATCACCGTGATTCATATACAAGCAGAAAGCTACAAACGTCCTTTAATATCCAATTCGCTCTACCTCGGAAATAATATATTTTCATATATGTTACCGAAGGGGAATTTTTAGTTGATAATAAGTACGCCGTCTCGTGGGCTCGAACCAACGAAGGACAGGAACTCAGGACTACAGGGACGCATTAACCCAATCGGCCACAAGAGAGGTATAAGTGGACATCGGCTCCCATCAACTCACCCGTCGAACTCAGGTGTTTTGCATTTGGAGAAGATATCCACCCACCTCTGCCATGTTGACCTTTTTTTTATACAACAGTGGAGTTCACAACAGTGTAATCTAGAAATCAGACTTTTGCAAAACCCATAAATAAACATCATATCTTCATATTCCACTTCACTGGAACTATAAGGCATTGTCTCCAGTTTCTTACTCTGAAAATGAATCAGGAATTTCACAACTGTCACCCGTACACGCCCACTTATCTTGGTGGAAAAGCGAGAATGTTCAGAGTAACAAGTGAATTTGTCAGATCCATCCCCCACCTCTCCCTCCATACCCTTGGCTAATCCGACATCCCATATACTCCATCTTACTTGCCCAAGAACAGCGTTAAAAAGTTATTTCAAAACTCATCTCATCGACAAAATGCACATGTTTATGGAATATTTTCTGTTCAGAAAGACATCTTTCATTTCACAAAATATTGCCATAAACTCGTGTTACACCATATATATATATACATATATATATATATATATATATATATATATATATATATATATATATATATATATATATATATATATATATATTATGTGTGTGTGTTTAATTTTAAAACACAAAGTTCCTTCTTAACTTCTTGATTTCCTCACGTTTCGGATACGTTTGTCACTACTAAGCTTAGATTCCAATAAAGAAAGAGATGAAGATATTCTGAAGCATGGAGAAGATTTGAACTTGCCACTGGCATATCAGAAGGAGTTAATATTGCCTGCCTGGCCAAGAAGGGTATAAGTCTGTTCCCACTCATATGTACAAATATCTGTTGGATTCAGATATATATATAGTAAATATATATATATATATATATATATATATATATATATATATATATATATATATATATATATATATATATATATATATATATATATATAGCTGGAACAGTCCCACTTTCACATCAGAGACAATATGTAATCTTTTATTGCATTTTAGTCTGAAGTTTATATTTACACTCTGCTGGTTACCTTTTACCATGTCTTCATTTCTTTCTTCATTTGGATCTAGGGTTAGGAGTGACAAGCGTTCACAAAATGTGAAGAAATCGAGAAGTTAAGTAGACATTTTGGTTAAGATTTCAAAGGTATCTAGTAAAAAGTGACCACTAGACTCTAAACATATATTTCAGCCAATAAGGCAAGCTATAACAGTGAAGTGAGTTTATTCCAGCTCAAGTAAATGTATCTGAATTTGACAGATATGTGCCCGCATGAGTGAGCATAGACTTAAAGCTTTCTCCGTGGCCAGGTAGTTAATGTTGCCTCGTTCTGATATGCCAGTTGCTGGTTCGAATCTTGTACAGGCATTAGAATATCTTAATTTCTTTCTTCATTCGGAACTAGGCTTAGTAGTAACAAGCGTATCTAAAATGTGAAGAGATGAAGTTAAGAGAGAATTGTGGTTTTCAAAATGTTGGGTATTTATCAGGCAACCTTCGTAAAATCACCGACTGATATTATGATCAGCGAGGCTGAGAAAATTTGCTGCATCCAATTGACTTGAGAGGTTTATGATGTTATGTGCAAATACACCGCTGCAAAAGGAGAAGTTTGAATAAAGTTGTTAACGCATGACGACATTATTTATATAAGTATCATGTTTCCTTATACAGTAACAATAGATATAACACACAAATATATTCAAGTATACATAAGAAATAAGAAGAACCATTATGTAAATTCAAAGGATAAAAGTAATTCACTAATGCTGACCCGAACTATTTCCATTGTTCAAGTAAAAACTCTTGGAAAATTATCCATTGTTACAGTATATGAAAAATAAAATACTAATCGATTTTACTAAAGAAAGTAATGTTTCCTTGCATATTATGCATACTACGCAAACAAATCTGATAAAAGTATTCGAGTATAAAAATAAATTATATGGAACGTGTAATACATATTCCGCATATACTAATGAGAAGACATATACTCGTACGTCATTTCACCAGAAAATAACTGAAGTGATGGCTAAATTTTGACAGGAGACTTCAGTCAGTGACCACCGTAATGTATTCAACTGAATCTGAGCTTTGAAATATCACTTCAATAAGAGTAAAAAGAATGACGCTTCCGGATGGAGGCAGCTTATTCGTGATCTCGGAATATTTCAGACAGCCAATTCTATCTCTTCTGAGGAACTGATTACTCTCGAATATTGTTAGATTGAACATTGTTATAGGATGTTATTTCTGCGTTGAACCTCATTGAAATAATAAATGTGTCTCACAAATAAATACAGATGATTTTATATATATATATATATATATATATATATATATATATATATATATATATATATATATATATATATATATACTACACACACACACATACACATATATATATATATATATATATATATATATATATATATATATATATATATATATATATATATATATATATATATTATATATATATATATATATTATTATATATATATATATATATATATATATATATATATATATATATATATATATATATATATATATATATATATATATATATATATATATATATATATATATTCATGAGCCGAACTTGGGGTTGATTTATCTGGCCCTAAGCACACTGAAACTCACCTGACTGCTCAGTTAAATTCACGAAAAGAAGTAAGATAACAATAAATTAAAATAGCTTCCAAAAGAAATGCAAGACTTCACAAACTATGTTTTATTACAAGGATCAGAACGTTATTGCAAGGGAGCTCCTCACTAGCTCCGTGGCACTGATATTATGTTAATCACAAAGCAAAGTGCCTCTCTAAAAGAATTATGATCTAAGGTGAAATTCTTAACTATAAAATTAATCATCTCTATCAATAAAATCACTGTGGGGAAACCTCTAGATTATTTAAATACACAGATTCAGCCACGTAGGCATGTAAGTCTTCAGGAATGGACTTTGAAGTGATTTTCCACGTTGGAAATTAAGGAATTGGCACCGTGGGCAAACAGGTGGACACAGCAGCTAATGCCTATTCTGCAAGACAAACTTACTGTCATCTTGATGCTAAGAAATCATTTTCTAGTTCACTTAGGAAATGTTGAAGGCTGAGAGGTAGTAATATGAAATAGCAAGGTTTTGAATTGTCTATGTTACTAGAAATGAAAATGTTAACACTTCACTATTTTTGCTCTAAACTCCCAGGGGCAGAAATACCAGAAGGAATGAAAATTATAGTGAAAGACTTGGCATCGGAACAACACCAAAATCCAGACTATAATTTTCCTGTAGGATGCGCTGTCCTGATAAACATAGGCCAGACTTTGCAACAAGGCAATGGACTTGGTGGGACTATTGCACGACAAAGAAATACTGGGTCAGAGAGGGAAAGGGCCGTCAGAGACTGACTTGAAAAAGACTCTACTCTGAATCTCTAGTCCAGTCTCCAAGGCCTTCGTGTCGTGTGTGGATTTCAACCATTACCAGCCGGCTTCCATGTTTTTGGCGGTACACAGGAGCAGTTAAGTATATCTTAGTTTAACCAGACCACTGAGCTGATTAACAGCTCTCCTAGGGCTGGCCCGAAGGATTAGATTTACTTTTGCGTGGTTAAGAACCAATTGGTTACCTAGCAACGGGACCTACAGCTTATTGTGGAATCCGAACCACATTAATAGCAAGAAATGAATTTCTATGACCAGAAACAAATTCCTCTTGTTCTTCACTGGCCGGTCGGAGATTCGAACTCGCGACCAACAGAGTGGTAGCTGAGAACGAAACCCACTCACCCAGCGAAGAACTACACAGGAGCAGTGCTGGAAATAAGCTGGAAATAAGGGGAAGACGAAAGCCCAGTGGAAATCAAATGGTTACAAAGTCAGGATTAAAAGCTCAGAGAGAAGGGCTGGAGTTTGTCATCAAGGCTTTGAGCATTTTAGTAGATGTTAATGTCAAGGTTGTTTTGAATTTCCGTGCTCTTGCAGACTGCAATTGTACATTATGAGATATATATATATATATATATATTATATAAATATATATATATATATATATATATATATATATATATATATATATATATATATATATATATATATATATATATATATATATATATATATATATATAAATTGCAAGAAGTTGCTAAAAGCCAACACTTTAGAAGGCTAAGAGTGGGTTTGTCGCTGCATAGCCAACCCAAGTTGACCCAGATACCAACACATAAATCTTATCGGTATTTTGATCTGTCCCTTCCCCTTACCTGGGACAGATGTTTGGATAGCACGGTTAAAAAAAGACAAGGATAAGAGGATGAGTGCCGCTCCCTTAAGGGGATCGGCCGCCTAAAAAAACCCAATAATCTTTAAAAAATTCGATTTGCTGAAAAAAATTCTATGGCTTCGTATAGGGTTCAAGAATGTGTCCACGAAATATTATGCTAAAATTTGCCGTATTTCTCTAGTTATGGCCTAAAATGTAACAATAACTATATACCCATAAAACAACAGTAGCGCAAATGATTTAGTCTGCTATAGTTTTTGCGATATATATTACGAAAACTTCCTTTGAAATGAAATGTATAATGTCAATAATATCCTACTCGGCACCTTTTAGTTATTTAGCCATGACAACGCACACGTCATACCATGACGCCGACTGTGGCCGAGAGTTGCCTATAAACTTCCAAGCTAGAAGGACACGTTTTTCATGCTCGCTAGCCTTGACTGAACTCTGTATTTTCTGTGGTGTTTTTGTTTTTCACCGTGCCTAAAAGGTCCAAGAGTTCACTTCATGCTTCTAGAATGCGGAAAAGCCAAGTGGAAAAGTCCAGGCGAGAAGTAGAAGAAAGAGTTCAAGAAATTAGTGCCATAGAGGGGAATGGAGCGACGGGAGAGAGAGAGCTGTCGCCCATCAAACGGCGTAGCAGGCAGCGATCTCTGCTGACCAGAGACCAACCACATCCACCCCTAAAATTTTTTATTTGTTCGTCACTACCAAAGGGCAAAGATATTTTAGAAAAAGAAAGCAGTAGCTCGGAGGCTGATATTATAGACGATCCTGAAAATAAAATGATCATAATAAGTGAAGCAAAACTTGATGAATTACTTGAATCACGAATCCCTAATTGTGAATGTAAAGTAATTCCCAGGATCCATTTGGCAAGGGATGGATTTTGAGACACTAATAAAAAAGTGTAGGCAACTATGATACCCTAGAGTAATACCTTGCAGCAAGATCAGACAGGGGGACCAGGAACCTAAAATTTATAAGAATGTGTCTTAGGCACATAAATAATCAATTAATATTCTTATTTATAATCATTTTGCATTAATTAATACCCAAAAATAAAAATTAAAACCATAGAATTAATTGTAACACAGTCTTTGAAGTCCCTTTACTTTTTTATGTAACTAAAACTTTGAAGGCCCGTTTCTCAAAACATAAGTTTTTCGCCTTTAAAATGCATCTCTCCCTTAGTATTGGACCAATCTAAATAAAATTTTAAATATAACATGGGGAAACATGGTAGATTAAAACAAAGCCGGGGATTTTTAATATTTTGAGTTTCTGATTTTTAGCAATTTTTTTTTCTGTAATTTTTTCCGGGAAAATTTCATTAAAAAAATAAAAATTCATATCTCGAAAAATAATTGAAAAATCAAAATCCCCGGCTTTGTATCGAAGGTCCATATGTGTTTTATACGTGGTTCAAATCTCATCCCTTAAAACCAAAAAGCAAAGGAGGAGATGCATTTTGAAAATGGCCATTTTGGCCGAAAAATGCTTTGGCTGTCACAAAACCTAAGGTCACTGAACAAAAATTTGTTCCCCAAGTTCCACACAATATCCTTTAACAAACCCCTATATATCAACAACCTGTCGTTAAAAAAGTCGAAAGAGGATGATCCCTTAAGCAGCTTAAATGAACTAAGCTGCTTAAAAACAACCGTTCTATGAGGCAGAGTGATTGCGCTGAATTGTCTTTCCACAGGACACCTGGGGAGATGCAAGCAGATGGTCAAGACACCTGGAAGATGACACATCTTGAGTACAGTCACCATACGGGCACGACATCAGGGGCCCCTACCCTCAGCAGATGCCTTAAAAGGAGTGAGGACAGGAAGATCTTTGCAGTTAGCCATTGTCAGTAATGGGAGTTAGGAGTTAGCAGTTAGCCAGAGACATGCGGGTGATGGCTACGAGCGCTGAGAGCTCCCCCCGCCCTTTGTCACCACCTGAAGCTCTTGACATGGAATCCAGCCCCTTTGTCACCACATGGATGGACTTCCCAAGCGAACTAGTGCAGAGTGCCATAAGTGCGACCGCCCATCGTCATTCTTCTCCAGAGACCCGCTTCCCCCCACGGTAAAGTACAAGTGAAGGCTTTTCAGCCACGACAATTTGCCCTTAGAAGTGTTTATTGAGTGCCAGTACATTCCTGTATCCAGTGTGCCATTTCCCAGTGCTATCCCAAGTGTTTGTGCCCCAGTGTTGAGTGTTCATTCATTCCTCGAGATCTTGGCACCTTCAGTGCAGTCTCAGTCCATAAGTGTGTTTTGTATTTTTCCTTACTGGCGTGTAATTCTTAAATCTCTCTTGCAGAGGGACCCATTTGCCGTGGACTCTTCTTGGGCTGTGCCTTGTGACCATTCAAGTCTCCATTAGGAAGGACTCTAGGCTTTGCAAGCCTCCATATTGTTTACTTTACCATTCTTTTGATCTTTTATTGTAAATACAATTACTTTAGTTACCCCAGTGTTTACGTAACATTTCCTCATGAAGTAGAGCCCTAACTTAATAGGAAACATCCCTTTTGTTTTTATGATTCCTTGGATAGTAAAAGTCAGACTGCCAAGGCCAGGGTGTGTAAAATTCCGTTGCTGAACTGTTAAAGTGCCCTACAGACCCAGAAAACCAGGGAAAATCATAAATATAAATATGTATATATATATTTTATATATATATATATATATATATATATATATATATATATATATATATATATATATATATATATATATATATATATATATATATATATATATATGTTGTTTCCATCATTAAATTTCTCCGACTGTCTGTCTGTCTGTCTCTCACTCTCACTTTCTCTCTCTTATTTTGTTTCCATTAATGCCTTATCTTTTTTTGATGAGAAAAGAGATCAGAAATATTCCACCTGCATAAAAGTTGCTTTTTATCCATATAAGAGGAAAACATTATATTTCAGAGAAATAATTATAAAAAGGGAGCAAAGAAAAAAATGGCAGAAATATTTCAGTTTTACGGTAAATGTGAACCATCCATTGCGATTTAAATTTATGTTGGCTTCTGCGGAAATAACACTTTTCATCATACTGGAGTGACAGTTAATTTTGTCTGAGGATTCAGATGATTTTCCTTTCCTTTTAATGTGAGTCCAAGGATTCGCTGCCGTCTATTTCCCAAGATTCTCATCAGCTTCTCTCATAAGAATGTTTTCTCTTTCCTTCCGAGGGAAAAGGCAAATTCATTGCTCCTCTGATTTCCTTTTTTTTTCTGTTATTTTGGACATTTTCAACCCAGGTGCTTGAGACCTCCTTTCATATATAAAATTCATTTTTAGCATTTATCTCTTCTCAGGTCATATTTGTGATAATTCTAATGCGATCATGTACTTCGTTTACTTTTATTTGAAACCTGAAAGAAATTTACAATTATTTTTAATGCATTCTTTACAGCATATTAAAAGTCTGGAAGATTGAATTAAACGTTGATTTTTATTGTATGACAAGAAGACCTATGATTAAAACCATATGATTTGTATTTTCATTACAATTGTGAAATCAATATACAGTATGTTTAGTTCTATGGGTAATAACTAAATATATTTAACTGCAGGTTGTCTGGAGAGAGCGGGAACAATAATTAATGTATACTTTGAGTTCTATTGCTATCCACAGTTCTAGATCTCATATGAAGCTATCTCTTTTCATCCAAAGATGAACCACGTTTCTTATCTGACTTACTGATCTTCCCTTGTCTAACGACGCAAAGAGTAAGAAATGAATTACAGCTTATTACATATGTATATGTATATGTATATGTATATGTATATGTATATATATATATATATATATATATATATATATATATATATATATATATATATATATATATATATATATATATATATATACTGTATATGTGTGTGTATGTGTATTTGATAGTGCGTTCAGTTATGAAAGTATAGGCCAGACTTCAACGAGTGTCGTTGAATGCTGTAGTGTGATGCCTGGGATAAGAAAATAACATGTCAATAAAAAAAACTCAGGAAACACGAACGTCCTGCAAAGTGATGAACAGAGCCAAAATATTGTGTGAGTTTTGCGGTTTCACGGAGGTTCACCAATGGGGAGAATTGAAAAGCGGTTGGTAGTCAAAGGGGTGTATAATTGGAATGGTGTGGTACAGAGAGGAATGGATGGTGTTGAAGTGGGGAAAACGAAGACTATGTGAATTCACAAAAGTATCGATATACGCTCGATGCAGTAAAGAAATACGATACCAATACAAGGAATAAAGTGGTTTTAGGAAGCTCTTGAAATAAATAATCTAAGTATTAGTATTAACAGTGATCTAAAGAGGTAAATGTTGGTGCTGTTGATATAAATTTTACCGTAAAGAATCTGGAAATTCACACTGAAACCCTCATAAGCATATTGAAAAAATATTCCGCTTTTTCAGTGATGACGAATATAAGGATTTCCATTACTATTAAACAGTTGATGGTTTGATAAAAAAAAATTCTCTTAATTTTCTTCAAATTTTGTTTGTTTACTGAAAATGTTTATAGAGTTGATAGACATTTCTGTACAAATTATGTATCAGCATCTGACTGCACCAGGTACAATGTAATGGATTTGCTAGAAAAATCCTAATTACTTTTTAATTGTATAAAGGAGTTTAGATTTCACATTTGCTTTATAGTTGTGAAACTGTTTTTATCCCCTGATAAATGACAATGAGAGAGTTAATTGTGTTACCAGTGTGAAAATCTCTTGCCCGGTGAATATATAGTTAATGTTGTGTAACATACACTTTATATAAATTACAAGATTGAAACAGGAAACTCATGTTTATAACAAACAGCCTCTCATATGTACACAGTCTGAAACGCTTATATTAAATTGAACAATAAATACTTCTTATATAACCTGTACGCCTGTACGCCTAATAGTTAAAGTCAATTATAAATTTTCCAAGGTTGGCTTCTAATTAATTTTTTGTACTAATTATATAACTACAAATTGCAATATAAAGCATAAATATTTAAGTTTTCATATTCTTTAAAAACTACTTTTTATCGGCTTCAAAAGACCTCACCCATAGCTCTAACCATATTATCTAGTTAATTTTGAATTTTCGTTAGAGACATCCAAGGATAGTGACCAGCAATGAAAAACACTGTCCTTTGAAAAAAGAACAAAGATTTATTAGTGATTCGTTGGAGATGAAACAAACGTAAAACGATGTATACTGTAAGTCAGTCAATATAACATTTAGTTGCAGAAAAAATGCCATTAGATGTCAAACATTTATTATTAAACATTAATAAACATTATGATTAAAACGACCATAGTGATCTGACTAAATATCATATCACAACAAAGAACTTTGTGGATAATATTGTGCTCAAGCAAGTCTGAATTTTATTTAATTTCACGATTGCATACCCATTGCTACTTTTGCCGTTTTCTGTTAAGCAACATTTCATTGCTATGTCATAAAGTAAATGAAAAATGTCACACCTGAAAGCACATAAAATAAAATTAATTTATCGCGAAAAGAACCTTTTTTGGGGTACGAAAT
>NC_089783.1:8561781-8566781 GCF_040412425.1 Macrobrachium rosenbergii | reverse complement strand
CCCACTCTCACTTCTCCCTCTCTCTCTCTCTCCCTAACACCCACTCTACTCTCTCACTCTCTCCCTGTCACCCACCTCCCAATCCCCACCCCTTTGGTGCCATTGATGTCTTACCTCGACAGTATTCTTTTTCAGATAGTAAGTCAGTGTATACCAAAATTAGGTATGATAAATTCGTAAAGTTACTAAGTCTACAGGCAGAACCAGCCCGTTTCAAGGATGCCCTCTTCCCGCCTTTTGGTGCCCTTTGTTGCTAGTGATGTCTTACCCCCACAGTCCTGATTTTTAGATATAGTAGGGCGGTTAACTGTGATATTTGCATGGAATCGTGCATTTGATGATACAAGCATGGAACTTGACACAAATAACCCAATACCCACTGCAGTATGAAAAATTGTTAGCCACTCAAAAATCCAAGATGGCCACCATTTTTCAAGATGGCCGCCGTTTTTCACATGTGAAACAAAAAATCCACTACTTACACAATCTTTTTCGATGTTATTGCAAATTTTTATGTATCTTTATTTGTAGAGGTTTTTATATGATTAAATGACCAGATTTGGACCAGATTTATCTTTTCAATTGCAGATATGATGGCTGAATTAGAACAAGATTGCCTATCTACTTCTGCAACAAATCCAAACCAACAAACTGATTGGAATAAACGCTGTCTCTGTCAACAGGATAAAAAAGAGGAATTGAAGTCGCCTCCAAGTTATAAAACAGAACAAGATGGTTACTGCAGTATTGCCGAGAATGTTCCTCTTTTTCATGCCATAAATGAACTTCCCATTCCTCTGAATCCAGCTAGACTTAATGATGGCGATGGTATTGAAGAAACTCTGAGGGAAAACAAAGCAGTGTATCACCAAACATGTAGACTGATGTTTAATAACGCAAAGCTCAAAAGGGCTCAAAAACGGAAATCAAGCACAGACACAAATAATGAGGAAGTGCAAAGTAAGGTGAAAAGGACTAAACAAAAAACAAATGATCTTGTATGTTCTTTGTGTAGTAAAGAATTCGGAACTGAGGAGTTTAGAAAAGCAATGACAGGCAAACTTAATAATAGATTAAAAGAGTGTGCAATGACACTTGGTGATGGCAAGCTGCTGGCAACCCTTAATGTCCCTGATGTTGTAGCACAAGAACTAAAGTATCACCCACTATGTCTTGTAACATTGTGCGATATGGAAAGAACTCATATAAATTCTAAAAAATATGAGGCTACTATTGAGAGTAGAGACAAAAAACTTGTCTGTCCAACTGCTTTTTCTGAACTGGTTACCTATATTACAGAAACAAGCAATAGTGCAGACGGACCTGTTGTGTTCAAACTTGCTGAGCTTACCTCCCTCTACAAGCAGAGGCTTGTACAACTGGGAATTGATTCACCAAATGTACATTCAACTAGATTCAAAGATCAGCTTCTCACTCACATACCCAATTTGGAGGCTCATCATAAAGGGAGAGATGTGCTTACTGTCTTTAAGAAAGAGGTGAGTTCAGCTCTGTCTGATGCATTTTTATAGTGATGCCATTATCCTCGCTAAAGCAGCCAAAATTATCAGGAAAGAGATGATTGACCACAAGATCAAATTTGAAAATTAATTTAGTGTTGAACATATTGAGGGGTCTGTTCCATCCAGTCTTCTTCAGTTTGTGTCTGTGGTGGAACATGGTGCTGATATTAGGTCCCATCCCAGTTTCAGCAGCAAGTACTGAGATCAGATTTTGCAATCGCACAACTGCTTCAGTATAATTGTTATACTAGGATAGATGACGAAGCAAAAACACACAGACAATCAAAAAATTGTGAAACTCCATTTCCAGTGTATGTAGCATTAAAACTGGTTGCAAAAACTAGAAAGAGACAACTAATTGATGTACTACATGAAAATGGTATCTGTATTTCATATGACCGAGTTTTAGAAATCTCATCGCAACTTGGAGATGCAGTAATAAACAAATATGTAGAAGATGGGGTTGTGTGTCCACCAATATTGAAGAGAGGGTTATTTACAACTTCTGCTATAGACAATACTGATCATACCCAACAGCAACTACAGCCACTTCTTTCCATGGCACCAGTATATCTGTTTTTCAGTAACCTACCTCAGAAACTCAGGGGAAACTACAAAGACCTCCAACACAGTGAAACTAAAGCCAAAAAAATTCCTCATCTTCCAGAGTTGTACACTAATGTAAAACCAGCTTTTATATCCAGAAAGCCACTTCCACCACCAGCACCCAACATGTCCCTATGTGACACAATTTCCATCAACAGATATGTGCAGCAAGAATACAGCTGGCTATCAGAAGTAGCTCTTACAAAGTGGATAATGTTAACATAACCTGGTCAGCCCATCATATAGCGAAACAGAGGTGTCCCAAATTTGACATTAGCATCACATCCCTCATGCCACTACTTTACGAACAAGTACATTCAGTTGCTACAATTAAACGTGATAGACAAAATAATTGATGTTGTTGCTTTCCTGAATCCAGTACAAACTCCAGTTATAGCAGCTGATCAACCATTATTTGCCTTAGCAAAACAAATTCAGTGGTACTGGCCAGCCATTAATGGTGAGGACAAGATTGTGATAATGTTTGGTGGCTTGCATATTGAGCAGGCTGCACTTAAAATGATGGGTACTATTCTTGAAGGTAGTGGATGGTGTAGTGCTCTAACTGAAGCAGGAGTGGCATCACCTGGTACAGCAGTCATTAGCAGCAAGCATTACCAAGACCAGACAAGCTCACCAAGTAACTACAGTTAGTTTATACAAGCTCATAAAAGATGCATACAACAACCATATAAGTGAATCTCCAGAGGAAAACATACATTTCAAAGACTTCTGTGAGAGGCGTAAAATGCTAAGTACACAGTTCCAGTTTCGGTATCTAATCCTCAACATGGAACTGACAGTTCTAGCAATGATTAGATCATTTCGGAAGCAGACTTCACCATGTACCGTGAGGTTCTTGCTGAATTTATTCCTTACTTTTTGGCAAATGATAATACTCATTATGCTCGGTGGCTACCTGTTCACTTGAGAGATATGATGTCCCTGGAAAAGTGCCATCCAGAGCTAGCTGCAAATTTTCTAAATGGAAATTTTGTTGTGCATAAATCTGGTAGAGACTTCTCATCAATGGCTATAGACCATGCCCATGAACAAGACAATGCCATTATCAAAGGGATGTTGGCACCATTGGCTTAACCGAAGACCAGTCTGCACTTAGAAGATGGGTGCTAGCAGGACCTGAAATTAGTCATCTTGTCATGAACTACGAAAAAGTTACTAGTGTATGGGAAACTAAACCAAAAACTAGTCATCATGAGCAAACAAAGGCAGCACAAAAATCATTCCTTGAAAAAGTGCTGAAAATGACAAAAGTATTAAATGACATGGGTAATCCCTTTGAAGAACACTCCAAAGGTTTGCTGGTATTAGACACGAAGGACATTGTGGAGCCAAGCAGAGCTGACATGGTATGGGAATATCAGAAAACAGGGAAAGAACAGTTCAAGGCATTTATGAAAAGTCTATCCTCTGGAGAACAAGTCTTCTATCAGCCTCTTAAGAGGAATAAGATTCTTTTCTTCAAAGATGCCCCTGTTGCCAGTAGTTTAAAAACAAAGATGGAGAAGGAAGATTGTCACTTATTCTCACATCAGTTCATTTCCTGTCAAAGTAGACAGTGTGACCTAAATGAGTTTTTTCAGTATGAGAACCAACCTTTTCCACCGTTTCTTAGTGACAATGATAAGCTTCACACATGTGAGAAGTCTCAGCTCACTGAAATACTGGAAGCTGAGATCACACTACCTGACACAGAACCAGAGGCCGATGCTATTATGATAGATGGTTCAGCAATGGTTTACAGCTCAAAGACAAACAAATCTAAAACCTTTGAAAATTATGCCAATGAAGATATTCTGCCCAAAGTCAGATCATACTGCAGAAAATACAATCGAGTTGAAACACAAAACCAGATCTAAAAGAAGAAAGGCAATAAGGAGGAGGGTGACCTCTACCAGTAGAACACCTGGTAACTGGCATAATTTTCTTCATGACAGTGACGACAAGACAGAGCTGTTCAGCTTCCTTTCAGATAAAATACATTCTGAAATTGAATCTAACAGCATATACACAGATTTTTCTCCATGCTAAGAATGCTGTTTGCGAAGGAAACAGAACTGTCATAATCAGAGCTACAGACACTGATTTACTAATTATAGCAATATCTGTTCCATCAAATCTCACTGCACTTGGCCTAGAGAAAATATGGTTAGCTTATGGACATGGAAAACATTTTCAATACATCCCAGTTCATGACATTGTAAATTTTATTGGTACAGACAAAGCTAAGGGGCTTCCATTTTTTCATGCATTTACTGGCTGTGATGTTGTATCAGCTTTCCATGAAAAAGCTAAAAAGTCAGCATGGCAAGCATGGAATGTTTGCCGTGAGGTAACATCAGTCTTCAAGAAAATCAGTGACTGTCCACAGGAAGTTGATGCTTATGATCTGAAGGTCTTAGAAAGGTATGTTGTTTCCATAGATCAAGTTCATGTGCTAGTGTCAGTGATGCCAGATAAAACTTGTTTGCAAGGAAGCAGAAAGCATATGATTCAATTCCTCCAAGTCAGTCTGCCTTGCTTGAACATGCAAAACGTGCAGCTTTCCAAGCAGGATACATATATAGTCAGGCATTAGTTCGTCAGACTGATGTGCCAAGTCCAGCTATGTGGGGCTGGATAAAAGAGGGTGAAGAATGGAAAATAACATGGACAACACTTCCACCAATTGCTAAAAGCTGTCAAGAAATGACAAAATGTGGTTGTAAGGGTGACTGTCATGTTAGATGCAAATGTTACCACAGCGGACTGAGCTGTACTGCTCTCTGTGCATGTTCCTGCCAGGACTAGAATTGTGTGTGTATATATATGTATAATTATATATGCATGTAAATGGACAAATATATATAA
>NC_089783.1:8546781-8556781 GCF_040412425.1 Macrobrachium rosenbergii | reverse complement strand
TAATCGTAACTCGAATATAGCCTAGCCTACACTAGGGTAATCAGTACCATGTATACATATATGGTAGCCTAGCCTACACTACACATACTACTCTATACATATGCAGTATAGTAATTATTAATGTCAGCTAATTGTGCATGTTCAATGCAGATTGACTTATGATAATTCAGTATAAAGAGAAATTGAATAAATCTAACCAGAGTTAGGATAGCGTACAGTATGGTAATCGTATACGTAAACAGTAGCTAGCCTACAGTATATTCTATACGTATATGGTAGAGTAGTAATTATTAATACAAGTTAATTCTGCAGATTCAATGCAGATTGAATTATGATAATTCAGTATAAAAAGAAATTGAATAACAAGAAAAAGAATCAGACTGTACTGTAAGGGGTACTCACCAAGATTTGGTCCGTCGTCGGCACACGTGATTCACGTGAACAGTGTCAGGCTGCTCATGGCTACGGATAACTAAAAATCGGAAGAGGAAGAGGATGATAAAGCTTCAGGATCATCAACTCACTCCTCTTCAGATAGTATTTCTTCTTCTGTTAGTTCAGGTGTTTCAAAATTAAGAGATGAAGGGGATTGAGGCTCAAATGTCGAGGTAGGGGTGCGGGTGGGGGTAGGGGAGGCGGGAAGGCGATGCCACTGGAGTTGTTCTCTTAAAGAAGTGTTCCATCGTCAGTTGCATAGTGCGTTTTTTTCGTTCTTCACAAATGACTTGGTAACATGCAACAGCGTCTTGATGTGCTCTTTTAAATTTAGCAAACCGTTCCATGTTCCCATCCATTTCACTCAAAAGTTTCAGTCCATGTTCAAATGAGGCAAAAACCTCTGCTAGTGCTTTTGTCGTAAACTTTCACTCTGGCTCTTCTTCAATTTCTTCTTCCTCGTCTGCTCTTTTCCTCTCTTCTGCAAGCGCAATTAAATCTGTCGTTAGCTCTACATCTTGCACGTCTTCCTCATCAATTTCTAGATCTAAACTTCTCCCAAGTGTCACAATCTTTTTATTAATTTCCACAACTTCTTTATCTTTATTGAAACCTTTAAATGAGTTCACATACTGTACACTTGCAGCAGATTTTTCCAAAGCCCATTCATACATTCTTTCTTTACCTCCTTCCACGCCTTTCCAATGTTCATAATGGAGTTCAGAACATTGAATTCCTTCCAGAAAGTCCTGAGATCTTTCTCCTCATTATCCGTAGCCTGAACAGCCTGAGCAAACGTGTTCCGAAGATAATAGGCCTTGAACGTAGCGACAGCGACCTGATCCATGGGTTGTATGAGAGAAGTTGTGTTTGGTGGCAGAAACACAACTTTTACGTTCTCGTTAAAATCTCCGATGTTCTGAGGGTGGGTGGGAGCGTTGTCTAGAATCAGCAGAATTTTGAAGGGGATTTTGTTTTCCCTACAATAATCTTTCACTTCTGGAATAAAGCATCGCACGAACCAGTCTTCGAACAGCATTGCAGTCATCCATGCTTTCTTATTATGATGGTAATGCACAGGAAGCATATGCTTGTCGATTCTCTTTAATGCCCTTGGATTTTCGGAGTGATAAACCATGAGTGGCTTAAGTTTATACCCAGCCACATTTCCCCCAAGCAGAAAAGTCAGTCTATATTTGTATGCCTTAAACCCAGGCATCATTGTTGCTTCTTTATGGATGTAGGACTGTTGAGGCATACGCTTCCAATACAGTCCTGTTTCGTTAACATTTAAGATCTGCTCCGGCAAGTACCCTTCATCAATGACGATCTTTTGCAGAATATCCTTGAATTTAGCGGCTCCTTTGGCGTCAGCGCTTGCTGCTTCACCGCTAATTTTCACACTATGAAAATTATGACAGTTCTTGAAGCGATGAAACCATCCAGCACTTGCTACAAAACTTTTGTTGTGGTTATCATCATAGTTTTTCTTCAGTTCATCGAAAAGCATGTGAGCCTTTGTTTGGATGGTTAAGAGACTGAGTGGCATACGCTTCTGTATCTGGTCTTCCATCCACGTGACCAGTAACTGCTCCATTTCTTCCAAAGGTCCTATCCTCTTCTTTGATATAAGTGTCGAACGAACTGAAGCAGATGCCCTTATAGCGTTCATTATCTGTTTCTCATCTTTAAGGATGGTGGATACCGTCGACTGAGATAGATGCTCGTCACGTGCGATTACCATAACTGGCTTTCCATTTTCTGCTCCAGAGTGATAGACTGCCTCTTCTTTTTCGTACTACCAGCATGAGACACACTTGGGTGTTTGGCAGACATAGTGATACAAATTTGAGTTTTAGAGTTTGGTGTATTTATAAAAGCACAAAAAATCGCAAACGAACACTGACCTATTTTAACTTCCGGCACAACGAGAGCAAGCAAGGTCGACTCATTGAATTAATGTACCTATTCCAGCCTCTCGGCCGAACGTATCATACACCATACGCTGCCTAATTGTACGTTGTTGCCTGTGCCAGTCACCATAAAAATTTAAAAATATGTATTTTCAAAATATTGTCGTATCGATATTAATTGCTAACCCCCATCGTAAGAGCGAATTATCGTAAGTCGAATCATCGTAACTCGAGCACTACCTGTATAAATATATATATATATATATATATATATATATATATATATATATATATATATATATATATATATATATATATATATATATATATATATATATATATATATATATATATATATATATATATATATATATATATATATATATATATATATATATATATATATATATATATATATATATATATATATATATATATATATATATATATATATATATATATATATATATATATATATATATATATATATATATATATATATATATATATATATATATATATATATATATATATATATATATATATATATATATATATATATATATATATATATATATATATATATATATATATATATATATATATATATATATATATATATATATATATATATATATATATATATATATATATATATATATATATATATATATATATATATATATATATATATATATATATATATATATATATATATATATGTATATATAATGTATATATATATATATATATATATATATATATGTATATGTGTATATAGGTGTATATGTGTGTATGTATATATTATATAATTTATGTGTATATAATTTAGAAATAGAAGAAGAGTTATTGTAAGTAAAAAGATGGATTGTTTCCCCATTTGATGGTATGATTTTATGAATAGAATAAAGGGTGATATGAGGGAGAAATAAAAGTGTATAAGGAGAAATATTATGAGTAACCAGAGAGAAAGGCTTGGCCAGTGCTTGATGGATAGCATTAAAGAGGTACTGGAAAGGAAGGATATTAAAATCTATCTATTCATGCATAAATAACTTTTCTGGATTAAGTCCACCATCCTTTATCTAATATATAAGAATGGATGTAAGTATGTATGCATGTGTGTGTGTGTTCCACATACACTCTGAAATGAACTGAGCAATTTCAACCAAACTTAGTATACATATGACTTACCATTTGGGAAATAACACTATGCTGGTAAGACATCAACAGCACCAATGGGGGCAGGTGTGGGAAGGGGTGAAATGTAAAAATTACAGAAAATGACAGATAGTAGTGTCTAATCCATAGTTTTCGAGGTAGTTGAGATGAATAGTGACCCACCCAATGCCCTTCAAGTCCAAGTTCAGCCTAGGAAGGGGTAATGTGTAAAAATAACCGAAAACGACAGATATTAGTGTCTAATCCACAGTTTTTGAGGTCGCTAAGAAGAATATTGAAATTCACGGTGCCCTTTAAGTCCAAGTTCAGTCCCAATAGGAAGGGGGTAGGAAGGGGTGGGAAGGTGGTGAAGTGTAAAAATAACCAAAAACTACAGATATTTAGTGTCTAATCCATAGTTTTTGAGGTTGCTGAGATAAACAGTGAAACTCCCGATGCCCTTCAAGTCCAAGTTCAGCCACGATAGGAAGTGGGGTGAGCAGGGGTGAAAAATAAAATGCCAAAAATGACAAATATTAGACTAATCAATAGTTTTCGAGATGCTGGGATGAATAGAGACAGTCCTGATGCCATTTAAGTCCAAGCTCAGCCCCAGTAGGAATTTGGGATGAGAAGTGGTGAAATATAAAATATCAAAAATGCTGGGCAACGTAACTGAACCAACTATCTTAACAAGAATTGGGGGAGAGAGAGAGAGAGAGAGAGAGAGAGAGAGAGAGAGAGAGAGAGAGAGAGAGAGAGAGAGAGAGAGAGAGAGAGAGAGAGTTTATAGTTGTTGTTGTTCAGAGATTTCCCAGGTAGTGCCTGGTTGGTCAGCTAGTGTGTATATATATATATATATATATATATATATATATATATATATATATATATATATATATATATATATATATATATATATATATATATATATATATATATATATATATGTATATATATATATATATATATATATATATATATATATATATATATATATATATATATATATATATATATATATATATATATATATATATATATATATATATTATATATATATATATATATATATATATATATATATATATATATATATATATATATATATATATATATATATATATATATATATATATACATATATATGTTATATATGTATGTATCTATATATACATACCTATATAAATTATGTAGTCGACGAATGGTTAAGTCCAGATAAAAAGATGGATTGTTTGACTATGTTTTGATCTTATTAAAGAATCAATGGTGATAGGTGAGAGAGATAAAATTTTATGAAATGAAATATGATGAGAAAGAGGTGCTGGAAAGTAAGGGCATTTAAAACCCATAAGGTGGGAGCGCGAGTAAGATAGGTGTGGACACCGCAGTGTGCAGGGGGGGAGTTTCACACCCTCCCGATATGCAATCTGCGAAGGTCTGTGCAGGTGTGTCGTAAAAGTGGTTAACTTAGGCAAGATACGGTACCTGCATATCGAGTTCAGTCACTAATAAGCAGTTAGAACCTGAATGTGGCAGTGACTAAAGTTGAATTTTTTCTGTAGCCAATCTCTGTTAAAATATTACACGGATATCCTACTTTTACTTCTTCGGTAAGTGTACATAAAGTTTCACTTGGTGAAACATTTAGAAGAGAGAAAGAATCTTATGAGTATCTTTTGGGGTGTTGGGATTACCTCTTCCAGGCCTTCTCATTTTGATGGTATAACTTTGGACGAAGCACTGAACACTCGTGTCTAATTCTTATTTCTTGTTTCTTTTTCTATTTTCTCCAACCTAGTGACGACTCACAACAGTTTTGTATCAACTATGTACTTAATTCACTGCTATATAAATTAGAGTGAACAAAATGGTTTTCCAGATGAAAAAAAGAATTGTCACTATGTTTCGTGCAGTTAAAAATCAATCGTCTAGTAATGAGAAGATAAAATTTACCGCAAAATGAAATATGATGAGAAAGCGAGATTGATTTGCAAACAGAATGTCCCTAAAATTCGAAAGAAATTTACTGTTTATAAATAATTTAGATTTTTATTACGTAGAATCACATCATCCTAGAACTACATTTTAGAACCATTTTACTGTTCTGTTATTTTTCTAAATTCACGTAAGATATGCTGAACAAAATATCAGTTCCATTAAGGTTTTAATAAATATCAATGAATTATTCTGATTCAATAAAAAAGAAGTTTTCTAATTTGTTACTTTTACTTTATCGGTAAAGAATAGGAAGTTTCAGTGAAGAAACAGAGCTTAAGATAAGAAAGAGGTTTACAACTTTATTATTCTGAAAATAACGTCTTCCAAATTCAGTATTCCATTTTTGATTTTTATTTTTGGATCAACGAACAAAAATATGTCTAAAACTTACAACTTGTTTCTTTTCAAGGTTTAATAAGCTAGTGACAAGTAACAACAGTTTATGATATCAACTAGTATTAATCAGTTCGTTGTAAATAGAAACTAATGAATTTTGTTGTAGAATGGAACAGAAATATTTCTATTTCTCAGTATATTGTTTAGAAAACAGTTCAACAAACAGACGTACAGAAAGAAGTCTTTTAATTTAAACTGAATTAAATATTCGGTAAAATATTTATATTATATATAATTTAGATTTTTATTAAGTGAATCACATCATGGGAAGAACTACATTTTATAACCATTTTACTGTTCTGTTATTTTTCTAAATTCATAGATATGCTGAATAAAATATCAGTTCCATATATAGGTTTTAATAAATATCAATGATATTATTCTGATTCAATAAAAATAGTTTTCTAATTTTGTTGCCACTTTATACTAAAGAATAGGGAAGCAGTCGAAGAAAGCAGAGCTTATGATAAGAGCAGAGGTTTACAACTTATTATTCTCGAAAATAACGTCCTCAAATTCAGTATTCCAAGACTTCTTTTTATTTTTTATCAACGAACAAAAATATGCTAAACTGGACAACAGAGTACAGCTCCTTTCAAGGTAATAAGCTTAACAAGTAACATATTTTATGATATAAAGAAGATTCAATAAGTTCGTTGTGCTCAGAAACTAATTTGTTGTAGAATGGAACAGAAATATTTCTATTTCTCAGTATATTGTTTAGAAAACAGTTAGGTGAAACAGACGTAACAGAAGTCTTTTAATTTGCTGATTAAATATGCGGTAAAATATTTGGATATAAAAGTATGAATATCGATGCAAATAAGTGAACTGGACAACGTAGGAATAATAATCTGTATAACATATTTGAGTGTATGTGTATATATATATATATATATATATATATATATATATATATATATATATATATATATATATATATATATATATATATATATATATATATATATATATACATATATATATATATATATATATATATATATATATATATATATATATATATATATATATATATATATATATATATATATATATATATATATATATATATATATATATATATATATATATATATATATATATATATATATATATATATATATATATATATATATATATATATATATATATATATATTGTCAGAGATATACATCCCTCCCTCCTGTAGATTTCCGTGCATTGTTCAATTTTGAAATAATCCGCTATTCATTTGACTGTCGGGCTGGGAAAATTGGCGGGCAACGGACGGAAACAAGCATAGTTTGAACTAGATCAGGGCTGTTAGTACCAGTGTGTAGCGGAGGGGGGGAACACCCCCTTATCGCCTGATCCTGGGAAACAATAGGCACTCCCTTTTTCACCCCCATCACACGATGGGGAAGCATTTAGGTATGGGGAAGGTCAAACAGACCTATTAAAACTAGGGGCCAGGTAGGATTTTAATCTTAAAGCACCTAATTCTAAGTATGCTTTTCCTCTGCCCTCTTTGCTGGTTCTCTCGACATATTTGCAGGGATGTCGGACTAACACTGAGGCCCCAGAAGATGCAGCTGGCTTTGGGAAGACAGAAGCTTTCTCATCTCAGAACTGGGCGGATCTATCGCCCCCTATTCTCCGTTTACGCTGGTTGAACTACCATCGACGGACAGCTGAGATGACTGTTGGCGCCACAATTATCAGACAAGGTTTGTCCATCGCAAATAGTCAGTAAACTAGCCCTTCCCCCTTTTACCTAAACTCCTTAAAATTTAATTTCTTTAAACTGTAACTCCTTCCTCCACAAAGCAATCCTCCTTTTTAAGAGTCCTGCTTGCCTCCCATATCTCGCCATTAATGTGCCTTGAATTTAAGTAAAGATCCCATGCTAAGTATCAATTATCCCTCCCCAAGGGCAATTTCAGGGCAATTTAGGCTAGGAAATACAAGTGTTAATTTTCTCTTGGTGCGAGTGCATGTGCTTGTGTTTCCATACTGTGCTTACGTGATTTCATCATAATTATCTGCTGGGCTACGTAGTGGTTAATATTTAATTGTGTAATGTATCCCCCATTTATAAGGGGGTTTCCTTTTCCTTCTGTGTGCCTCCATTGTTAATCTCGGGACCTCTCTTTCAGGAGAGACAAGCTGGCCCGATCGCACTCCATGCCCCCATTATCTAGCCTGCCAACCCAAAATCCTGAATATTCCTGGTCGCAGTCGATATCAAGTCCGTTGTGGCCCGAAAATGTTTATATGAATTATTCTCCCATCTTGGAGTTCCATCATTTGCATTATCTGAGACTATTTCGTGTAATCGGGGCATGACTAACTCTTGTTATTATCATTGGACTGATTGTATTGCACATTGGTCCCCTTATTAATCAGCTTGCTTGTTGCCAATCATTGCATTATTGTTCCATGTGTCCGATTAATGAGTCTGCCCATCAGTTATCATGTTGTATTGTTTGTCTCTGTTTCATTGCTAAAGTCTCTGTAAATAAACCCCTGTAAATTTGTAAAAGAATTCTAATTCCAAATGGCAACCTTTCTCATTCAATTGTAAATCCAGGAAAATCTAAGGTAAGTTTTCAAATAACTTTTTCCTTTGCTCATAAGCTGGGCTTTCTTGGTTTCGTGGCAGCATCAATATAAACCTTGTTTCAATCTCTCCCCAACCAAAACGTCCAGTTTATGACAATATATATATAATATATATATATATATATATATATATATATATATATATATATATATATATATATATATATATATATATATATATATATATATATATATATATATTTAGTCATTAATGAAAGATTCAATATATGTACTGAAGAAACAGAAGTGGAAAACTCATTTAGAGCCACCCTTTTAATTATTCACCTTACTTTCTACGTCAGTGGAGCTAACTCTTAGAAAACAATTGTTAGTACTTTTTGCGGGCAAAAAGTGCTTATTGAAACGAACGCGCAAAGCAATGGCATATTTATTTTAATCACAATCTCATACTCTCTTATGTGAGATTTAATCTTGGCTTCATTGCGTGAGGGAAAAAAAAAGTCTTTGAAAAAAGAATCGATAGCCATGAATAAGAAAACAGAAACATCACCAGATATTCGTTTCCAGCTTAATCTTCTACCAAGATTAACAAGCATGAATATTCTTCGTTGTTTTCCAGGGAGATTTTAATTAAGTGTATGTTATTCTTTAATAAGTTAGAAGTTTTGTTTTAGGCTCAAGGAATAACCATTTTATGAAACACAATCCATGTGTAAACCTTTCACTGCAATGAATTTATTTTGTGCATGTATCCGAGAGGAGGCAACACTTACTGATGAAATTAATTCTCATGCTTTTAGAACACACACACACACACACACACACACACACACACACACACACACACACACACACACACACACACACACACATACACATATATATACATATATATATATATATATATATATATATATATATATATATATATATATATATATATATATATATATATATATATATATATATATATATATGTATATTTGTCATGAACCCATATTGAGTTAATCAGGTTCTTTTAAACAAAAATACCGGGACTGGAATGACTGGCAGAAATTGAAGCAGACAAAGGAGGAAGGAGCAAACTAAAACCAAAGTGGTAACCTTAATACTAATTTATTTACCAAATTCAAACGTTTATACAATTGTACAAATGAGTCAGACTCATTAATATTTACACAAATGAGTCAGTAGCAAAAACAATCAAACAAAATTGTTCAATAAACTATCTAATCCACAAATGTAAATATAAAGTCATAAACATTAAAAAGTTATTAACACTGTTAAACAGGAGTTGGAAAAATATGTCAAATATGACCTCAGAGCACAAATCTGAAATTTACAGATGAAAGAAATGACCCATCAAAACTATAAAACATTCATAAACATTTTTGTTAAACAGGAGCCGGGTAAAATACGTCAAATATGGCCTCAGAGCACAAATCTGAAATTTACAGATGAAAAAATGACCTGTCAAAGATAATCTTTACATAACGAACAAATACAAGTATCTGAAAACTTTATCGCAA
>NC_089783.1:8531781-8541781 GCF_040412425.1 Macrobrachium rosenbergii | reverse complement strand
TTTTGTTTGACCAGATGTTTTATTTTTGTTTGATTTTGTTTGCCTCAAGAAAGATCACTTAAAGGAAGTCTTTTTTGTTTTAAACTTGCAGTTTGCTGAATCTACATGAGTGGTGTGGCTTGTCTTCAATCGAAGGTGCAAGCAGCTAAATGTGGTAAAACATACAGAAAAAACAAAATAAATAAAATTGAAGACAGAGGAAACTTACTGTGGTAGAGTTTTTGAAATAGCAGAAAGGATAAGACAGAGAAGTGACCTTAACATAGAGAGCGTGAAGCTGCCAGACCGCAGGAAAGAGACAAATATTTGGTCAGGCTGTTTTTTTTCTGCCTTGCATACATGACTATAACCTTAAAGGTGCTGATGAAGCTGTGACATTTTTACATAGGACATTGGGATAAATCCACACCTGACTGATGTTGAGCAAGTTAACTCCCAATTTAAAGACTGATGAGACCATAGTTAATTACTTTAGATTTGGTTAAGAATTGTTTAGGTTTATTAAGACTGAAAATAGCTTAATTTCTTTAGGTTAGAAGTTCTTTTGATAGAAGGCCATGGGAAACAAATGATTAAGACTGGTAGATTGTTTGATGAACTTAAAATACAAGTTTTTGGTCATTTAATTTTAGATAAAATGCATAGGTTAAGGAAAGCCAGAGAGGTTTTATTAAATGAAAGTCTAAATTTTTGTAAATGACATCCCCTTTATGTACTATAATTGCCCTGACATAATAATTTGGCGCCCAACGTGGGGCTTTAATAGTCCAAGTAGAGCTAGCAGATGGCTGACCCTCAGAGGAGCATTTTGAAGTGTTGGGTCAGGTAGGAGCTTTAAGGTTGGATAACCAGAGGTAAGCTAATTTTTGTGTCCATGATGATCAGCCTGCAGGATAAGCTAGAGGAAGCCCAGGGGGGAAAAAGATTGGGGTCTAGGACAAGAATGGAGTTCGAAGGAAGCCCAGGGGAAAAGGAATAATAATAACAAAAATTGGTAACAAGACTGGAGGCAATGGAGAAGAAGATGGCTGGAATGGCAGAAGAGTGGACTTGACATTGGGAAGGGCATTTAGAATCGATGAGGCAAGAGTCAAAGGAGATTCTTTAAGAAAGGTAAAGGAGTTGTCTAAAAGCAAGAGTAAGGGAATATTGCCAAGAGTAGAGGAAAAAGAGTGAGGGGTTTTATTGTGTTGAGGAAATTTAAAGAACATATAAACAATAAGAGAACACAAAAGGGAGAAGTCCCAGGAAAGAGGAATTGAAAGAAGAAATGAAAGTGCTAGTAGAAGTAGTAGTAGTGAAGGTTTGGTGAGGTGGAAGAGAAAGAGGCCAAAACAATGTTCCTGAGGGAGGTTCCCTCAAGAAAAGTTTAACATCGGGAAGGAAGAGATGGGAATGAGTTTTTGACCAAAAGTATGAAAAGTATTGTGGTGAAAAGTATGGAGAGAATGAAAATGTGTGGATGATAAGAGATGGGAGAGTTTTTGGATGGGCGGCTGAAGATGTGTTATAGGGTATGTGTGAGGGTGATCCTGGCTCTGAGTTGTGAAAGCTAGTGATCAAACAGGTGAAAAGAATGAAAATGGTATACAAGAAAGATGACAGAGAGGAGGCCAAGAGCCTGGAGAAGAAGTACCTGGAAATGCTCACAGATTGGTAGCGTTGGCCAGAACCTTTCTTAAGGGGAGAGGAGTTAATTGCCGAGGAAAACAAGGGCACCTCATCCGAAGTTCTTGGCCACGGAGTGCGAGGATTAGGGTTATATTAAATGAGAAAGAGAAAGATCGAGTTTTCGGTGGTGGTTCGTTTGACTGGGAAGATGTTTTGGAGATCTTAGAAGTTCATGCCAAGTAAATGAGGATGAATCCTGACTTGAAATGTGCGTCGGGACGGAGGTAGTGAATGGAAGGACATATAAAGATGCTTTGGTGACTGAGGAGTTAGTGTGATGCGAGCTTCAAGGAAGAACGTAAGAAAGACAGGACACGGGTTGCGAAGAAAGAACCTGCAGGTGAATTTCCGAAGGTGGGAAAAGGAGCTGAGCAGGAGCCAAGCTGGTTTAGGGTGCCAGGAATAGAGTAAATGGAAAGAGAGGGGGTCGAATGGGAATGGATTAGTGAATGGAGATCAGAGCATTGGAAGGCGCTGGTCACTGAAAGCAGATTGCAGAGGCACTATGGTGAGGTTTCGGCTGTCGGTCAGGGCACGTAATGAGCTGGGATTGCTCGGGCATGCAAGTGGCACCGGCAGGAATTTGGCATCTCCGGAAAGATGATTGGGGCCCTGGCACTGAGAGACTGAGGCAGGGTGGCAGGGGTTGATCTCAGAACCGTCAATGGGGGCCACTGTGGGAAACTGTGGAATCAGGTGGCATTTTGCCAGGGATAAGAACTCCTGGTACCCAGGGGCGAAGGATGACTGAGGAGAGGCGGAGTGATTAGAAGTCGCCGATCAAATAACCTCGGGGAATGTGGACCCCTAGTATATTGTCGTGATTTCTGTGGGGACTCTGAAAGTCCTGGAAGGGGATGATGTCATTGCATCTGGGGAGAATGGGTTGTGAGTTGGAATGTGCAAATTTTGGGATTGGTAGATCTTGTTTGACTGTTGAGAACCGGTGGAGTATCATTTTAAATTGATTTATTCCTGGTTGATCGTGGAAAGTTTTAGTTTTCATTGGCGATATGAGAAAATAAAAAACTCTGCATAACACAGAAAGGGCTTTGTGCTGGAAATGAGTCAGGGATTGAGGGTTCGGTAAGGGTGTGGCTGAGGTTGGAGGAGTCAGATTGTGGTTCGGCAGGGAGGGCCTGGATGAGGAGGATTTTTATGACAGCCAAGGTGATGTGGGAAATTTGATTTGTTGCTTGCGTATGCATTTCGCCCATGAATGAAAAGGGCCATAAAGGTGCACGCCGTGCAAAAGGTCTGATAGAAATACGAATGGGGCTGCCCAGTGGAGGTTGCAGGCGAGTTAGGATGGACCGGGAAGAGAAGATGGTTTCTTGCTCGGCACTGTTGGAGGAATACCCCGTTTTCTTGCAATAATTTGGGAAGTTGTGGGTTTGAAAGTTCCCATTTTTGTGGGAATTTGATGTTGGAAGGAGGACAGGGATTGATCTTCTGGATGAAATGTTTATGAGGGTGGTGAGTTTCCCACGTGTTATGAGATAAGGCAACACTCGTGTGAGTGTTGCTGGGGATTATGGATATATGAGTGGCGAGGGCAAAGGGGCGTAGTGCAGGAAATGCTCGGGAATTGAAAAAAAAGGTGGAGAGTACATCTTGGTGGTGATTGGGAAGTTTGAGAATCGAGCCATTTTGAGTAATAGTAAGCACGTTAATGGTATGGTGTGATGGCCAAGTCTGGCCTGCTTCAGAAGGCTCTCTCCAAAGTCTCCTCCACTGCTCGGGGGTAATGAAACACCTTCATAAAAGAGAAAGAGCAGGTGTATGAGTTCCCCTATGGGGAGAGAAAGGGCGTGTTGAGTCGAGGTCCCTTGAGGACTTTGGGAACAAGGGCCGGAGTTCCGTATTCAGCTGACAGATGAAACACCAATTTATCAGAGACTCATTCGGATATTTCCTCCGGTACATGCGAGAGATTGAAGACTCTGTCCATTTGGAAATGAACGAGTGATTGAACTGGTAAGAGGCTTGAATCATTCCAATTGTAGGGGGTAAGAAAGCCTGATGGGAAGTTGAGCAGAAGAGAAAATGTTGAAGAGTTCTCTCTCTGAGGTTCTGGAAGCCTCTTGGGAGGACAGTCCCTCTCTCTTCAGGATGTTTGGTTCCTGGAAGAGACAGGTGTTTGTGTCTCTCCTCCAGGAGAGCGTTGCTCTTGGGCAATTCTTGTCTCTAGATGTCTGGAGGACATTCTTCCTCTCTGGTTGACACTGGAGCTAAATCTCCTCTGTTGCTCTTGGGCAATTGATTAGGGATGTTGAGAGAGTGGATTGGAATGCTCTTGGGCAGTTCTTTCTCTCTCTCTAAGAGTTTCTCAGGAATATCTCTGCCTGGGAGGATAGTCCCATGTCCTTCCCAGCGGTTTGTAGAATTTGGAAAGCTGTTTCTGTAGTATCTGGGAAATAATGGTTATGCCATGTTGGTAGGTTTGGGACTCAGGTTGTCTGAAAAGAATCAATTGCAGTGAATCTGGAACAGGAGTTCTGTTGAAAGACTGCAGTTGAGAATGGATCTGTCTGAATAAGGCAGTTGATTAGTAAGTCTGAGGAGACTTTTTGTTAAATGGTTGATGTGTCTTGAGAAGGAGGATGTATTGGAGTTCTGGACAAGAGTGAGAATTAATTGTTGACTCTGGAGGACATCGAGGGAGATGCAGCGTTAGTGTTTTGGCCGGCTGAGCGTGAAGTTGAGGAGTTGTATTAACAAACTAGAAAGTAGTCCTGAAAGAAGGGCTTTCTTATTGAGTAAATGGATATATAATGTCTCAAAGGACTTAATTTTGGGTTGTGTGAAGGAATGTGAAATTGAGAGTGAAGATGGGAGAATTTTATGTTCCAGAGTCTCTGAGGACTTGGAATTTGGAGAAATCCATGCCACGTGGACAGCCGGGAAGTTTAGTGAGGAGTCCCTGAAAGAAAGGGATGTTTTTGGTTGATGAGATTTGTACAGATGTGTCCACGTAGAATCATCATGAAGAGTCCCTGAGGACTGAGAATTTCAGTTGAGTGAATTCTGGCCACGTGCAGCTTAGAATTTTAGGAGGAGTCTTGAGGACTTGAAAGAACGATTAGTCCCGATTGACTTAGAAATTACTAATGGAAAAGGAAAGAAAAAATGGTTGTTATGGAGAAAAGAATAAAAAAAAAAATGCAGCTGTGAAGAATAAAACTAGTGAGGTGGGAGTGGGTGCAGTATGGTCTTGTTGTCTGACCAACACCGAAGGATTTTTAGAGTGATAATGGGACAGAGTTTGTTTATAGACCGTTGGGAGCGCGGAATGTTGAAAGAATGGATAATCGTAAAACGATGTAGTAATTTTCCTATAAGCCGGAGTTTAAATGGGTCCTAACATGGGAACAAACCATAAGGACTCTGAGTGAATTTCAGCAATGCACGTTGACTGTCTTGAGAGAATGGGAATTTATTTGTTGTTAGGAAATAACAGGATAGATAATGGGTAAAAATTTATCACAGAGGAATTTCTTTCACATATTCCTCGAAGCAAAGAATATGCAAATTTTGAACAAGAATTTGAGGTATTCCTGAGAAGCAAAAGTTATGCAAAGATTTTGAATGAAGATTCCTCGAAGCAAAGGATGGTTAGCACTGGTTAGGCAAATCCTGAAAGGCATGCATTAACGAATCTAATACGGCGGTTCTTTTCTCTCAGTGGATACATGCAGTCCCTATTTCTAATTCCTAGGAACAGTCACGATTGTAAAAAGGTTTTGCTAAGATAAAACAGTTGGTCTAATGGAATTTGATCTGTGTGCTGGTTTTACAGGAAAAGGTTCGTAATTGTCTCGTAGCAGCTTATAATCAGCTGAATAGCTGAGAGAACAAGTTGCATAAAATGCATCCCAAAGCAACGATATTAGGGGAACTGGAAGAGGAAAAAAAGAATGGCCAGGTCGCCATTTTTACGTTTTCCTGGAGATAAACGAAGTCAGAATCACAAGGCTAAATTAGGTTAAATTGTTGCTACAGTCTCACAGAGAATATCTCAAGACTGGGTTGTTTGAAAAGGGTAAATATATATATATATATATATATATATATATATATATTATATATATATATGAAATATATATATATATATTATATGAATATATAGTGGGATATATACATATACACATATATACTTAGATATATACATATATACATATATATAGAGTATATATATATATATAAACAATATATATATATATAATATATATATATATATATATATATATATATATATTAGTAAAGTATATATATATATATATATATATATAGGGGGTATATATATATAGATATTCTTACAGATTTCAGAGTGAGGTGGAGTATTTTATTTTCAGTTAATAGTCTTGACTTTACAAAAAAACCTAAATCCCAGAAAACAAGATATAAAATGCAAACTAAGCAATAAATGGTAGGTGTTGAGCCAACGGAAGTCTCCAGAGTTTGTTGATATTAATTTATTATTTACAATCACAGCTTGGGAGAAATTACCAATGATAATTGAGACACTCTCACTAAATTGATTAACTTGGAGTTTACCCAGCAATGACTGAGTGAATTGGATAACACATTACAATTACAAATACTGGCCACATGAAAGTGGCTTTTAAGCCAACTGGGCAATAATTCTATCAGGCCTGTTAGGGCGGACTTTTCAGGTAATCGGGAACACAGAAGAGGTTTGCCAGGCTGGTAACGGCATCATAACACTCAAGAATGAGACAATTCCAGGTAAGACTAACACTGTTTTTTTTTTTTCTCCAATGAATAAATGCAAGAATTGGAGGGTGATCCTTACTCTACTTCAACTTGCTGCAAGGGGGTGAGAATTATGCACAGAAAAACAATTAAATAACATCGGGATGATAGATTCACTGTTTGAGTGGAAGAGACAAGAATTTACTGAGACTATGAAATGTGAGAGAGAGATGAATAAACGAGTCAAAGAAAAAGACGCTGGCCAAACAATTTCCCTTCTGGGAACGTACCTTCATTGCTTCCTGCATTGCTTGCGCAAACAACCTTGTGGTGATGTGATCAGAGCTACTCACATTGAGAGAATAAAGTAAACTGCTAAAAAGTCATTTAATCTATGACATAATGTACATGTATATAAAATATGTTAACAGTGCAAGTTTATCAGTATGAAAATATTGAAATACACATGAGTTAGTTGCTCTATGATACAAGCTACGAAATAAAAGAAATGCAACAAAATATATAAAAAATGCAACATAAATGTTAAATGGATATTTACATGAAATTCAGCTAGGTTAAAGAAAACAGAGGGTTTTATTTTGCACAAAATCAAATTTTTCCCACGATACAACAATACTGATTAAAAAGGCACAGACAACTCTGGACATCCTTTTGAATCAGGAGCTACGAATGCTCTGTAAAAATGAGGCACTGTTACAACTATATGATACAAGCGCCATGAGCCTGGTGACTCTGATTAATACAAGAAATGGGATCCTGAGGCTATGCGTAATATATATATGACACTGCCAAGGCACCAGGGCCGGGAGAGCACCTATGCTCTGTCATTATTCAAGTTTTAGGAGCCTGACCTTCCAGCTATAGCATTTGAGGCTTAGCCCCTTGATGTGGGTAGCCTTTCGGTTACTTCTCCTGGGAAGCGCTGGAACTGCAGTTACTGGCTGGAGCTGACTATGTTGCCTCAAGGGAACTGTATCCTTTAATTTTTCCTCATGATCAATTGTGGGAATGAGCACTGGCTTTATTGGTGGGCCTGTCTCTTCTAATTTAGGCTGGGATATCTCAGAGGAAACTAGTGGGGCCGATTCCTGGGAAGGCTCAGGAGTGCCATCGGAGCCTCAGCAAGGAGTGGCACTGGAGGCTTACGTTACCAGACGGAGTGGGCACTATGCTGATGCCTTGGCTGCTGCAACAACCTTGACAGCAGTAGTGCCAACGAAGGGGTCTGAAGTAGTGCCATCGCCTCTGGCTGCTGCAACAACTAGAGCGCACGGCAGTGCCATTTATCTCTGCCAACTGTCATTGCAGTTCCTGGAGTTGGGCAACCAACTTGGCTCTTAGGGACCCATCCACCAGAGTCTTGTCTTCTGAGGACTTGGGAGAAGAGGACAAACTCATTCCTGGTGTGAAAGGTTTGCAAATTGCAAGATCTCCTGAAGGAAGATTGAGGGCATGCTCTGGCACTGGCACTAAGGCAGACTCAGGCACAGGAGTTGAATAAGGGAATGGCTCAACATCTGTGACGGACAGAGTACTACCCTGATCAGTGCATTCAGTTGTAACTGGCAATATTTGGACGGCAGGGTGGGAAGAATCGTCCACTCTTGATGGAGGCTGTGAGGGAATTGGATCTCCTGAATGGGGACTGGAAGAGGGTTCAGGCTCTGCCTCTGTGGTAGGCCCAGGTCTTGGCACAGTCTCTTTGTCCGGCCAGAGCATACTAATTCAGCTGAAATCTATTTCATTTGGCATGTCTAGGTCTCTGTGAAACCATGTATCTACCCATTCCTTTACAAAGACTCATAACTGACTCCCAGTATTGCCCATCAACTGTCCCACTGCCTCATAGAAAGCAACTGTCCCCTAATAGGTGGCCATTTTAGCTACGTTGGTAGAGGTTGAATATTGCAGCTACTCTAGATGATTTGTTATGGAGGAGCTAGTAGTGCAAAAGTAGCACTGCATGGAAAGGCATAGCCTCTAGGCTGTGCATCATAGGCGGAGGTAAGTGAACAACGAGTGGCCGTGAAACAATTGCACGGAATGGAAATGGCACTCTGAACTAGGCAGAGTGTAATACTAACAAAACAATAAAACGGGCCAGGATAAGGCTCCAACTATAATAAGAGCGCCCCTATGTTAAGGAAGCCAAATAAAATTTGAGGATTAATGCAATGCACAGGTCATAGCCTAGAATGCAGAAGTGGAAGTATTTGGAACACAATGCATGGGTCAAAGCCTACTAATGCCAAGGTATGAGTATTGTAACATGCTGCATGGGTTAAAGCCTACAAATGCAAGGGTGTGATTATAACACAATGCAAATGTAAAGGTACAATTACTGCAACACAAAGCACGGGTCAAAACCCACAAATGCAAAGATATATTAACACAATGCATGGGTAGAAGCCTACGAATGCAAAGGTATAATTATTTTAATTTGCTTAACTTGCCCCCGGACATAGTGGTAACAGGAGCAGAGGTGCAGTTCAGTTAGTACAGATTAATTAAATAAACATGCGGTGCAACAATGGCATGTGAATGAGCCATGTGGAACACACAAACAATATAAAATTAGCACGATAAGTGTATTAATAAATACAGGCTATGAATGAGTTTGTAAATTTCCCAACTGGGATAATTACATAAGACTGGAAAATCCCAGTAAAGACTGCCTAGTACATTAAATGGGTTTGCTTTATTTTAACAATAGTTAAATTTACTTATCCAAGGCATAGCAGAAAATCAATACATCGCGGAACAGTGGCTTTAATAAAAGATGTGATTCCAGAGATTAGTATCTGACATAAAATTTGAGGTTTGCTGATTGGAATGACTCGATTATGGTCGTATTTTTAATCAACTCGTGTACCATGTTCCCGACAATGATGGGTAACAAGGAATAACTTACGAAATTTAAATCTCTCTTGAATGGAATAAGCAAAATGTTAGTTAAGGATGCGTAGTAAAGATAATAGCAGAGCTAATAAAATGCTAATTTTTCCTCTGACGTTACAGTGAATGGGATGGCAGTGCTCAGTTGCCTTCAAAAGAAGAGGTACGTAACGCTTGCATTTACCTTTAAATACAATCTTAAGTAACAATGATAATAATAAAGGTGGTTTTTCTTGTCTTTAACTTGAAAGCAATTTGTAAAATTTGAAAGTAACTGAAAATGATTCCCTAACAGTGATATCAAAACTTGTGCAAATAATAAAAGAACGTATGTGTAATATGACAGCTCAATAATGCGTTTGGCAGGTCAGTGATTCAAAATGGCTGTCTTGTTATGACACTGACAGCTGGTTCAATATGGCTGTCTCTGTTTTGTTGGAAGAGTTATCACGTGTGTGCAACAGTGGTGAGTTGATACAAACACAGCTGATTAATGAGCAAGTTGTAGCAAACACACGAGCACACACGTTCTCTCTTTCTAAATACGCGATACCCAAAGAAATACACGAATCTCCTATGATGGAAGGATGCATAGTGTCCGAATATAAGTAGAAGTGAATTAACACTTGAAACACAAATAATTACTCTATTAAACTACGAATTTTTCTAAACAAAGCTGAAGTGGAGGCTGATTGTA
>NC_089783.1:8521781-8526781 GCF_040412425.1 Macrobrachium rosenbergii | reverse complement strand
ACATGACAAATATAAAAATGCATCGCAAATTTCCCCTGGAGGTAAAAATGTGAGGGCACACAACTTTTTTACACTTAAGGCCACAACTTTATTTTTACAGATATTCACAAGACCATTTTTCTGGATACTTCGATATACGTTTTGACAAAGATGAAACAAACACCCTGTTACCTTATCATATGCAATTTTTGTTGAAAAGCATTTATGCCTGCAAGCTCAAAATCAGTTATTATAAATTTAGGGTTCAACTCACTTTACTTGGTTTCCGCAACTGAAATTAATATTTCAAGCATGGATGCATATACATACCTCCTGTGACTTCCAGGCAGTAAGGCATAAACAACTAGAAACGTTTGTCCATGAAACATATAGTGTTTCCAGGCAGTAAGGCATAAACAGCTGGAAACGTTTGTCCATGAAATTTGTAGTGTTTTCCAGGCAGTAAGGCAAAACAGCTGGAAACGTATGTCCATGAAACATGTAGTGTTTTTCAAGCAGTAAGACATAAATAGCTGGAAACGTTTGTCCATGAAACATGTAGTGTTTTCCAGGCAGTAAGGCATAAACAGCTGGAAACGTTTGTCCATGGAACATGTAGTGTTTTCCAGGCAGTAAGGCATAAACAGCTGGAAAAGTTTGTCCATGAAACATGAAGTGAATGTTATATATTTATTTGATGTAAAAGCTGAGGGCGAGTTTTAAACTTTCCATCAAGAAACCAGACCTCCGAGTTAGCTAGCTTCCTTAAATTGTCATCAGTTCTAAATCCAACAATTCTCACGTTTTCCTGTTGCCTCTCGTCTTCATTAGCCATGCTTCTGTCTTTTGTGTCAAACAATAAAAGATTTTTTTTTTCACGTCTGGTAATCTTTAAGCTATCTGGGACCACTAAATCTGCTGCACAATCTGATTCTGATGGAAGTTCTTTTTTCGGATAGGACGGACAACTTGTTTCATAGTAGTTGTGGAAGACATTTCTATTGAGTCTTTGTCAATCTTTCGTTGTCACTCCTTTGAATTTTTGTATTTTTGTCACTCTTTGTCATGTCACTCCTTTGATAATAAACCATATATATATATATATATATATATATATATATATATATATATATATATATATATATATATATATATTTATTATAATATATTTATATATATTTATATATAATATATTTATATATATACATATGTATATATGCATGTATGTATATATATATATATATATATATATATATATATATATATATATATATATATATATATATATATATATATATATGTATACATGTATATATATACATATACATATATATATGTATATATATATATATATATATATATATATATATATATATATATATATATATATATATATATATATATATATATATGTGTGTATATAGATGTGCCATGGGAAAAGATGAAAAAATGGGTAAAGTGCTGTCAGGTTTAGTCTTTACTTTTTTAAGACATTATTGACAAGACGGATACCCAGTGGTAGAAATTTACGTTATACAGGGAAGGGTAACAGTACATAAAGTTGAAAGATTTACGTGCCAGATAGTAATAAAATATAGGAGGCGTAACAACTCATGCACAAGGGATCATACCTTTGCTCTTAAATTATCTGATAAAGGCTTGATGAAAAAATAGTCACAATAAAAGATTAACTCCCAATAGATATTCTACTGTTAAATGCCATACTTTTCCTTCATGAAGTACCTAATTAACCAATGCCCTTCCTTTCCTTTTTCGCACTGGTTTCATCCAGCTAAAACAATGAAAAGTTTAAAAAAAAATATTTATAATTTAGCATAGCATATGTTGTCCTATAACCTTGTGAAATTAGTCTTGGTGTGAATATTTTATTCATCCACGTGGTTATAAAGTTTAATTGGGCTGACAATTTCCCGCTCGTTCTAGAAAAGCTCTCAAATTCAGAAAAAATAAATGTTTGATATTGTCTTTTCGTAGAATTATCTGCTACACACACACACACACACACACACACACACACACACACACACATACACATATATATATATATATATATATATATATATTTATATATATATATATATATATATATATATATATATTATATACATTTATATTATATATATATACATTTATATTATATATATATATATATATATATATATATATATATATATATATATATATATATATATATATATATATTTGTATATATGTATATGTATATACTATGTATTTATAAATATATACATATATACACACTGTATATACACACACACACACACACACACACACACATATATATATATATATATATATATATATATATATATATATATATATATATATATATATATATATATATATATATAGCAATAGATAATATATAACAATTCTATAAAAGTAATATTTGTTCTGTGTTTTTGATGTATTGTCTATGATTTTGATATGTCTTTTTTCATATGTTGTGAAGTGTAATGAGGTGACTTTGTCATGTAAGTAATGTTCTGTAATGCTTGTAAATGTTACAGATTCTTTTATGTTCATAACATTCCATGTTCCGTGGGAGTTAAAGTTTCAGAGATATTTTAGTAATCAGTACACCCTGTTTTGCTATTTGCTCAGCTAAGCACGTATCCGTCAAGGGAAATCTGTAAGCGAAGAGAGATAAGAGATCTGTGATGAAGGTTGACAGGTCTTAGCCATGACTAATTCCAAAGACCTGTGTCTGTTTACACAAGTGTCCAACCAGGAAATGATCTGCCAAACATTTAGATAAAAGAGTAAAACATGTTTCCTTTCCAAGCCAAAGAATACTGTGCTTATTCTACATTCCATGCATTCTCTTTGTAGAATAAGGATTTCTGTGTTCTGGGTATTCTGAATGTAGGAGAAGGGACTCAGGTCATTCTAAGATTTGAAATGACTAACTGGCAACCCAGGTTTGGGAATAAAGGCAGAGTTGGTGAGCAAAAAGAGTTAGTCCGGTAAGGGCCTGGTAACAGTAAGAACTCCCTCTTTCTCTCTCAACTATTTGCCATATAGAAGGGTGTAAAACTGTGGTTACTCTCCTAGATATAAGTTTTGTAAAACTCTCCCATGAGATACTTTTTGAGAATGGTTTAAAATATTTGTGTTCTACAACCATTGTGAAAAAGTATGTTTTATAGATTACAAAATGGAGTAAGGTAATGTGCTTATTTACTTGTATTGTATCATGTTTAAAACTGAGGTGTTGTCTTGGTGGAAGATAGTTGTGATTTTAGTAAGAGGCGAGTTTAATCTTTTTGAAGGTGAAGGTAATCTTTTAAAAGATTGACATAATCTTTAAACATATTTTGTCTTAGTGAAATTGCTGTTGGTATATTTAAGGTAATCTTTTGAAAGATTGATATAATCTTTAAACATTTTGTCTTGGTGAAATTGCTGTTGATATATTTATTTCTGCACATTACTTTCTCATATGTCCATGTTTTCATATTATTATCATATGCTTGTGTTTATAATTTTACAGTGCTTCACAAAGTTTGTGTTGGTGATAAATTAGTGTTTTGTTGGTGTTGATTTCATTGAGATTTCAGTGAATACTTATGTTGATTTCAATTATTAAGATTTCAGTGAATGTTTGGGTTGATTTCAATTATTAAGATTTATGTTATAATATGGAGTGAGTGTTAATCATTTGAATTTTGCTTAATTAAATAACTTTCTTGATAAATTAAAGTTTTGTGAGTTAATCTTGGTTAAGAAATACTTAAATCTTACACTGTTGTCAAGTAATAGTAAATCTTTTTGAGATTGTGAACTCTACTTATAAGTTTTGAACTTAAAAACAAATTTGTCTATTTAAAGTTTTAAAAGCACAGTGTTTCATTTTGACCACCAGTGATTAGAGATATTTGTGTACATTCAAGGTAAGTGTCTAGTTCTCCTTTATCAAAGTGAAGTAGAACCTGGGAAATAATTATAGTATTTGATGGAGTGATGCCCTTTTTCCTCTGGTCTGTTTACAGCTTATTAGTTGTTACCTCACCCATAACTTGATAAATTTAGATTGATTTTTTCAAGTGTTAAGCAAGTTTCAAGTGATCACTGTACCTTTAGAGTATTCAGTCTTAATATTTTTGTTATGAGGTTTCAAGTATCTGGCTGAAGTGAGGTAAATTTTTTGGGGTCTCATTATTTGTGTAATAACCAGGTTACTTGATCACTTTGTGACAAAATATTTGGCGCCCATCACTGGGACGAACTAAACAGAATATCACTCTGATTTATGGTTAATACTGGTGGTGTTAGGGATATATTTTGGTAGGAGAGTGACCTTTTAGTTGTTTCGAAGTGTATTGTAAACTATTTAGTTGAGTAAACTACAGAAAATGGCTCTGTTTGAAGTTCAGGAATTTTTAGGTGCTCCAACCATCAGAAAGTCATCTGAATCTCACCTGACTAAGGCACATGGACTCGCTTAGCAGTGATATGTGGGGGTAATGTGAATGGCGATATGATTGAGGCACAAATCAAATGTGTTGCAATCCAAGCATTAATAAGCTCTGGTAAAGTAGATAGAGAGCTAAATGAGGCATATGAATTGTTAAATGCGGCTGAGGTGGAATTTACAAATAAGCTAAGGCAAGAGAAAGAGAACAGTGATGCAGAGGCACAACTTAGACATTTAGAAACAGAAGAAAATTGGTGTAGACTGAAGGTACTAGAATCAGAAGAAAAATTACTTAGTCTGCAAATGCAGGCTGATAAGGAAACAGAAGACTGAGAAAGAACAAGGAGGCAAGAAGAAGAAGACAGGGAAAGAGCAAAACATGAAAGGGAGTTGGAGTTAATCAGAGCTCGATCCACGTTACCTGTAAACCCATATAACTATGTCCAAGGTAACACAGATTCTGTGTTTGATGTAGTAAGAGTGCAGAAGTTAATTCCAAAATTTACAGAAGCAGCTCCAGATGAGTTTTTTGAGCACTTTGAAAAAGTAGCTACAGGTATGTGAT
>NC_089783.1:8496781-8516781 GCF_040412425.1 Macrobrachium rosenbergii | reverse complement strand
CAGACTAACATTTTTTTACTTATTTAATGCATCTTTGCAGTCTTCTCGACGCTACGAGTGTAACTGCATTGTGATCCACCTCTGAAAACATAACTCTGTCCTTCTCACTACTAAATCTCCTGCCCTTACAGCTTGGTTTCCCCGAAAACTCAGCTATCTTACGTGTCATTCTCTTCCTTACAAATCTCTGAACATTACAAACCGTTATTTTTTTTTTTCTCTGGTACGAATTCCGAACCCCAATGTCCCAAACCATTCAGCTTTTTTCACACCATGCAGCATGGCGAAATCTAACATTCTCGTTTTCAATATCGCTACTGTGATGGAAAAGGTAACTGTCATAGGCCTCAAGTACTCATCCACTATTTAGGGTGATAGGGTCCATAACCATTCATTAAACCCTGCTTTGCTTTGGGACACAGGCTATTATTCCAAGCAATGGGCACTTTCCAAGGTTTCACTATTTACGTTTTACTGCTTACTACCAAGGTGGTAGCTGTAACGGATTCGCGAACGTTGGTGAAACACAAACTGATAATAAAGTCCCACAGAACTACTTAAATACACAATGCCCACAAAATATTGTTCATTTTCTATCACTACACGATTTTTTCCTGCTCCTCATTTGTCTCTTTTACTCATAAACTAGTCCCTTTTAGGTATTTATTACTTAAAAGGAGAGAAAAATGTACAAACACAGATCATATGCTTCTACTTGCTAATTTATACATAATACCAAAATAAGAATTTACACTAACAGAGGTAAAGCATTACAATTATGCAAGTGATTGCAATTTTAATAAAATTCATTTATGAAAGTTATGTGCAAGGGTTTGCTTAAAGTATGCTCGGTTACATCATGTATTACATGGAATGACGAAGTTGTTGCCAATATGTTGTAGGTCATGAATACAAGAGGTTGTGTTGATTGTTGAAAGCTTGTTGTAGAGATCTGTGTTGCTTTCGCTGAAAGCTTAGGCGTGAAAGCTTAGGATTTTCATCCTCCATCAAAATGTCGGGCAATTTTTTTTAGTACCAAGATATATCTCATTCCTCCACTTCTCCCGTAAGTAAGGGGAATTTCTTCAGAATATTTGTTTGTTTAAACGACAATGCCAAAGAAATCTTCTATACCTATCAGGACATTCCGACCTTAAAATATGTTTACATTAAAGTATGGGACGTTTATCAAACATATACATGACACACTTTCAGACATCATTAATCTTTTAATTTTAACAAAATACATTAAAATGTACATTCCTAACACTTTCTTCGCTGTTTTACTAACACAGTCTTCTCTCATAAACTCTGTCTAAATCCAGGTATGCCGCGCGCACATTTTCCTTTTTTCTCTCCAAGTTTCAAAATATCAGTCATCATAACAAACTCTGGATATGCATGTTTTCTTTCTTAAATTAACCCACCCACAAATTTTCCAGTAGATAGCCTATCAGACTGTTCTGCTTTTTTTATTTTTCAGGAAAATGCCTATCATACATTTTCCGACTAGTATTAAATACTGTTCTTCTTATTCTAACTTCTAATCGGGTCGCTGGTTTTAACATCCTTCCTCCATGCGATTTTTTTTTTTTTTTTTGTCTTGTGAGGCTCATTTTATAATTTGTTTTGGCAGAAGCTTTAAGTGCAAATGCCCCTCCTGTCTTCAACCATCCCTACTTATCCGGCTTGGGCATGGCACTGATTTGGACTGGGCTGCCCCATCACTAGTGGCTAGGTTGTATATTAAGTAGTTTTATGACTACTAAATTTTGCTATCTTCTATAACTCTTCCATTTATAAAAGAAAGAGAAATAGCCATCTCTTTCTTTCTTGTAGAATCATTCTTTCACCCTGTCATTTTGTTAGATACTCTCCTCAGTATTCTTTCAGCTAATTCCATTAAATCAGTGATGCATCCCATTACCCCATTATCTCGCAGTTACTCTTTTTTTTTTCTTTAACAGCCACTTTTCACAAATTTCTTCATATTGACATCACTCGATTGTACTCTTCAAAAAAACCCTTCACTTGCCACCCTTATACATACTTCAAAAAGCAAAGTGTCCTGTTAGCTTTCATGCATTTCCCCGAAAACTTTGTATTACCTCGTTAAGTATACCTACCCTTTTACTGGTTTTCTAAAAAGGAAACTATTGTGCCGGCTTTGGCTGTCCGTCCGCCCTCAGATCTTAAAAACTACCAAGGCTAGAGGGCTGCAGATTGGTATGTTGATCATCCACCCTCCAATCATCTAACATACCAAATTGCAGCCCTCTAGCCTCAGTAGTTTTTATTTTACTTAAGATTAAAGTTACCCATAATCGTGCTTCTGGCGACGATATAGGACAGGCCACCACCGGGCCGTGTTTAAAGTTTCATGGGCCGCGGCTCATACAGCATTATACAGAGACCACCGAAAGATAGGTCTATTTTCGGTTGCCTCGGTTATACGCTGTAGCAGCTGTACAGAAAACTCGACTGCTCCGAAGAAACTTCGGCTCATTTTTTTACTTGTTTCAGTATTTCAACCATTCTGCTTTCTCGTTATGTCTGCCAAAGCTGGCGTCCTGTTCTGAAGTACACTATTCCTCATTCTCATTTAATTTTACAACATACAGTACTTTTATTCGTTTTTCCTAAACATTTATACCAAGTGCTAATGGTTTACTAATAGATCCCACTTTTTTTTTTTACACTATTTCATTAACCCATTTCATTTCACCATAGATTTCATCTGTCTTATAGTCTATCGACACTGTTTTTTTTTTTTTATCGAATTTATTACTCTACATTACATATATATGTGTGATCATATTTCAAGCCAAATCTTATACAACTAAACTAATGTCTTGCTCTCCTTTTCTAAAGATCAGATTCATCCAGTCCTCTGCTCATCAAGTAGTCTGTACAAATAAAAATCTAACGATTTCTATTTTCAAAGTAATTTCATTTCACAACAATGCTTGTGGCCATTCTAAAAATAAAACTGCTATCAATCGGTACTTCATTACCTCATCCCCAAATTCAAATGTCTAAAATGTCTGGAATTTCTATGTAAAAACCTGCAACAAAAGAAAAATTGATAGAGTTAGTTTATTGCTATGTATATCACAAAGAACAATAACAAGACAGGCCGGAAAGACTTCTCGAAGTGGTTTTTTAAATAGTTCCGTATCATTGTTAGGAATGACTAACTAATAGGGGAGGGAGAGAAGACGTATTATTTACTACATACACATACAGTATATATATATAATATATATATATATATATATATATATATATATATATATATATATATATATATATATATATATATATATATATATATATGTGTGTGTGTGTGTGTGTGTATATATATAAATATATATGTATATATATATATATAAATATATATATATATATATATATATATATATATATATATATATATATATATATATATATATATATATATATATTGCTAAATGTGAATGCCGGGTCTGAGTTTATTGGCACGGGGGCAGGGGGATGGTCGCATCTGGCCATGCTTCCGCACATAGCAATATCATTCAGTCAATCAATTATACAGGTAATTATAAGAGAAAAATCAAAATAATGACAAGAATGTACTGACAATTAATTCAAAGTTGTGGAGGGCCACTAGGGTCCTGATACATTACAGCAATGTTTGATACTTGAGAAAATACTTGATAACAATTAGTAAAAAAGGAGACAACACACTAGCAGAACGTGAGCCTGCACTACTGGGGGCGGGGAGGTTGGGGGTGGGGGGTAACTGACAGAATACATGAATTACTTCTATGGATGAAAGGACCTTCTTGTCACGTGATGCAAGAAGATTCTAACAAGAGGAAGCCCATCTTAGCAGGTGCGATGTGAGCATACAATTGGGGCAAAGTCGGTTCTCAGTGTCAGGTTTGATCTGCAATGATACAGTCGAGAGATTACCTGAGGAATGGATTTTGGCACTGAGGAGGGTTTTGCTGAAGGCAGGGGATTCCTCTCTCATAAATATCCATAAAACATGACAATAAAACTTTGTCAATGCAAAATAATAATCAACAAACAGGTCACTAATATTACTCCAGGTATGGAAAAGAAGGTATGATGAAAATTAGTAACAGAAGAAGGAAAGGCGACCTGCAATCTCCACATCTCACATTACCTTATCTTCAAGGACATATGCGTGGCTCATGACAGCAGACTATGGCACCTGGGGGGTTGGGGAGGCAAAGCTATGACTGGCGAACTGTAGGTCAAAAGGTAATGGGGCGAAGGAGTGAGGCTGTGTCGCCTCTCATCTGGTTTTCTCGGAATCTCAAGTCATTCTCTCTCGTCGGCACCGGCCAACATTTCCCTTTTATAGTCTCTGACCCACAGATCCCAGATGCATGATGGGATTTGAAGTCATGCAGTTCCAACAGTCACAGATTCATGATGGGGGGTAGGCCCATGTAGCCCCCATGTGGCACAGCACCTTAATTCTCCTCACTAATGCTGTCCTATGGCTATACCGGTGGCCATTAATTTGCTAATCCCAACGCCAGGATCCTGTGAGAGAGGAAGAGAGAGCTAGAATCACTGTTTCCAAGAAAAAGGGGATTAAGATCTGAGGGGGAAGTGGGGGGGCTTTAGACGGGGACTAGGGAAGCTCCAAATTGGCGGGGGGCGGGTCTAGTTGACCTTACAAACAGTTCTCTGTTCTCTTTAGTTATTTTATATTTTATAACATAGCTTCCCCCACAAGTAGACATGTTACACCTTTAATTGGGTGAGTATGTCTGCCTCAGAAAGTCACTTGCATCAAATTGCTCCTCGTCTCATTATATTTTTTCTTGGATGTCTCATTTAATTAAATCAAGTTTGCAAACTTCTGCACTGACATTAACAGTAATGGAATTACGTTAACTGCAGAAGGGGTTGACTACTCTTAATCAAGTCTTATGATCGTCAGTCAGTTACAGGGGCAGCAGTTGCAAAGTATTTAATGCTAACATTTTTATGAATTTACACCTTACGTTAAGTGTCATTGGTCATGGCTCGATCACTCAACAAATAGTCAATCATGCTGTGAGACTTAACCATACAGTCTGAACTAAGGTTAGTTGGTTAACAAAATTTATTATTTTGTGAGTTCAATCACATCAAGGTTGCAAATTCATGCTGTTAGTTTTGCCTTGATGAGGCATCAAATTGGGAGTACTGTTCATCAGGTATCAACAGAAAGATAGCATCAAGGAAGGAAGTAATCTCAGGGGTTATGTTCAGGAATGGGAAGCCCGGGCACTGCTCCTTGGAAGTAGGCTAGGCTATTCTGTGGCTTTGGGGTCGTGACTTAGAGTCTGGGTAGAACATCAAGCAATCTTGTTGTCGGTGCCCTTAATATGCTCTATTTTCCAGTTATAGTCCTCCAAATCTATGTCCAACGCATTAAGTGCTTATTTTGATTCCCGAACGTTCAGAGATACTTGAGGGGGTTGTGGTCCATGAGGACAGTCAAGGGAAATTTGTGATTGGCACAGTGGGGTTCAAAATGCTTCGCAGTGGAGAACCCAAAATGGCAGAAAATCTTGATGAGGGCCTTCACAGAATTTTTCGAGCTCTCACTTCGCACGAGAATGGCCTCAGGGTAGTGGGTGAACCTGTCAATGATAGTTAGGGAATGGGCGTTGACACTTCCTCTCTTGATGCGGCCTTGGGGCGTATAATAATCAGTGATGACGTCCTCAAAGGGGACGCTGACAGAAGGTATGCTTCTCATGGGTACCTTGGGGACAACTTCATTTGGACGTCCAGTGACCTGGCTTGTGGGGCACGAGGATACGAAAGCCTTCACCAAATTCCTCATGGGTACCTTGGGGACAACTTCATTTGGACGTCCAGTGACCTGGCATGTGGGGCATGAGGATACGAAAGCCTTCACCAAATTCCTCATGTTAGGCCAGAAAAACTTCCCCGTCAGGACCTTCAGAGTACGGGTGACCCCGAAGTGTCCTCCGATCCCATCATGAGCCAGTTGGAGGAGCTTTGTCTGAAAGGCGCAGAGTACTACCACCAGTCGATGAATTACTTGGGCAGTGTCATGCCATCCCTGGGTTAACTGGTAGAGTACGTCATCATCTGTGCCATCCCTGGGTTACCTGGTAGAGTACTTCATCATCTTATCAGGTAGGTGTACTTCACAAGATCCAGAAGTTTCTCCTCCATGGTGTTGGTGTCAGTCCAGAGGCGTTGTAGGTGAGGGTATTCCTCCTGTGCCCTTATCAGTTCCTCCCGGCACAGACCTGGGGTGGAAGCATCTGCCCTCATGACAAGGAGAGCAGGTGCCGCAGGTGGGTCGGTAGAGCCTTGCATAGTGTTGGGCAGAGACGGCGGCTGTGGCAGCAGCACAGGGCAGGACCAGATTGGAGGGGGTCCACTGGGTCTTTGGAGCCGGGAGAGGGTTCATCTGGCAGTAGGGGCAGGTGTAATTCAAGGCTGAGCCTGCTCTGGATGCTTTGGCCCAAGAGGAGAGGGTAGGTCGTGGCGATCGACATAATCACCCTAAACAGGGGTTTGCTTTAGTGGGCGGATCACTGGTCGATTCGATTCGGTCATTCAGCCAGCCAACCCTCACTTGTCCATCTTTGTTTATAATGGCACCCGGGCACCTGATCCTAGGAAATTATGTTGACAGATGCACACGTGTTGACCAGGTGCGGCCATTCTAGGGGTGGCAAGGAGCCGTCTCAGGGTGTGACAAGCACATACATTCTGGTTGCCCCTTTAATGGGTTGGCCACCTAGGACAAGATTCACTACTACCTTCAGTGAGGAGTACTTCTTGCATCCTCAGAAGGTGGCAGACTGCAGTCTACGCAAAGAGCATCATGGTAAGACCTCACCAAAGCAGCAGTCGGGGCAGACCTTGAGGAGGACATGGCAGTGCTGGGATCAGGCTTCCCATGGGGAGGGGTCCCATTATCTTGCCGGGAGGGTTGCTTCAGGGGCAAGTTGGCTTTGAGCAGCACTGCTTGGTTGAATGGCTGCTTTTCTTGCAATGAGGGCATATGAGAGTGCCCTTCTTCAGGCATTGCAGCCCTTAGGTGTTCCACGGTTGGTTCTTCCAGTTCAGGGAATTCACGTTGGGGTGGAATGTGTCCCACCTGTCCGCAAGGCGACAGCAGGCGCTGAGAGTCTCAGGATGCTGCCCACTCAAGAACACTGCGAAGTTGTTGGGAGCATAGGACATGAGGTCCTCAAGCTCCATCCACTCTTTTAAGGTTTGGAAATTCCTGCTCTCTAAGGCTTTCAACAATTCGGACCAGGTCTGACCTGCCTCCTTCGGGAGTTGTTGCCACTGCTGCTGTCTCCAGCATTCAGGCGTGATCTCATTCACCTTGATCATGGCTCATCGTACCTCATTCAGGTCGCCCTTGTGCTAGCTGTCTAAAGTGCAGAGGGTGGCCAAGGCTTTGCCTTGGAAAGGTTTAGCGAGCAGCAAGGTGATTTTGGGAGTAGAAGGGCAGTATGTTGTTCTGGGGTCCTCCATGTGATCAAGCCATTCTTCGGGCTCATCCACAGCCCACTTTGGGATCAGTGGATGGATGAGAGGTAGAGAGGAATGGGAACCCGAGACAGGGTTTGGACTGGCGAAGGGAGTGCCAATTTGGGCATTGGCAGCAGCTCATCTCGCTTGCTTGATCTCGAGTTCCTTCTACTAGAGGGTGAGCTTATGTCATCGTTCTTCCTCTCTCAATTGTCTTCTTCCATTTTCTTTCTTTCTTCTTCCATTTTCTTTTGTTGTTCTTCCTTCAGGAGCTTAAGCTGCTCATTGACCCACTAGAGGAGCTCAGTTCCCTTTAGCCCTGCACTCTTCCCCAGATCCATGCCGGCTTTGTGTTCTTTGAGCTCCATGTTGCTTCGAGGTTAGACTGTGCTGGCACTGGCACGGGAGTTGGCACTTCTTCAAATGGCACTCAGGATGTGTATTCCAGAGAACTCAAGGTCTGTTCAATGAATGAGAATAATGTGCACATAGATGGTACCAGCTATAGTGCAGAGGTTATAAGTTCAATCAATCATCAATCAATCAATCAACTGAAATACATGGGCCCTTCAAGGTGCCTCGTGCGGGAGGGGAGTTGTTCCGTAGAACTCTCAATCAGTCAATTCTGGCATTCAGTGCAAGAGGGGTAACCCTTGTAGGGGGCTACTGCAAAACTAAAATCTGTTGCGCTAATCAAAATTGCTCATCATAAGCAGGGTCAATCAGGGTTCAATCAAGAGGGGCTCATCATGAGCGTGTTCACTGATCAATCAAGGGGGCTCATTATGGACGTGTTCATCAATCAACCAAGGCAGCCCATCATGAGTGTGTTCATCAATCAATCAAGGGGGCTCTTCATGAGTGTGTTCATCAATCAATCAAGGCAGTTCATCATGAGAGTGTTCATCAATCAATAATCAATCAAGATAATAGGGGGTGAGCTTCAATGGAGTTTTAGTAATGAGAGACACTTAAATTATTATCGGGAGTGGCTTACTTGTGGTTGGGAGTTTTAACTTTAGTTCTGCCTCTTTGGCATACAAGTAAAATGTGACCTATATGATGAATGAATGAGATCAATGAAATGTGTGAACGATCGTTCTAGTCGGAGAGTGTTATGGAATATCCAAGTCTCATGCGGGGAGTTTTGGAACTTTAGAGAACAATACAACTTTTTACTTGATCTCTCAGCATGGGCTTCTGCGCATGCTCACCTCATTCAGAGTGTGTGCAGCTCCTCTGTCTCGACCTGTATCTGCCCTCTGAGATGCCAAGAGACTTTATACTAATCTCGGGAACACGACTCTCGCTACCTCAACGGATGCACATATGCGACATCAATTCAGCAACCTTCAACACAAAATTTCTACTCGTGTGAATGAACTGGAGAATTCGATATTAGTAAGACCGAGTGTATCCCTAACTCCCTAACTGGTTACTTGCGGTATGACCAAGTCTAGACGTCCTGTTGTTCCTAACTGTGGTTGCCACATTTGGTGTTCCTATCCAGTCAGACTCCAAATTGTCCAAAACACTTATGCGGAAATCAGTCGTACTTTCCCTTCTGTTAACAATTACTGCACTGCCTAGCTAAGCCCTATCACTTAACAAATGCAGTTTGCTAACATGCAACAGTAGCAAACTCGTGGTTGAATGGCAACTCTTCACCTGGTGGCAGATAGAACTTTGTACACTTTCGGTCACATGCAATTTACCCTGGTTATTTATGAATTCCCTTTCATGAATGATTCTATCAATGGTATGACATGAAATGAAATACTTATGCTGTGTACCTTTCTGTTTGATTGTATGTGAATGATGGCTCTTCACTTAAAAATCAGGTTCACCTCAATCTTGCAATATTCCTCTAGCGAATGCTAATTAGGACACTGCCAATGCAATCTTCTGCGATATTATGCAACATGCAAGGTATATCCTGGCAAGGTCTCCAAATGCTATATGTGAATACAGGGACTTGAGTTTATTGACACGTGGGGGGGGGAGGTTGAATTCAACCATGCTTCCACACCTAGCAATATCATTCAATCAATCAAATATACAGGTACTGATAAGAGAACATCTCAAAATAATGACAAGAATGGATTAACAATTAATTCAAGGTTGTGGATGGACACTAGGGTCCTGATATTTTACGGCAATGGTTGATAATTGAGAAAATACTTGATAACAATTACTAAAAAAGGGGGACAACACACGGGCAAAATGAGCCTGCACTACTGAAGGGAGACTGATGGAATATGTGAATTACTTCTATGGGTGAGAGGGCCTTCTTGGCACTCGATGCAGGAATATTCTACAAGAGCATGCTTGTTTTAGCAGCATGATGTGAGCATACAATTGGGGCAGAGTTGTTTCACAGCATCAGGTTTGATCTGCAATGTTACAGTCAAGAGGTTACCTGATGAATGGATTTGGCACAGAGGAGGGTTTTGTTGAAGACAGAGGATTCCTTTCTCATAAACATTCACAAAACATGATAATAAAACTTCATCAATGAAAAATAATAATAAACAAACAGGTCACTAATATCAATCCAGGTATGGAAAGGAAGGTATTATGAAAATTAGTAATAGAAGAAGGAAAAGTAACCTACAATCTCCACGTCTCACATTACCTTATCCTCAAGGACATCTCTGGGCTACTGATGACGGACTGTGGTGCTTGTTGGGGGGGGGGGGAGTGGGGGGAGGGGGGATGCAAGGCCAAGAGGTAAAAGGTTGAAGGAGAGAGGCTGTGTCACCTCTGGTCTAGTTCTCTCGGAACCTCAAGTCGTTCTCTCTCGTGGTTGCTGGTCAGCAGCATCCTTTTATAGTCTCTGACCCACGGGTCATAGGTGCATGATGGGAGTTGAAGCCATGCGGTTCTCATGGTCAAAGATGCATGATAGGAGGTAGGCCCATGTGGTCCCCACGTGGCACCGCACCTTAATTCGGCGCCAATCCTTCGAAGGTAAGATCCATCTGCGCACCAGCTTTCTCCTAGCTAATGCTGCCCCTGGCTATGCCAGTGGTCCTTAATCCACTAATCCCAATGTCAGGATCCTGTGAGAGAGGAAGAGAGAGCAAGAATCACCTTTTCCAGGAAAAGGGAGATTAAGATCTGAGGGGAAAGCGGGGTCTTTACATGAGGACTAGGAAAACTCCAAGTCTCGGGGGTGTCTAGTTCCCTGACAAACAGTTCTCTGTTCTCTTTGATTATTTGTTTTATTCTAATATGAAGCTAGTGGGTTGGCTTTGAACTAGATATACAGATGCAATCATTCCATCTGCATAATCTTGTAGCAATATATATATATATATATATATATATATATATATATATATATATATATATATATATATATATATATATATATATATATAATAATAATACCTCTTTCATCAACAGGGTAACTGAAATACACATGAATGCAATGTGATTAAAAACTTTGATAACTACTCAGCACATATAATAAATCTGATTAAGATATCTCATCAATGGCTTTTGTAATATATTTTTTAAATTGTAAAGAGACTTTATGGGTACCATATATATATATATATATATATATATATATATATATATATATATATATATATATATATATATATATATATATATATATATATATATATATATATATATATATATATATATATATATATATATATATATATATATATATATATATATATATATATATATATATATATATATATATATATATATATATATATATATATATATATATATATATATATATATATATGTGTGTGTGTGTGTGTGTGTGTGTGTGTATAGTGCCATAAAGTCTCTTTACAAATTAAAAAATATATTACAAAAGCCACTGATGAGATATCTTAGTAAGATTTCTTCTATGCACTCAGCAGTTATCAAAGTTTTTAATCACACTGCATTTGCGTATTTCAGTTACCCTGTTGATGAAAGAGGTACAGTTAAATGTAACTCCTAAAAGATGATTATTTCTCAAGAAAATGCAGAATGTGTGTCATGGTTTACCGAGACAAAATCAGAATTGCAGACTCAGAGAACCTACATAACTAAGATGGAATGGATCCACATCACTTCCTTTAATTCATGCAAGGCGCAAGTAATTTATGGAGACAGGGACAGTTGTGGATAAAGTGAATAGTGGACGACCAAGAACATCTGAAGCAAACATCGATTGTGTAAGACAAGCCTTTGATCGTTCTCTTACAAAGTCCATCCATACTGCTGCTAGACACTTACAGCAACCAAGTTCAACAGTGCACAAAGTCCTACACAAGAACTTGTGATTGTATGCTTACAAGGTGGAACTCATACAGACACTCAAGCCAAATGATAAACAAGACAAAATGAGTTTACAGTTAACATGCTGGAACGAATTTCTGAGGATGAGACTTTCCTCAACCGAGTTTTTTTTTAGTGGTGAGGAAACCTTTCATGTTTCAGAGAAACTGAACACACCTAATGTGAGAATCTGGGGATCAGAACATATTCATGTGACTAGGGAACTTCACCATGATAGTCCGCACCTTGACCTTTTGACTACATATGTGGCATCACAACTAGAAGACATTCAACCAACCATCATTTTCCAGCAAGATGGTGCACCACCACATTTGGGACTGCATGTTCATGGGTTCCTAAATCAAACATTTCCAGACGGTGGATTGGAAGGGATGGCCCAATTCCCTTGTCACCTCGTAAACCAGATATCACTCCCCTGAACTTCTTTGTATGGGGTTATGTTAAAAATATCATGTATCGAAAAAAATCACTGATATCAAGCAAAATATCACTGATGCCATTCCCACCATTGATGAGGCTATGATACAGTGAACATGGCAAGAAACTGAGTACCCTCTTGATGTTCTTCGTGCAACTAATGGTGCCCATATAGAGGTGTATTAAATAACGCAAAAAAAAAAAAAAAATTCAATATCCATTCCTCATTTTGTAATAATTTACCATGTATTTGTCTGTTCATTTGCTTTTGTAACAATTTTTAATTTGCCATGAGACTTTATCGACATCTGTTACATATATTATATATATATATATATATATATATATATATATATATATATATATATATATATATATATATATATATATATATATATATATATATATACTGTATATACTCGTATATATACATACATGTAATATTCCATGATTTCAAATGAGGGAGATGATGCACGCTTTCCTTTCACGTCTCAGTCTACGTACGAAAATCTTCCTTTTAGCTCAAAACGCGAGCGTCTCCTGTTTCCCCTGCAATAGCGGTTTCTCTAAGCCTTAGGGGTGTATTGATTCAAGAGAGCGGCCATTAGGAGATGCGGTAGAGGACACCCCGACAGAGCAGCTGGATGGGCAGTTGTTTCCTTTCTCGATATATGTAAAATCGATATTACATCGGAGTACTTCCGGAAATGGTACCTTTCGGTATTGTTTCCATTTTCGAGAAAGTATCGGCATTTCCTCTCAATGAACACTGAAATGAAGTTTGCGGCCTTTCGTATAGATTTTCTATAGATTGATTCCTTCGTAAACGAAGGTGCATTTAGTGAGGAGTTATACAATTTTATTATCTAATTTCTTTCATACAGTTATTTCAAATGCACCTGCATTCATACACAAAAATCAAAGGTAGTTAATAATTCTTCTAAAGGGTTTCTCGTAATAGAAATCCAACATGGAAGGATAAATGAAATAAATGAACCAGAGAGGAAGGCCGTTTGCAAAATATGAGCACAATAAATCTGGCTTATTGAATTAAGGCAAACAAGTTTTCAAAACATTAAATCGTTATTGGATCAGAGAAGTACTCTTTATTTTCAATGAAATGATGGTATTAATATTGAAATTATATTTCAACATCAACAAGAATTTATTTTCAGATATCCAAATCGCCCCAAATAAAATGTTTTGAACTTACATAAAAAAATAACTTCTAGAATTGCATTTTTAATAAAATAGGAATGCAGTCTAATGTGATTCAATTAAATGAAAATTTTTTGATTTGCAATCCAATGGTGGTACAGAGACGCCCACAATTTGATGAAAAATTCCATCTGCGAATTTTGCAATATTTCGAAAATGAAACTCGTTTCACTATTTGAGTTTTTTCTTTTTATTTTCAGCCCAAAGGGAATATGAATATACGGTATAAGTGGAAAATGAATCATATGAAGAATAAACTACCTATTCACCAATAAGCTTTTTACCTAAAAAGATGTTGCTTCAGCGTAAAGTACAAGAAAGGAGACAGGTAGGTTCATCCCTTAAACTATGACTCAAATAAGAACCTGTGCAGAATGTATAAACATTTACCGCTTCCTACATATGCATGTAAGCATGCCTTCATTCTTTCCTCTTTTGAATATTAACTTCCTTACTTTCCGCTAACTCTTTCGCCAAAACTGATCAGTGTTTCTTCTGTCTCATCAAACTTCTAAACAAAAAGCATTTTCTATGGTCCTGTTATCCTTCGTTCCCTCCACATGACGAGATCACCTCAAAACTCACTATCACATGACATCTACTGTATGTTGACCTTTCAATAACGTTCTTTATATATCTATGTTCTGCAGGATTCCATCCATACCCAGTCTACATTATAGGAAAAAAACACATATCAATAACTTCAGTCTATTTTGACTCACATTCACCACTATTACTTCATTTCCGAGAAGTCGAGTTGGCACAGTAACACCTTCGAGAATTTTTTTACCTAAATGATTTGCCAGGACTGTCACTTTCTGCTCATCCTTTATTCAATATTTCACCTATTCTCTCACATTACCATCATCTATTATTGCTATCCTGATACACCTCTTCCTTGGAGTGTGTTGTCTCTCTGGAATAGTGAATTCGACGTTAACATTTAGAAATACAAACTGACGCTTTATCAGATACATACGCACTTGTAATTACCGCAAGACTCCTAATTTCTCTATTTCTTTACATTGTTTTTTTATATGCTTGGTACTACAAAGCCTATAATAAAAAAAACAACAACAAAACAAGTGAAGAGATTCGAACCAGCACCTTGTGTATCAGAATGAATTTAATGTTACTTACATATATCTGAGCGTATATGATTATAAAGGAAAATTCCGTCAGTGAAAAACCTAAGGAAGTCTATCCAAGATTTCACACAATCAGGTTGACATTTTAATAGAGAGAGAGAGAGAGAGAGAGAGAGAGAGAGAGAGAGAGAGAGAGAGAGAGAGAGAGAGAGAGAGAGAGAGAGCATAAAAGTCTCTTCCCCTTTAGTTCCCCCTTAGGTTGAATATAATATTTTTACACAGTATAATGTGATTTCCTTGTAAAGGCGAAAATGGAAACGTTCACAAGTAATATTTATAGTACAATGTTTGTTTTCTTAAGAATACTCAGTAGTTTTAGCGTATAGAATTGGTAAATTGTAGCAAATTTCATGATCATAACCCTTTGCAATTTGTACACGAAAATAATGTCTAAACGTCTATGGTTGTTGTAAACAAATTGTAGCATCTTATATCAACATATATCTATATATATATATATATATATATATATATATATATATATATATATATATATATATATATATATATATATATATATATATATATATATATATATATATATATGTTACAGTCAACATGCGTACTCAGTCATTACGCGTAATGACTGAAATTTCAGTCATCACGTGTAATGCACTTAGGGGACATTTGATCCCCAGGAGCTAGTACTAAACACGGCGAAACAGTGAGTCACCTACACTGTTTCGCCGGGTTTAGTACTAGTCCCTGGGGGTCAAATGTATTTCGCCGTGTTTAGTACTAGCTCCTAGGGGATCAAATGTCCCTAAGTGCATTACGCGTGATGACTGAAATTTCAATCATTACGCGTAATGACTGATTACGCGTGTTGACTGTAACATATATAATATATATATATATATATATATATATATATATATATATATATATAATATATATGTGTATGTGTGTGCAAGTGTACATATGGTGTTATTTTACACATAAAACACACTGACTTAAGGTATTTTTGAATTGTTCCCTTCAGCAATTGCAAAAGAACCTTTCCTCCACGTGATATTCGTCGCAAGTCTATTTTTCCCGAGCTATTATGGGCTATAGGAATCATAATTCGCATTTGTTGTAATTTGGAACTAGGGCTATTATGCGATTACCTTTCAAGTTGTATGTAGTTGCAGGTACAACCCTCTCTTTATCGCTTGTGTGATGAGAACATTTAAAATTTACAATTTCTGAATCTGGACTATTCCTTTGTCCGTTAACTGAAATTTGGGCACTCTGCGTTGTTTGTACAGAGACAATAGGACAATGACAAGCGTAGATTAAACAAAAGCATTATGTTAATATATTTTAATCGCGCGCTCTCTCTCTCTCTCTCTCTCTCTCTCTCTCTCTCTCTTATATAGTGAGTATTTTGTGATGAAACAACTTTGTTGTTTCTTGTTTCACTGACTGTCATCCTTTCTACATCTTTCATATCAAACTTATCTCTAATAAGCCTTTTCTGGATGAGCGCTTCGGGCTAACCATTTCATCTGTCCTTGCTATAACAATGTTATGACAAGGGACCGTCTCAAACAAATGTTCGAGTTTGCGAAAGAGAGAAGACCTATCCTTACTCTTCCGTCTACTTCCCTTCTTTCCCTCCTCTATATGCGAGAGAGAGAGAGAGAGAGAGAGAGAGAGAGAGAGAGAGAGAGAGAGAGAGAGAGAGAGAATACTTAGAAGTATCAAACAACATGAATATGAAACGTAATCAACTTATTTTCCCAACATTTTCCGAAAGGGACTGACATCCTCGACCGAGGAAAGATCAAGACTGTACTGCTATGGGCTCTTCGTCTTTGATGTGAAATGAGCTACACGTGCCGAATGTTATTCTTTGCTTACATGTTTTTGTTTCCCGTAGGGCACCCTCTGTATTTATACGGCCACGAGGGTTAGAAGCCTCTTTTCTATCTTTCAAAATCATCATAAACTGTGTTTTACTTCTGTTTTCAGAGATGAGCAGATCTGATATTTTGTGAAAGAGAATAGAACTCTATTTTGTATTCACTCTTCCGACCTGTTTTAAAACCCTATACGCTGCAGCCTCCCTCGTGAAATGTTCACCTCTGACTAAGGCTTTTCAGTCTGGGTGAAACTCTTAATAAAAACGGAAACCCTTTCTGTCTTGATGCCAACATTTACACAGTTATGCGAAAAATAACTTCATTGTGTATAAATAAGATTCCGCAAGACAATTTAGCTCAATCGTTACGCTTTAGAAGAGTGAATAATGGTGACTTTGACAAGGAGAGAAAGCGGAGAGAAAGACTTTGAAAAGATAAAGGAAATTAATTATATAAATAACGAAGTGACGGAATGAAACCTGAAATCTAGAATGAAGGAAAAATGTTATGTATAGGTTATTAGTATTATCAGATCAAAGAACACGAAATAAGGATATTATTGGATAATATAATTGATTTGCTTTACAGTAGATTACCATTTCGAAGACGTAATGTATGAATTTTACCCCATCTCTCTCTCTCTCTCTCTCTCTCTCTCTCTCTCTCTCTCTCTCTCTCTCTCTCTCTATGTCATGAGTAAAAATAAATGGCGAATTTAGTAAGGCTTGAATGTTGCCAATCATAATATATCACATTTTTAGGAAGACCCCCATTACCTGCTTGATATTACATTATGAACAATATTAAATTATATTCAGAAAGACACACTAACGGAATACATGAGAGATAGGTAATCTCAGGACTGACATCTCCTTATTCGGCCTTAGAAGTAATACATGTGTAAAATGTGGGAAAATAAAGAAATTAGAAGTATCAGCTTGTAAAGATTACTGATAAAAAAAGAGAGTCGAGATCGAGATGGCATGGGCATATGAAAATGTTGGAAAATAAAGAAATTAGAAATATCAGCTTGTAAAGATTACTGATAAAATAGAAGTAAAGGTCGAAAGGGAGGCAAAATACTGAACAGAGTGATCAAGTGAAGGAGGATTTGGAGAAGGATGGTTTAGTGGAAGAAGTTGCTACTGACAGGAATTGTTGGAGAAGAGGCATCAAGATCAATGTTTATATTAATATTCAGAAAAAGTGTCAATGATTTTTGCATATCGCAAAACGATTTTTAATTGTTTCACCTGAAAACTGCTTTCATTAGCAACTCTCCCTACTACTAAAGTTTAATTTAGAGATGCCTTTTGATCAGCATCAGAAGCTTCTATCAACAACAAAACAATATTGTACATGAGTCACCAATTTGACGCTTGGTTTTTTCCTCGCTATTACACGCATAATAGGCTCTTCCAACTCATCTCGTTATTAAGTAGCATTATTCACCTCTGTGTTTTGAGTCCCCTGACATTTAAACCCATAGAAAATGATGCGTCAAAGCACTAGGGCACGCCGTAGATCTTTATGTCCCCACTATAAAAGCACACTAAGCAGAGAAACATAAACACACTCACTCGCAATCAGAATGGGAGGGAGAGAAGCAGGGCGTTGTTTTGAAATAAGAGAGAGTCTGGGTTTTAAGAGAGAAAGCCAGAGGTGGAATTCACGTTGTCAGGCAAGAGGAAGGGAGTCCTGGTTTCATGTGAGACAGAGAGAAAACAATATACGATGCAGATATCAGATGTACAGCTCTTGTATTTAAATAAGTTTGATCGTATTTTACAAATATTTATTTCTTTACATTGATTATTTTCAAGATATATTAGTCCATAACCCGAAAAGACGTCAGGTAGTTTTACTTATTATTAGTGAATATGAAGAATGATTGCTACGTAAGGCCATCAGTCACATGTAACGAAGTGTTTTTCGCAGAGAGGAGCAGTTTATCATTTTCCTTTTTTTCTAGCATAAGAGATGAGTATCACGGCAGAACTTCATTCTACTTTAACAGAAAAAAATCAATATTCTTGTGACTTGAAAAGCCTTTCTCCGTCTGCGAGGTGTACTGCACCCTCGATCTTAGTCGCTATCCAATATGAAAGACCCTCAATATTATTATGTCCTTCATTTTCCCGGGGATGAGGTTGCAGACCGAAAGCATATTCCAGACCCAAAATGTTAACATACACTTGAATCCGACATTCCGTTCATTAGTCTTTAAATTATGCTTTCTTAAATATTAGACTGTTTTCATTCCACAAGGCACGTAGTTTTTACTTAACCTTTAAACTGTAATCTGCATTTCTACCTTGTAACCTAATGCAAAACTGCTGTACAGTTTGAGAGTCAACACAATTTTTCACATAAAATGCTTCATAAAAACAAAACAAACTTGCAATCAAGATAGTGAATACGAAATGCATATTCAGACCTGAATAAAGAAAAAATGCGTCTGTAACTGCGTGGATAATAACATACAAAGTTGAGATTGCATAAAAAGCAGATGACATGGACAGCATGAGACTTGATAACTAACAAAAGCAAAAGCAAGAGCAACGGGGCCGACACACGTCTGTCGTGCGTAATGTTTTGAATACCAAAGCATCGTAGCTGAATGGTGCTGAAAGCAACTTCACGTTTATGTATGCTGCCGCAGAGAATTTCTGCTCAAATTCGTTAATTTCCCGGGTGGTCTTGTGTAAGTGAGCACGGTATCACAAGGTGAATATTCTAGTGTACATATTTGTTTTGTAGTGGGCTGTATTTACCAAGTCCAGTAGCTACTTAGAATAGGTTCCTGCCGTAGATTGCGTAAAATGTGACCAAAAATGATACCGGTTATTTTTCCCTAAAAAAATTTGTATAGAACTCTTAACCTGTGCGGTCTTGAAATTGTTTTCTATTCCTCTTCCATTTCTGTTTCATATATATACTTTGATTTTGCAGGTGCAATGACAGTGTTATTAATTCCGATACGGGGAAGCAAGAGCGCTTGATTTCTAAAATAGAATATCGGAACACATGACATTCGCGAGATTATCTGTCAATCTTGCTGTCTGAAAACTTGACTCTGTGATTGCAATATATTCCAACCCATCAGGTGGGTGGCGCTGTTTCTAGGGAGGGCTGTACAATCAGACTTTCTTCGGAAAATTGAAAAAGAGTCTATTTTTGCTTTTAAATATTTTTCCCTTATTTATCCGTTCACTTATAATTCAATTAAATGACTTGAGTGATTATCAGAATTATGGGTGTTGTTTTCCCCAAATCATTTGTTCTTTCTTACTCTTATGCTCTTGGTTTTACTATACATATAGAGTTATACACAAAACGTGAGTAACTTTATACATTGCTCGAGGAAACTACCTTCCTCTTTAATCAACATTTTAGTCAAGAAATTTTGCAACCATTAAACATTGCTTTAAAGAATTCATTGAAATTTTTAGCCCTGCAAACCCATTGATTCAAAAGGCACATCAAGAGGGATTTCACACGAAATTATCTTTTGCATCACTTG
>NC_089783.1:8464281-8491781 GCF_040412425.1 Macrobrachium rosenbergii | reverse complement strand
TTTTTTTTTATATTTTGCTTGACTTTTTTTAGAGAACGAATAAGCTCTAATCGTAGAAAATGGGTAGTTTTAGTAGGACACTGAAGTAAGTTTCTCACTTTCTATCCAGAATTGGCAAGTCATACAAACATTGTACGACAATTTGCAGCTCAATGTCGCTCACAGGGTGATATCGAGATACATAGATACATGTTTACTCTGATATTATATTGTTTGAGAGAGAGAGCCAGTTTTTAACGCAGATAATGTGTATTTTAGTAGGAAAGTAAGGTGTATTTCTCACTTCCGCCTAAAAAGTCACACAGAAATTTTGCGACAATTTTTCCCTCAATGCCGCTCAAATGCCCGTAAATGCGGTGAACAAAAATGTAAAATAACCCACTTAAAAATATTTTTCTAGCAATAATACTTCAGGACTTCTTTATTTTGACATATGCCAGTCCAAAACTGTAAAAAACTAAAAAACAATAATTCCTGGAAATTCGGCCCCTTAATACCAACTGAAATTTAAGATTATTTCATTCAAGCCTTGTAACTTAGATAGCATCTATAATATGACCCATCATGAGTATAGTTAATGAAATGTAACTTAACGGTTATAATGAAAAAAAATTGCATGTAATAAAACTGCAAGTTTTCCCAATGCGTAACGGTTTTATTCTTGATAATAGAGTTAAAATATGATCAACCTCGTTATTTAGGCTCTTTTTGAGATGATACAGTATATAAATATACGAACAAAAATTTCATTAAAGCCTCGATATATGTAGATCATTACTCATTGATTATTAAAAGAACAATTTTCGACAAAAAATATACTATATCCTAATAAAAGAAATAATTAGAGGGGTAATAATTAGGCGAATATCAACCACTCCACAAAGTTTACATTTGATGGAAAAGATCCCATAAAGAAAGCTCTACATAAAGAAACCTCTACGTGGATACTGCCTCATGGATTAGAGACATCTTGGAAATCATACAGACCTGGAGAAACTCAATATTTTATGACAGATACCACATAAAACCCATCGTAGTTTTTCCCAATAATTTTGAAATTAAAAATGATAATAAAATAGTCAAGTTTTTCCTCACTAATTAGTTTCCTAGTAGCAAGAGCGTGAGTAAGAGGCTGTGTCTACAAACTTACTAAAATATTCAAACAACAAACAGACAGGTCAACAGCTCTTGATAGCGGAAATGTAGTGCCTGACGCGAGGCGAACAAAACAGAGGTCAGAGTACAATCAACTGTGTTTGTTGGAAGATGGAAAGATGCACAAAAATCAATATACGAGACACAAATGAAATTATGATACATATAGCTGGAATGCTGACATTGTAATGTTTGTGCTAACAATGATACATTTGACGTAACAGTAATATGAATGATAATATATGTACAATGGATGTGTGATATCTGCTGTGTTTCTTGTATGTTCGTGCTGGGCATGCAGAGATGCTCGTTGTGAGTGGATTAGCCGTCTTGGTAAGACGGACAGTGTGTGGGTCCTTGTGGAACCCTAAAGGACTCCCCCCTTGGAGAGGTCTACTGTTGTAGGTCATAGTCTGGAAGGTATGATGGCTTTAGGCGATCGATGGAAACCCACATAGTTCTGCCATCCACTGTCATTTGGTGGCTTTGTGTCTTCTCTAGATGACACAGTATGGTCCCACATAGGCTGGGGAGGGGGTGTTCTGTGTGCATCTATCCATACAAACGTATATTTTGCGTTTTGCAGTTCATTGGGACTTCCACTTTTCTGGCCATGTGGTAAGTCATTTTGGCCGGCATTATTCATTCTAATGCTTTGCGGGTGTTGGATGGGGATGTTGGGCTTGTTGGATGTTGAAAGAGGTCTGCCAGCAATGTCAATGACTGGCCGTAAGGGTTTCTGCTGGAGATGCATTGAATGCTGCATGTGGTGAGGTTCTCAGACCCGGTAAGACCCAAGGTAACTCCTTTCTCCAACTCCCACCTTGGCATCTGGCAGTAAGTGAAGCTTTCAACGACCTGTGTAGCCTTTCAATGATGCCGTTAACTTCTGGGTTGTTGGCCGTTGTGTGTATTATCTTTGTCCCCAAACTGTCTGTGAGGGCATTCCATAAGGCGAACGTGAAGTTGGCCCCCTGTTGTTCATAATGATCTGTGGGACTCAGTGTCTGATGACCCATCTGATGAAAGCTTTCACACAACTCTCGGCCATCTGTTGCCGTATTGGCATTGCTTCAGGCCACCTGGTATTTCTGTTGGTGATGGTGAACAGGTATCTTTATCCCTCGGAGGGGGGTAAAGGTCCCACTATGTCGATGTGGATGAGTGCGGGTCGGAGGTGTGTTGTGTGGAACTCTCCTATTTTGCTCTCTACGTGCCTTGTTATTTTTGAAGTCTAACACGGCAGGCATTCTCTCATCCAGATTATTACGTCCTTTTCCATTCCCCAACAGATGTACTGCTCTGCTAAAATTCAGGTGGTTGCCCGGCCTAATGAATGAGACAGGTTGTGGGAGAGGTAAAAAGCCTTTCTTCTGAGGCCTTTTGACAGTTAAGGGCGAAGGCGTCCAGTACCTGTTTCACAGGCAATTGTCGCCTCTCCATTGTTGATTGACAGGTTGCTCCACATAAGGGCGGGGTTGTCCTGCCGCAGTCGCTGTAGGTCCACATCATCTCTTTGCATCTGCTATTTTGGGATAGGCTATCCTGAGTTGGATGGTGTTGACAGAATTTCTCGAAAGTGCGTCCACCATGGTGTTTGTTAAACCCTTCAAATACTTGACGGTGCAGGAGTGTTCAGCTATTGCTGATAGGTGACGCTGTTGTCATGCTGACCATGCATCTGCTGTCTTTGTGAAGGCATGCACCAAGGGTTGATGGTCTGTTTGTATGACGAACTGCCATCCTTTGAGCATGTGGCGAAAGTGATGGATGGCTTTGTGGACTGCTAGGAGCTCCGTGTCAAATGTGGAGTACTTTTGTTCCGCTGAAGTTAACTTTTTTCTGAAGAACACCAACGGCCAACAAACATCATCTGTGTCCTGCTTTAGTACTGCACCCAACGTCGTGCTATTTACGTCAGTCATCAAAGTGAGGGACCTGTGGGGTAGAGGAAAGATTAGTGTGGCTGCAGAGGTTATTGCTTGTTTTGCTGAAAGAAATGCATTATCTTGAATTTTGACCAACTTAATTTTTTAGGTTTTCCTTGTAAACTTGTGTAGATTGGGCTCATGATTTTAGCAATATGTGGGATAAATCTATAATAATAGTTGATTAGTCCTGAAAATTCTTGTACTACTTCAATTGCTGTTGGTTTTGGGAAGTTGGTAATTGCTTTTACCTTCTGTGGGAGGAGTTTAATGCCATCTGGGCTTATTTAATATCCCAGGAATTCCACTGTTTTCTTTGCCCATTTACACTTGTCTTCCCTTACTATGAGTCCATTTTCTTTCAGCATCTGCAGCACTCTTTTGATGTCCTTAAGATGGAGGATCAATATGGCTGCCAAACAGTAAAAACAATTACTTATTTTAACTTATTTTACACAGGTAAATTTCAACTCATATTATAGAAGTAAACTTGCTGTCTACACCCATGTTTTGGGTATAGGGCAATCCAATTAGCCTATCTGACTTACAGTAAACTGAGGAGATTACGCATATAAAGACAAAATCAATGATGGAGGAGCAAAATAGCTGCCAAGTTATGACAATCCCCATTACTCATTTCAATTTACTTTACTTACATAAATCTGGTGTGTAAATCCCTTTTGGGAATCTGGAAATCCAACTAACTTATCTGTATAACAGTACAATGAAGTGATTAGATTTTTTAACATCTAAGATGGGGGCCAATAAGGCCACCAAACTTAGTGAAGTGATTGCTGGTAAAATGTTATCATAAATCCTATATTATAAATTTCTGAAAAACCCGATCTACAAATATTCATTCTCGCTTTCTTCTTATTACAAAGCTTGATTGTGTGGCTTCTCACAGCTCTCAACTTGACATGGTCTTCAAGAAAGGTGTGCATGGTAATTCATAGCCTTTGCAACTGCAATGTGTTTGACAGGCAGTTTTGCAATTACAGTGGACCATCTGAAGGAGGCTTTCTGGTGCAGCAGTTTTCTTGCTCAGAACTGGCAAGAGTACTGACTTACTTTCATCTTTGCGTTACAATATTTTCATAAAAAAAAAAAAAATTGTCTCTACTAAGTCATTTGTTACCCAGAGCGCCTCCCACCAACCAAGTCCTCGACAAAATATCGGAGTTTTAGATTATGGTGTGGACTGGAAACGAAAGTGACATGAATGCAGTGGATTGGAGATGGAAACTGGAGGACAATTAAGTTTGTGCCAGTTATGAGCAAGAAAACTGCTGCAACAGAAAGCACCGTAACTGCAAAAATGCCTGTCAAATGTGTTGCAGTTGCAAAGGCTATGAACTACCATGAACACCTGCTTGTAGACCTTGTCAAGTTGAGAACCGTGAGAAGCCACACAATCAAGCTTTACAAGAAGAAGAAAGCGACTATGAATATTTGTAAACCTAGTTTTTCAGAAATTTATAATACAGGATTTATGATAACATGCTACCAGCAATCACTACACTAAGTTTGGTCGCCTTATTGGTCCCCCATCTTAGATGTTGAAAATCTAATCACTTCAATGTACTGTTATGCAGATAAGTTGGTTGGATTTCCAGATTCCCAAAAAGGGATTTAGACACCAAATTTACATGAGTAAAGTAAACTGAAATGAGTAATGGGGATTTTCATAATTTGGAAGCTATTTTGCTCCCCATCATTGATTTTGTCTTTATATACATATAATCTCTTCAGTTTACTGTAAGTCAGATAGGCTAATTGGATTGCCATATCCCCAAAACACGGGTTTAGACAGCAAGTTTACTTCTGTAATATGAGTTGAAATGAATAATGATGATTTTTTGTAGTTTGTCAGCCATATTGGTCCTCCATTTATTAGATTCCTAGATTACCAAAACAGGGGTTTCGACAGTAAATTTACCTGTGTAAAATGAGATAAAATAAGTAATTACTCAATTTTTTAGTTTGGCAGACATATGGATCCTCAATATAAAATTTTGTATATATGTAATTAGGCATTCTTAAATATGCTGTAATTCAGATATGCTCTTTGGATTCCCAAATCACCAAAATAGGTGTTTAGACACTAAATTGTATAAAATGAATTAGAATGAATAATGGAAATTTCCATATTATGGTGGCCATGTTGGTCCACCATCTTGGATTCTGTGATTATATAATCACTTCAATACAATACAGATATGCTAATTAGGCTTCCAGACCCCAAAATGAGGCGTTGAACACCATCATTAATTATCTAGTTTGAATAATGAAGAGTAGCAGGTATTTTGCATGGTCAGATTGTGGTAGCATTTTTTTATGCTATTAAGCACATCTGTTACTTCAATAAGCAGTTGAGAAACCTTTTGTAGCAATTTTTTGGGGGTCAAACCTTATTTCAGCTGACTATTTAGCAACTGATCTACCAAGGTCATAAAAGAAGTTCAAACCTAAGTACGTACTCAGTACCTTAGGTTTTTTGCAGGCAGGTTTCTGAAGCCCAACATACAAGCAAATTTTACCCAGTTTCCCGACTCATCAGCAAGTCAGTTGCTACCATTTCATTCGAATTACCCCGTCACTCGAGAGACCAAGGTTCGTTACCATTGTGAGTCAGAAATTTATTTCAGTGAAACACATGATCATGTGCTCATTATACCCATCACACTTCACAGTGAAGGGGTAATTTGAATGAAAAGATAGCGACTTACTCACTGATGGGTCGTAACTTGGGTAAAATTCGCTAGCATGTTGGGCTTAAGAAACCAGCCAACAAAAACCCTCAGGTACGGAGTAGTAAGGTTCCAACTTCTTTTATGACTTTTGGTGAGTTAAAAAATATATATATATATATGTATGTATATATATATATATATATATATATATATATATATATATATATATATATATTATATATATAAATACATACATATATATATATAAATATATACAGTATATATATATATATATATATAAAATATATATATATATATATATATATATATATATTATATATATATTATATATAAATACATACATATATATAATATATATATATATATATATATATATATATATATATATATATATATATATATATATATATATATATATATATATATATATATATATATATATTATATAAATACATGCATATATATATATATATATATATATATATATATATATATATATATATATATATATATATATATATATATATATATATATATATATATATATGTTTTAACTCACACCAAATGAGGACCTCAGTCTCCTAAGTGACAGGCTAGAGCGGTAGTGACTGGTCTACAAAGTCATAAAAGAACTTGGAACCTAAATACTCCATACCTGGGGCTTTTTGTGGGCAGGTTTCTGAAGCCCAATATGCCACCGAAGTTTACCCAGTTACTAACCCATCAGCTTGTCAGTCGCTATTGTTTCATTCAAATTACCGCTTCACAGAGGAGTATGGTGGAAATAATGAACGCATGATCACGTGTTTCAACGAAATAAATTTTTTACTCACAATGGTAACGAACCTCGGTCTCCCGAGTGAAGGGGTAATTCGAATGAAATAGTAGCGACTGACTCGCTGATGGGTCGAGAAACCGGGTAAAATTTGCTGGCATGTTGGGCTTCAGAAACCTGCCCGCAAAAAACAAAAACCTCAGGTACGTACTTAGCTCCCACCTTCTTTTATATATATATTATATATATATATATATATATATATATATATATATATATATATATATATATATATATATATATATATATATATATATATATATATATATATATATATATATATATATATATATATATATATATATATATATATATATATATATATATATATATATATATATATATATATATATATAGCACACAGTTGTATTCTCAATTGGGGTGAATTGTTGGTACAAATTAAGACCTGTATTTTCTTTCTTTTCTGTTGTTTCACGGTTGTTTATACAGTGAATTACAAGTACTCCATACCTGATCCTGATGTTTTTGCGGCAGGTTTCTGAAACCCAACATGCCAGTGAAATTTACCCAGGTTACCGACCCATCAGCGAGTCAGTCGCCATCGTTTCAGTCATTCATCATATATAAATCTCTCTCTCTCTTTTTCTCTCTCTCTCTCTTTCTATATATATATATATATATATATATATATATATATATATATATATATATATATATACATATATATACTGTACATTTATGAAGCTACAAATGTCGCTTAATATCCAATTCACGCTATTTCGGGAATATCTCCGATGGGGAATTATCACCAAAAGGGAATTTTTTAAGTGGTAAATGGATCGGTACCGCCGGGTCTCGATCCCTCGTCACAGTACCTTCAAGCGACTCTATTCGACAGTCAAACCTCTGAGCCACCAAGAGAGGTATAAGTTAATGCCGAATCTGCTGTACTTATTTACCCATCAAGAGCGGGGAAATCGTACTTGGCTTCGGCATTAACCCACCTCCACCATGATAGCTCATCGGTGTTTGGAACACGCAGCTGTTTATTAAGAAATTTTTATTACACCGTGATTTGTATACATTCATGATAATTCCCCATCGGGGATATTCCCGAAGTAGCGTGGATTGGATATTATGCGACATTTGTAGCTTCATGAATCACGGTGTGATAAAAACTTCATATATAGAAATATATATAGATGGGGGGGTTGAGCTTTATATATCATGAATAATGGAAAGTAACCGGGAGGTTACTTTCCGTTATTCATCATATATGAAAGGTGTTATAACTGAAATGATACTGAATGGTAGTGACTAGGATGTGCAAGTTATATCTTGGTTGAAGGAAGCTGAAGAGTAAAATGTTAATGCTCCATCGTCTACAGGTGAGAGTTGTAGAGTCTACTTTGAGCTTTAAAGAGGTATAATATCGCTTATGCCAAGGAACGTGTTGGGAAGGATTTAGATCGAGGAAGAAAGACAGATCGCAGGAGAACTGAAAGGGAAATAACAATTTAAGTTGAGAGAAGATAGTTTGGAAATCAGGTGTCCGCCATGAGTCTGTTACGTGGAAATGTTGAAGGTAAATGGAAATGCTATATACAGTGGTGTATGTGGACCTAAAAGAGGCTTAAAATAAAACCGATACAGAGGCAATATGGAGGGTGCTGAGAGTGTAATACATTAGAAACGGGTTGTTGAGATGGAGGCCAAGTCCGTGTTAATGCACTTTTCGCACTTTAAATTATGCTTCATTTATAACGAAATACATCTGGCTCAGATTTTTTTTCATGTTGATCTTGAACAGTCGTGCAGTCTACATAATTTTTTATGTGCCATATTTAAAGGGTGTTCTACTTATATACGCAAGGAGAATAAAGAAGGAAGTACGGGTGGTATAGCTGACCTAGTTTTGACCTCCCTCTTTGAATGAAGTACCCTCTCTTTTCCCAACCACAAAGAAATTGTTCAACGGTCATGAACAAAATGTTTTATTCTATTTACTTTTCGCGGTACTGGTCGTCAAAAAACAAGTCATCACCTACAGTTTCTTATAAAGGAAACAGGTTTTTATTTGAGACAAACTCAAATCAGTGAACACACAGAAAACAGCACTGCGATGATTTCCCGCGCGCACTGCTCTTATCAGAGATTAAGACGCTAGATCCTGACGAATAAAGCCTCTCTTCATAGCAGCTTTTTTTTTCTATATCCCCGAATGCGTCTATTTCACTAGCTACAAATATATAAAAAGAAATATGGTACTCGTTCACTGACACAAAATCCTTCAGTAAAAGAGATTTGGTCCAAGTCCGGTGCTTTCTGTTTTTTTTTTTTTTTTTTTTTTTTTGGGAGCTGCAGAGTAAGAAAAGAAGTCAACGTTTTAGAATTGTTTCTATCATAATAAGAATCTCCTTCTCTTGCAAGGCCGCAGAGCTATTATTTCTTTTAGTATTAACCCACTCTTTCTCACTACTAGAATTTTTCAATATTTTATTTTCGTGCTCTGTTCATAATAATAATAATAATAATAATAATAATAATAATAATAATAATAATAATAATAATAATAATAATAATAATAATAATATTATTATTATTATTATTATTATTATTATTATTATTATTATTATTATTATTATTATTATTGATGCCTACTAATTTGTATGAAACCAAAAAAGTTTTTGTATAACAAAATGCCATGTGGCAAATAAGATAAAGACGGAAGAGAGAGAAAGTTGTAGTAAAATTAAGATAAAAATAACTCTGCCAAACAAATATATCCACCAATAAATAAATAGATTTGTAAGTGAAAAACTTAAAAAAAGGTTCTGGTCATTAAAAGTATATTTTCTAATCCTTTTTAAACGTGTGAATCTTACAAGGACAAATTCCACTGTTGTGAAGGTAGGATGTTGTAGGATCTCTGTTGCTGGAAATCGCAACACTAAATTTACAAACATTATAAAACTAATGATCAAATTAAACTATACACATAGCAAGCAGGGAACGAAGAGGCAGGTCACCAAAGATGAGAGCGGAATTTCCCTAATGAAGGAAACCTTGGAAAACATAGCTGATTGGGTTATTACTTTTGTTATTAGGAAAAGAAAACTATGATTCTGGGCAATTTTCCTAGAAGATAATAGTGTTCCCAGGATTGTGCAATCACTCAACAATGAGAATACGAGAATATTCGAACAATTTGAAAAGAAAAGATAAAACATGTAGGTCAGAGCTTATACATACGAGCGGCAGCATTTCCAGGCTTCCTTTTGGATTATTGGAGGACGCCACGTTTGCTTACATTTAGGACAAGGTGTGCAGCGCTCCAAACGGACGTGGGGCATAACTATTAGTTTGTTAGGCAGCAAAGCATGTTAGACAATAGATCCATAATGGAACGCTCAGTACCTCTCGTATTTGTAAAGATACTTTTAATATTAAGACACCGTTGCGAAGGTAAAGTTCTCAGCTTTAATTTGATATATCTTTTATTGGTTTTTATATGTAAATGGCGTTTAAAGCACCAATAATAATTAGCTCATGCCTAGAACCGCATAAACAGCTATTTGCCCGTCCGTGACAGATAAAATTAAATCAGAAGCTAGTTACATTTCCTCATCTGAAAATCTGATTGAAAAAGAGTCTAAGAGCAAGGTTAAAACTTGACTGGATTTAGGTGTTAAAAAAACTGCTAGGAATCCGCAACAAGTGAAAAATCATTTATACAAGGCCCGTCGTGAAAATAAGCTTAGCAACGATGCCATATACAGTTTAGGTGAAATTTCTTATGAACTAGATAACTTTAACAAACAAATTGACGTTTTTCTATCATTAGTATGTATCTCAGGCATGCCTGGATGAGATAATGACAGTATTTAATGATTTATTAGCTTTTGAATCAGGATGCCCTGTAAAGATTTAGTATTTAACAGCTTTAAAGAGAAGCTTTCTAAAATACGATATGATAATACCTTGATGCGAAACCATTTAATAACTTGTGTACACAATAAATTATCGCCTTTTCCTAAAATAGAAAAAAATGCCAAACATGACAGCAGCAGAGCCGAAAAACATTAAAGTTAAAGTTTATTTCACCGGCAGATTACCTGACATAATTCTTGACATGATAAAATGTGAAAATAAGAAAAAATTTAAAATCAAATGGTTCCATAAAAATTGCGTAAATGTACATGAACCTACATTCAAATGTTTGTGTAATTTTGTACTTGGTTAAGAATAAATGAAGTAAATAAAAATAAATAAATCACACAGCAACCTCTGGCACATCGATCAGTTTAAAAGACCATTTTTGTTCTTGTTATGCATTGCATTTATTCCGTCATTTACCCATGCAAAACTGTTGTTAATACTCATTTTGTACTTGTGTGTAATTGATTTTCAAACGTGCTATGTTCGACACATCTTTCTTCGTCCACTCTCTAATTGTCATTGCTTCTTTTATATACATGTACAGTAAAACCTCCCTTACAGGCCACTTCGAAATAAATATCACATCAAAATTAAGACCACATTTCAACAGACCCATTTAGATGAAATAAATAATGGTTCCGTGAGTTCCGGTTTTCTGGAAACAGCGACAAGTGAAATTTGTTCTCGTGATTGCAAACTCATCCATGCTCAAACCGACGTATGATACACCAAATTAAAGCTGTAATCTACACCATTTCAGTGGTGTCTAAATATTGAAAATAGCTTTTCAAATAAGAAAGTTATTGAGCATTCCGTGAGTTCCGGGTTTTCTTTAAATGTCAGTTTACGCGCTTCTAGATATGCGCTAATTAGTATTGGGGCTTTAAACGCCATTTACACATAAAAACAAACAAATTATATATCAAATTAAAACTGAGAACTTTACCTTTCCAACAATGCCTTAATATAAAAAATATAGATACAAATAAGAAAGTTACTAAGGGAATCCGTTAATTTTCCGTGATAGGGAAACCTGGCCTCAGATGTCACGAGACTGCCTGCGTCCGTTAGGAGCTCTGCATTCCCAGAAACAAAATATCATGGCTGCCCGATGTGCTGTGCCTCGTATTTATAGGCTCTGATGCAGGCCAGTATTACTCTAATTACAAATTCTGATAAAAAAAAATTAGGAACTATCTCCTAGCATTGTGGTTATACAAACCATATCATTTCCGCATAAAAAAAGTGTTTAACTAAGCTAAAAGTAAAGTCAGGCAGGCCACCTAGCTTTAGAAGAGATGGATACGTAACATTGATCAAAGATTGTAAGTTCGGTATGAGGTCAGCCAAATTACGGAATTTTTTTTTTTACCTCTTCGAGATTATAGCACATATCAAGTTTCAAATGTCTAATAAAGCCAGTGGTCACTTCATCTTATGTCATTTTTATGTGTCACGAAAAATCACAGCCAGCAACACCTTTTGGGTGTTGTTTGCATCATTTATGTATTTAATTTTATTTAAATGATCCATATTATTAACCATATCAAAAGTATCACTAAAATGAAATGACTTAGAATGTACTGATTCGATTAAAAGAGGCAAGAAATTCAAACTACACAATGATTTTTGCGAGCGCCCTCGTAGCAACAACTTATACTCAAATATTTATATCCAAACTGAATGCTGAACTGTTCAGCACCTTGAAACACTATCACGACCATTTGAAATTGGCATGAACTGTGCAGTCTGCAATTGCATTTGAATTTATCGTTGTGTTGCGAAGCTAACATGACGACGGCAGGTTTAGGCATCTACACCCTAATGCTTAGAAGTTTATGTGTGATTTGAAACCTCAAAAACAGTTCATTATTATCAATAAAACTTTGGCATCATAATTTTGCTTTCCAAGAACAAACAGAAGATTTTTCGTGAAAATACCGGTTACATTTCTTACGTTAACGGGAATCATGGAATAAAATCAAATCAGATAATAGCCACAATATTTCATGAAAGAACTGAAATACAACAAAATTTTATTATATTTACAATATGAATTATGCAGAAAGTGAAATTTAAACGAAATACTTAAAACTGCGTGGGATATTCAAGAAGTATACAAGCTATGGTGATTTACGATGAAATATACGATTTTTGGGATGAAGCCGATGTGAATATTTATAATTATTTCTAAACATATCTAAAACTGATATTATGTAATATAGACGTTACATTTCATGTTTCGCAGTTTTAGAAAAATATTGGTTAAGATTTTTCCATCATTTTATATATCGTACTAATAAAAATTACTTATATTAGTTTCTTTGGAAATCCTGTTATAAAGGAAAACAGATTAGGTGAACACAGTGTTATTGTTATTAAAACCATTTTGAAAACTTTACTGTTTGAACAGGTGTATCCAGATGGTTGTTTGTAATTAATTAAAAGAACCTGCACCATTACAGATGCAGTCTAATTAACACAAGAAATTTATCGTTGGTTCTCAAAGCGAAATGATAACCATTAAGATCCTTGAGAGAGGAACTTCAAGCAGATATGCTAATATACTGACTGCGCTGTAGGTTCTCTCTCTCTCTCTCTCTCTCTCTCTCTCTCTCTCTCTCTCTCTCTCTCTCTCTCTCTCTCGTGCATTAATGTATAAATTCATAATGAAAATTTATGCAAAGATTAATGCTGGAACAGCAGGGAACCTATGGTCAGCAGAATTGTTCTTTTAACCTTTGCATTCACTGAATGTCATAGATAATATGACCTAAAATACAATTCAGTATTAAGTAGATTTTAACTTCTCATTTTATACTAAGAGACATGGGCAACAGTGGTACATAATGCAACCGCATTTAATTATAATCTTCATGGTATTTAACTGATTAACAACGTCTTGAATTCGTTGATTACAATATCTTTTTTTGTGAAAACAGTAAAAAAAGATTACAGACTTTATTACAAGAACAGATGTGTTTCGGAAGGGTTAACATCATCATCGTCGCCTGACACTTTTCTCCTCTGGGTTTTGCGAGAGACATGTCCAAGCATCTTTGCCTACATATGTAACTTATGTAAAATCTCTAATATTATTTTTATCTCTTGCCTGCCTTCTGACCCCTAATATATTTCTACAAGCTTTGTTCTCAAATTAACGAAATCTTATTTCATATATATATACTATATATATGTGTGTGTGTGTGTGTGTGAAATTATAAGATTTCGTCAATTTGAGAATAAAGCTTGTAGAAATATATTAGAGGTCAGAAGTTACATATGTACAGTAGGTAAAGATGCTTGGACATGTCTCTTGCAAAACCCAGAGGAGTAAAGTGTCAGCTGAACTCTTCTAGGGACCAGAAGAGTTGGAAAACTTGGACATGCTTGAATGAGGGCTGGGAAAAGACAGGCTGTAGATGAGTGAAGATCAAAGGAAAATGAATCACAAAAAGGACATGAATGACAGATTTCCATAGAGACCCTGTGTGCCACGCGGCGTTGGAGGCGATATTGATGATGTTAACCCTTCCAATACACATCTGTTCTTGTACACACACACACACACACATATATATATATATATATATATATATATATATATATATATATATATATATATATATATATATATATATATATATACTGTATATTATACATATTATTTTCACGAGCCTCGCCAGGGTTGGTCTATCTAGCCCTAAACACACTCTAAACTCATCTGACTACTTGGCTAAACTCATGAGAAGACTTAAGTTAACAGTGAATTCATTGGTTTTCAAAAGAAATGCAAGACTTCACTAATTAGATTTTATTACAAGGATCAGAAGGATATTGCAAAGGAAGCTCCTCACTAGCTCCTTGGCACTGGTATTACATTAGTCACAAACAAATAGTGCCAATATTAAAAGACTTTATGATCTATTGTGAATTTTCTTAACTATAAAGTTAAATCTACTCTGAAATAAATTCACACTATGGTGGGACCTCTAACAATAAGTACATATACAATATTCTGCCACGTAGGCATATAATTCTTCAGGAATTGCTCTTGAATTGTTCTTCCACGTCGGGAATTCAGGAATTGGCACCGTAGACGAACAGGTAGACACAACATCAGACACCTATTCTGCAAGACAAATTTCCTGCCACTGATGCAAAGAAAACACTTCCACAGTCACATTAGGAGTGCTGAAGGCTGAGAGGGAACAATATATTATGCAACAACAAATGCTAAGAAATGCTTACATTACTTTATCAAGGAAGCTTCACTCCATACTTCACTGTGTTCATTTTATGTGAAAGTTATATATATATATATATATATATATATATATATATATATATATATATATATATATATATATATATCTTCTTCTTCTTCTTCGTTTGACGTGCTTTTTCCCATCTTTCATATGGGGTAAGCACGATGCCTTCTTTTGAAGGGCTTTGATTTGGCGTTGGGGTAGGCCGTAGCCTCGATCGGCTGCCCTGCCTGACATCATTAGACCCCGGTAGCAAATGTGTATATGTTTCGTGCCAAATCCCCAGCTCCCTTTCTCCCAGCAGCAAGGAGACATGAGCATATAGTCCGACAGTTCGAGACGTGTGAGTTGTCTGTTATGTTTTTAGAAGATGTTGGAGTGGCTTTGTTTGTGTGTGTATTAGTCTGTAACACCCATTTGCTTTTCAGCAAACCTATACGTTGATTGCGTACATAATCCCGGAGTGTCTACACGGATAGCAAAGTGTCCTTCCTTTGACCTGGTCGGATAGGCTGCCTCCCGATTTGAACCCTGCCAACACAGACTTCTAATGTGTATATGTAGTCCGAGTCTGCTCCTCTCCCAGTAGAGCCATCGAGGCTCCATATACACACATATATATATATTTTTAGATATATATATATATATATATATATATGTATATATATAAATATATATATACTGTATATATATATATATATATATATATAAGTATATATATGACCTGGTATATATGATATATACATATATATATATATATATATATATATATATATATATATATATATATATATATATATATATATATATATATATATATATATATATATATATATATATATATATATATATATATATATATATATATATATATATATATATATATATATATATATATATATATATATATATATATATATATATATATATATATATATATATATATATATATATATATATATATATATATATATATATATATATATATATATATATATATATATATATATATATATATATATATATATATATATATATATATATATACATATACATTATATATATATACATATATATATATATATATATATATATATATATATATATATATATATATTAAAATTGCAAAAGTGCTACATAACATTCCAATCACGGTAATAACATTTTTAAATGAAGGCAGATACTTATCTTAATCCTAAAAACTTCGCTTCTCACGCTGCAATGTCTGTTGCACGTGGGGTAACTATCATTGTTTCAGTAACAAATGATGTTACTACCACAGCCCAACTAGAAAAGACAAATTGCCGTTTATCACAGATACGGCAGTAAACAAAAGGTGGCGAACAGGAAGTCATGCATTTTTTGTGTAGTTCAGTTCAGCATAAAGAATCCAGGTAAAAAAGTCACAGATAAAAGTGTCACAGAAAAAAGGAGCAATAGGATGTAATGTGAACAATAGGTAACTCTCCTGGCGAGGGCTTTCGATAAGGGCCAGGTAAGGGGACCCTATTCTGTGCTACTTTAGCTTGCTACCTACGCGTCACCTACTCCCAGGTGCTAGTACTAAACACCGTATGGTAAAGTAGACGGCCGCATCAAGATATCGTTTATTAATATAATCTGTCGACCACACAACATAGAAATGGGTGTATATGATACTTCGATCCCCGAGGGGCTAGTACTAACACGGCGTCCCAAGGAGCTCCTGCCATGTTTAGTACTAGCACCTCGGAGTAGGTGACGCGTAGATAACAAGCCAAAGCTTCGAATCTTACATTTATCTGTATCTCGCTACTTGTGACTTGATTAGCTGGATTTTTTGCTGACCAACATCAATGACCAATGCCCAGGGAGATAATAATTGATGTAAAACAACATACGCATTCCTCGGGTTAAATTTCACTGCTTAGACGAAATGCAGAATGGTTTATGGTTTGGAGTGGGTTTTCATTTGAAACTTCTTAATCGAGTCGTCGTTAAGTTAGTCATCCAGAAGATGGTTTTTTTTTTTTTATTGAGCAGATGAAACCTATTCATAAGGAACAAACCCACGGGACCATTTACTTGAAATTCAAGCTTCCAAAGAATATGTTGGTTTCAATTTCCCACCACAGACCCCACACTGCGGCAGTAACTGATCATGATACAGAGCCAGTGATTTTTCATCGCCCTGGGGGAGGCACGAACTGGTCCTCTTTGGCAGAACTAACCTCAAGGTCGTCCCCTTTGGTTAGAAGACTCGGTTTCAGGAATGATAGAGGAGGATTTCCTGTTTATATGGTTTCAGTCCTCACAGGCGTGTTCAGCTAACACCTGTTCTCCTGTTATGGTGCTGTTCCTATTGGTTGGGAGGTGGCCGGTAATAGTCACTGGGAAAAAATTCATCAGTATGTAGAAAATTTCAAAATAATTTATAAACATTTGAAAACAGGAAAATATACTAAACATTAAAATTATGTACAAAATATCTGTAAGATTCTAAAAACAGTAAAATTACATAAAACACTAAAATAGTAAGGTCATTCTGTACCTCATCTCATCCTCGCAAAGGATGGGCTGTGACTAAAAGAATTTCATAAAACAAACAACGCACCTTAGACGATAAACAACTGAACAGAGGAGAATTGTGTATTTAAAGACGGAACTATCTTTTTTATCATAATGGGCTCCAAGATTGTTAGGTCGTTTTCATTATGTACTTGACCTATAATTGTAAAGTCCTTATCAATATGTTTTACATAACTTAGAATGGTTCCTAATATTTGACTGTTTGGGGTTTGTTTATCTACTGCCCGTTCTAAAGCTTATGCCCCTGTGAGAATCTATTCTCACTTTGAGTAACCTCCTCGTACAACCCACATAAGTCACGTGATCACATCTCGGGCACCTATATTTATAAAAATAACATCAGATTTTAGAAGAGGACTAAGGCGGTCTTTCGTTTTGAACAGAGATCCGATTGTTAATGGATTTTTTTAACAATTTTAAGGTTCAACCCCGAAAATTTTCTTTAGCAATTGTCAGGAACTTTTTTCTGAAAAGGTCATCATGAAAAAAAGTGGAAGCTATCAAACATTTATAATTTTGGTGCTGCCAAAACTGTTGGCACCTCTGTGAAGAAAGAGAATATGAAGGGAGGTAGAGAAAAAGGAATGAAAAGGTTGCAGCTAAGTGCCGAAAGGACGCTGCAAAGAACCTTAGTAATCTAGAGTGCACCACGTGAGATGCACTGACGGCACTACCCACCTACGGGAGAGTTGAAGAATTGCTTAAGCTGAGGATGGCAGACTCAGTAAAGAATTGCTTTGGCCGAGGAGGACAGACCAGAAGTTGGGGCGAGGAAGTGAGGCTCGAAAGCAAATGGCTTTTGCCGAGGAATAACATCAACAAGTATAAAACATTCGGCCTCCAGCTGCAACCCCTTTCATTCCTCTCACTGTACCTCCGTTCATATTCTCTTTCTTCCATCTTACTTTCCACCCACTCCTAACAATTGTTTCATAGTGCAACTGTGAGGTTTTCCTCCTGTTACACCTTTCAAACCTTCATACTGCCTGTCAGTTTCTGTTTCACTGCTGAATGACCTCATAGGTGCCAACGCTTGGCCTTTGGCCTAAATTCTTTTATCTTATCTATGACATTCAAGGCGATTTAAGGCCTTGTCCACACGACCGGTTATCGCCCGGCTCCAGTTCCCTTGGTGACCGGTAATAAAGTCAGGAAAAAAGTCACAGAAAAAAATCGTAATTTTGGCTAGAAGGAAAGTCACAGGAAAAAATGTCACATTAATTTATGGTGGCCGGTAATAAAGTCACAGAGAAAAATTCACGGTATTTCTTGGGAGTCATTTCTTTATGATATTTATAGTCTTTTGTTTATGTTTTGCGGTTATCCTCAACGGGCTTGTACTAAACACGCTGCAAAGGTGGATATATACCGGGTTAAAATCCTTGGGGGACACTATCTAGGAAAGATTAATGTGACTTTTTTTCCTGTGACTTTTTTCTGTGACTTTTTTACATGTGACTTTTTTACATGTGACTTTTTTACCTGGTTTTGTCAACAAGTCTTTACCATATTTCTACGGACTCGCCATAACCCATAAGAAAGGCTATTCTCTGACTCCCGGTTTTTTTAAATTAAGTTCATTTTTTTACTCGATCAGAAACTTAGCAGGTTTGCTGACACATTTCCTAGGCAGTGTATAAAACACGCAGAGGATTCTATTCAGAAATTCTATAAATCAAATGTTACAGCGAACGACATAACGCTCATAAGCCAGGAAGCGGAATCATTATTCACAAAGGTTCCTGTAAACATCCTGAATTTCACAAGGGAAAAAATCATCTCCTTACGAAGACCTATTTCCTCTGGGCAGTAAAAAAAAATAAAAAATGAAACAGTTACTCAAGCTCCGTGTAACCAATAACATTCCCTCTTTTAACGGAAAGGTTTACAAAGATTTGAATGCGGGATTTCCTCTCTCAGCCAATGTCTGCATGTACTTTAATGACTCAATCCCAAAGTGGTTTGGTGCGACACGTTGATGACATTTTCACGTTCTGGAATAATAGTTGAAAAGATTTTGATATCTATTTGCAGCAAAATGAATTCACTTCTAGCATTACGTTCAAAACTGATTGAGAAAAGGACAGGAACTAGCTTTCATAGATATATCAATACGGAATCATTCAAGTGCAGTTTCAACGTCTATTGAAGACCAACGTTCTCTATTTCCTGAATTCATTTCCTAACTACCATGACACTGCAATTTCAATGAAGACTGAGGTATCAGTGTAATTTTTATCTCAGAGGACCAGGAACCTGTTCTGACGGTTACATAGACAAAGGAGTCTATTTCATCTGTAAACAACTCAACCAGCCGTCTCACTATAATGGGCATAACAAAATAAGGGATATACCAGCAAAATAAAACTCGCGTAAGTAGAGGCATTGAGAACTTGTCTACAGGAACATCGAACCTGACTACCCTTCTGCTATCATAACGAAGAATCGTAGAGAATGTTGTTATTAATGTCCATCAAAATAAAAGAGAATTGTGCCTATACAGCAGAGTTGATATCAACTTCCACCTTTCTTGATGGGTCAGTGGTCAAAAGTCACTGTACATCACCCATGGTCAAAAGCACAACATTGTTTCTAAATAAAGCAACATTTCGAATACCGCTGGTAACAAGTCACTTATCAGTTATAATTCTTCAGGTTGTAAGGTATTCGTGAGATATAGTTTGTTGGGCAATAAACGATATTTGTGGCTTAATATTTGTGTTAAAAAAAAAAAAAAAAATATATATATATATATATATATATATATATATATATATATATATATATATATATATATATATATATATATATATATATATGTCATATCAATATTTTGTTTTTTTGTTTAAGAGCTCCACCTGATGTAATGAACTAGATATTCTATGATATTTGTAATGTTTGTGAATATAAGAAAAACCATCTGTGCTAAGACAAATTCGACAAATTCATAATTAGCCACGCGGGTTTACAAATTTACCAATCAGCTATTAGTATGAAAATACTAATATCGCTCCTGGGACAAAACCTGAATTCGACAGGCATGTACAGCAGAGTCGATGTTAACTTATACCTCTCCTGAGAACTGGTGACGAAAACCTTTATTAAAATCATAATTCCTCTTGGATGTAAGTTAATTATTCCTATATGTAGTATAACTAGATATTAAAGTATATATATTAATATATATCTATCTATCTATCTATATATATATATATATATATATATATATATATATATATATATATATATATATATATATATATATAATACCATATTTTTCAAAGCTCCACCTACCACACACAAATATATTTTCAAGCTTATATATATATATATATATATATATATATATATATATATATATATATATATATATATATATATATATATATATATATATATAAAATCCTCATGATAATAGTTTTCATAGCTCCACCTAATAATATCGAAACAGGACTCGAATATCAGGCGATGATCGAACAATATGATCTGGCTTCAGTAAATTCATTGACCACTGTTCGAATTAGCCGTTAATTTTATCACTTACGACAGATATGATCTATTGATGCCATTTTGTCCTCCTAGCTTCTCAATTTACACAAAATTTTGGGATATATTTATCACTGCAAGCCTTGAATCGACGTGGCAAATCGCTGAAGGTGACCTTTTACCGTAGTAGATTACGATCATACTCACCTTTAATTAGTAATAATAAACTTAATTATAAAAATGACCTTGCATTCATTGGTGCGAGTTAATACGCTCACCGATGAATCACCTTAACAAAAGTGTTCTATACTATTTTTGTCTATGACCATGTCATTGTGACGCCATGTTACATTAACTAATAATAATGATAATAATATCCTTGTTTCTGCTCCGGGCCATATACGATGAACGATATGATGAACACAATACAGTATACTAAATTAAGTACGCTAGTAAAAAGTAATATTCATGAACTCTTATGCCCAAGCACTGCTGAAAACAACAACAACAACAACAACAACAACAACAACAGCAACAGCAACAAATAACAACAACAACAATAATAATAATAATAATAATAATAATAATAATAATTTTTTTTGGATGGGCTAACTACTGATACATAATTGGCGTAGTTCGCTAAAATGGAAAGTATATTATAACTCTCATAATAATAATAATAATAATAATAATAATAATAATAATAATAATAATAATAATAATAATAATAATAATTTCTGTCGATTTTCTGATCATCATCTCAAACTTCTTCGGTGGCGAAAGCGACGTCCCGCAAAAAGGCAGTTGCAGCGGTCGTTGGCTGTTATCCTCAAGAACAGCTTGTTTCGGTGTTGTAAAGTCACCGGCTTGGTATGACAGGTTTCGTTGATACTAGCTCGACCTTCTCGTTCATTTCCGTTTGGGATCTCGGCCGTGCTGTACCGGACGATCGTTGGCTTCACTTTGTTTCACTTTGTTTCGTTGTTTGTGCAGTCCTTCACAGGGATGATTCCCTCTTTGACGGGCCCACCCGGGTACGTTTTCCAAATAAGGTGTTTCTTTATATTTTATAGTCGTGTTTTAGTGTTTTCTCGTCAACATCGTTGCTCCTGCAGAATAGGAAAGTAGCTCTTTAAATTTGCTTTCTTCTTGTATGATCTTCACTTCAGGCGGTATTTTGTTGTATAGTCTTGGTGCAATTTCCACAAATGCTCTCTTTATCTCATTTACACTTGAATTGTTCTAGGTAAATAGCCTGATATGACCTTCATTTGCATGTTTGTTTACAATACCTTCATTTGAGGTCTAATAAAGCTTCAAGTTTCTAAGATATGTCGTTTGTGAATAGACTGGTGACAAGATTTTAGGCGATGAATCATGCTTAACAAAAGTTTGTTCTATTGGCTATTTTATTGTTGACCAGTTTTGCATTTTATATTTCTTAATATAACTAAGTTGTAATGATAATAATTTCCTTGTTTTGTATCTTTCAATATTGGATTTTCGATTTTTGTTGTAAATTCAATACAATAACTAAAAAATGTTTGTTAGTAAAAGTAATATTCATTGAACTCTTATGCCCAAGACTGTTTCAAACAACAGTTTAACAACAACAAACAGCAACAGATTGCAACAACATTTCAATAATTTAATTATTAATAATGAACTATTTTTTTGATTGTTCTATGCACTTTGATTTTATACTAGCAATCTTTTGTTCGCTAAAATGTTTTAAACTTTAGGCTGCAATAGAGCAAGTCTTAATAATAATAATAATTTAATAATAATAATAATGATAATAATAATAACTAATTATAATTAATAATAATATAATTAAGTTGATTTAAACTTTCATCATCTGTAAACTTCTTCGTGGCAATAAACTAATAATCCCGCAAAAAGGGCAGTATTTATAAAGTCGTTGGCTTGTTATCTTCTCGAACTTAGTAGTTTAAAGTCACTAGATGGCCCAGCAGGTTGTTGATACCAATAGACCTTTGGTTCTTTCCACTTGATCTCGGAACGTTTTGTACTTTAGAACGATCGTTGGGCTTTAATATTTGTTTTTTTTGTTTCAGTTGTTTGTGTCGTCCTTCAAGAGCGCCATGATTCCCTCATTGAATTCTTAGATGTTTTCAGATACCTTATGGTTTTTACATTTTATTAATGGTCGTGTTTTTTTTTTTCGTCAACATCGTTGACTTTAGTAAAGCCCTCTTTAAATTTTTTCTTCTTAAAATCAAACCTCTTAAGTTTTCATTTTAAGTCTTGGTGCTTTGTTTTAAATGCTTTTTTATTTAAAACTTATTTGTTTTGAGAAATTTTTCAAGTTTTTTTGTTTAAAATTTGAGGCCCAAAAATTTAACTTTTCCAGATATTGAACATTTCAAGAAACTGTGATTTGATTTTAGGCGTGAAATTTTGGGATTTGTTTCTGGTTGGCAACTTTGTTTTCAAGTACTTTGCAATTTTATATTTTTAATTATTTAAGTTGTCGTTATATTTTGTTTCAAAAGTTTGTATCTTTCAATATTGGTATTTTAGATAAAAGTTTGTGTGGAAATTTATAATTAGCATCAAAATGTTTGTTAGGAATTGTTATATTTTGCATTCAAAGTTTGTGTGGAAAGTTATTTTTAGCATCAAAAGTTTATTATTGAAAGTTATATTTTAGCATCAAAAGTTTCAGTGGAAGCCAGTTTATTTTTAGCATCAAAAGATTGTGTGAGTTGTAGTTTTATGCATCAAAAGTTTGTGTGGATTTTATACTAGCAATCAAAAGTTTGTGTGGAAAGTTATATTTTAGCATCAAAAGTTTGTGTGGAAAGTTATATTTTAGCATCAAAAGTTTGTGTGGAAAGTTATATTTTAGCATCAAAAGTTTGTGTGGAAAGTTATATTTTAGCATCAAAAGCCTTCCTAAAGTTATATTTTAGCATCAAAAGTTTGATTTAAACTTATATTTTAGCATCAAAAGTTTGTGTGGAAAACTATATTTTAGCATCAAAAGTTTATAAAGCGTTGTTATATTTTAGCATCAAAAGTTTGTTTAAAAAGTTATATTTTAGCTAATTGTAACCAAAAGTTTGTTCTTTCCAATAGAACGTTTTAGCATCAAAAGTTTGTGCTTTAATATTATATTTTAGCATTTCAAAAGTTTGTGTGGAAAGTTATATTTTAGCATCAAAATTTGTCATTAAATTATAGATTTAGCAGAAAAGTTTGTGTGGAAAGTTAATTTTAGCATCAAAAGTTTGTTTTTTTTATATTTTAGCATCAAAAGTTTGTGTGAAAAATTTTTAGCATCAAAAACCTGTTAAGTTATCATTTTAGCATCAAAAGTTTGTGTGGAAAGTTATATTTTAGCATCAAAAGTTTTGTGTTTTTAAAGTTATATTTTCATTAAAATTTGTGTGGAAAGTTAAATTTAAGCATCAAAAGTTTGTGTGAACATTTCAAGAAATATTTTAGCATCAAAAGTTTGTGTGGAAATTTATGGATTTTAGCATCAAAAGTTTGTTTTCAAAGTTATATTTTAATTTTTATTTTTTAGCATTATTTGTTGGAAAGTTATATTTTAGCATCAAAAGTTTGTGTGGAAAGTTATATTTTAGCATTGGAAGTTTGTGTGTGGAAGTTTGTGTGTGGAAGTTTGTGTGTGGAAGTTTGTGTGTGGAAGTTTGTGTGTGGAAGTTTGTGTGTGGAAGTTTGATGTAATTTTTTTTAAGATTCTAGAGTAAATCTAGAATGTTTTAGGTTAGTGGATTTAAACTTGGTTTAAATTTATTTAAACTTTTGCCTTGTGGTTTGGTGTTTTAAATTCAGCTAGTTTTTTTTTTTTTTAAGTTGTCTTTATTTTGGAATTTTGAAGTTGTTGAACAGTAACAATTTTTAAAGCTCTTGTAATTACTTCAGCTGCAAAAGTTAAGTTTTGCGTGTGAGTTAAGTTTTGCGTGTGAGTTAAGTTTTGCGTGTGAGTTAAGTTTTGCGTGTGAGTTAAGTTTTGCGTGTGAGTTAAGTTTTGCGTGTGAGTTAAGTTTTGCGTGTGAGTTAAGTTTTGCGTGTGAGTTAAGTTTTGCGTGTGAGTTAAGTTTTGCGTGTGAGTTAAGTTTTGCATTTAAATTTATTCTTTGCCCACTTCCTAAAGTCCACCTTTGCCGGGGTGGCGTTGCCACCTGCCAGGCAAAGGTGGACTTGAATGTTGTGCATGGTGACTTGTCACCATGCACAACAGGAAGTTCAAAAACAAGCATGGTGACTTAAGTCACCATGCCCAACAGGAGTTTCGAACCAACCAGCTTTTAACTTAGGTTAGAATTGCAACTTAGGTTAGAATTGCAAGGTTGATAGTTTTCGTGTAGCTAGGACTAAATGGGAGTTAAATATGGAACTTGAAATATAGGATAGGATAGAATAGGGTGAAGAACGTGCTAATTTTAATAAACGCTCAAGTCTGTCTCTTAAGGATGCTGGGAATAAACTTGGGGTAAAAATTGCGATAGTCAGACCTAAGGATGCATTTGACAGATATTAATAGCAAAGGGTATAACACCATGCACAACAGTAAGTTTAAAAACAAGCATGGTGACTGTCACAATGCCCAACAGGAATTTCGAACCAACCAGCTTCTAACTTCAGTTAGAACTGCAAGGTTGATAGTTTTTGTGTAGCTAGGACTAAATGGGAGTTAAATATTGAACTTGAAATATAGGATAGGATAGAGTAGGGTGAAGAATGTGCTAATTTCATATAGATGGCAGGGTTGGGATAAAGGTAATAAGCGCACAAGTCTCTCAAGGATGCTGGGAATAAACTGGGGGGTAAAAAACGTGATCGTCAGACCTAGGGATGCATTTGACAGTGAAAGTTATTAATAGCAGAGGGTTTAACAGTACCCAAGCCCTTTGTTTGGTCATAAGATTTAAGTTTGAATGTATTAGTGCAGCTGAGAATAGGTAGGGTAACTGTCTGGCATACTTTTATAACTTAAATTTCATTCCCACCAGTAAATAGGAACTAAGAGGCCTAGGTCTTGGTATTTTAAAGAATTTTTTCGACACTGATGTCGAGGACTTGTCAGGTATCCTCATAGGCTGGTTAATAGTGGAAATTGTAATTCAGATTTGGGCAGTCTTGTTAACGTTGTTCCGTCAATGCTCTCAACACCCCCACCCTCCCCCCACTCTTACTCTTCAAGCAAAGCTTTCATGTTAGGAAACACAGTTCAGATTGCATTGCATATTTTCATTGCCCCTACCTTCATCCACCTTTCCTCCAGTGCCAGAGCTTGCTTCGGGAACCCCTTTATTCTGAATTCCCAACTTAATTTTTTGCCTCTTGGAGTTTTGCAGTTTCAATTACCTTAAGACTGGATACTAAAGGACGAAAGTTGCCATTTAGTAGTGTTTGCATTGCATGGCACCTTTCATAGTTATGTAGCACTAAAGTTTGATGCGGTTGTTTTAGTGTTAGATTGGTGCCCTGTTAAATATATCTTAAAGGATGGCACACTATCCTGTTACATTTTTGAGAGTTTGAAGGAACAATAGTAGTGATATACTGTTTAAGTTGGTGGTTTTGATAACAACACTAATACGTTTGTTAATGGGAAAGTTTATAATATAATTAATTATAATAACCTTAGAATAGCTGCTGGGACTGTTGAACAGGCTATTTTCCCTCTTTAAGAGGGCAGGTTGTGTCATGGAAACTTAGTATATTCTAAAACCAAACAAACTACTTTTCTTATGAACAGGCTCTTGGTGTAGCTGCAGCAGACCATAACATCGACACTAATGCTGATGGAAAGCAACGCTTTTCGTTAAGACTGAATATCCTGTGAGGATTCGAAGAGCTCTGAATTCGGTTACCCAGACAACTACTAAAGTAGCACCAATCTGTGGTGAGGGTTTGGCGTGTCTAAAAACGAAAACGCACGTTGCCATATCTTCTAGTTCTTTGTGGAGGCGGCCAGAGTCAAAGCGCCATTTCTTAGTAATCCCCCAACGGAATCATTCATTACCTTAAAGTCAAAACCTATGTCCTGTACAGACTATCTCCTTTCAGAGTCTGGTGAGGGGCGAATGCCCACTCCAATTGTCTCAGAAGGGTTCGCTGGTATAAGTTTTATTTTCACCTTTATTCAGATATTTATCGTGGTGTGTATTGATTGGCATTAAAACTTATGAAACAGTTCTTTTTATTTTAACTTATTTATAAATAAAAATTTATTAATCTACAAAGAAAAAACTAAAGGGAAATCACGGATATAAGCAAATTTCATATTTTAAATTTTTTTTAAAACCTTCAAGTAATACAGTATATCTAATGAATAATAATGATGATGATATACTTTAGGCTCGTGATCATGTGAATCTACAATAGTTTACAAAGAATACAGAACAGCGTAAAAAGACAAATGTTCATATATATATATATATAGTAAATTTAAAGTTTATGGTATATACAGTATATATACTAAAGGGAGAGCTGCTTTAAGAGGACTCGTCAGAATACTCATCAGAGGAGTCAAGACTTAAGAGTCAATATATTTATCAATCTTTTGCTGCATCTGCCACTTGCAATTGCTCGGCATGTCTTGCGGCCTTCTCCCAATTTTCAGGTGACACAGTATCCAGAGCTGCTT
>NC_089783.1:8371781-8451781 GCF_040412425.1 Macrobrachium rosenbergii | reverse complement strand
TCCTGCCTCGTAACCATTTGAAGAGAACTCCTCTAATAAGTGAGTTACCATTTGCATACCATATGATATTTTGGGCTTGGGTATTGGGCAGAATATTTTGATTGCTTATTGTTTATGTCGGTAATTTTATAGGTGGTAATATTTTGGTGTGTTAAGCTTTGTTTTATTTAACTAAATGTAATGAAAGTTTTATGGTTTTCCCATGTAACCTATTATCCATTTCAGGGACAGTGAGTCATCGTTTTACTCAAATATTTTTCAAAGTATATATATGATTGAAATGGTACTTTGACACAGTATACAAGACACATCCCACTAATTTTTGGTAATATATTGCATAGTCAAATGGAGCTAGTTAAGGCGTTGACTCTTGACTTTTAAAAGCAAAGTAGCATGAGTCAGGAGGACTATTCTACAAAATCGAACGTCCGCGATCCCCCATCCCTTCGCTCTCCATCCGTCCCTCCCTCCCTCTCTTTCACTCTTTCTGTATCGCTGTTTTTCTCATCTCTCCCTCCAATACCTCTCTGTAATTTACAATATGCAATGAAATACTGTTTTCCATGATGTTTTTCAATATCATTAGATAATCGGAGAGTTTATAATGAAAAGGATAGCGAGGTTTGATGTAACAATCATAATAATGGTTAATTTTCCCAACGTCTTCTGTAAATCATATCCTTGAGTGCCAGGTTGTCGGCTGCAACACTTGCAGTATATATTATATATATATATATATATATATATATATATATATATGCATATATATATATATATATATATATATATATATATATATATATATATATATATATATATATATAGCGTATATATATATATATATATATATATATATATATATATATATATATATATATATATATATATATGTGTGTGTGTGTGTGTGTATATATATATATATATATATATATATATATATATATATATATATATATATATATATATATATATATATATATATATATATATATATATATATATATGTGTGTGTGTATGTGTGTGTGTGTATATTTATATATATATATATATATATATATATATATATATATATATATATATATATATATATATATATATATATATATATATATATATAACAGTGTCTCACCATTGTCCAGTCAACAATTGCTACACTCGTTTTAGTAATGAGGTCGTTATTTATGCAAAATACATATTTATAGAATAAAAAATTGTGACATGCGCTCATTCTTTACGATAGCTTAACAGATTACGAATATTATTTTTTTTTACTGCATGCCCCTGTACGTATTCTGCCCACACAGGCCTTGTGATCGCATTGCAGACATCATGGGAATTAAGACGAGAGCAGTGCGTTCACTTGCACAGCGCAACCCGGGTCCTGGGACAGACACACTCCCCCAACACCACCTGGCACACCAAGTATCTTTGACAATTTTGCCATTGGTGCCATTCACTGCTATGTGCACGGTGAATTTGCTAAGAAACATACATTCACCATTAGCATGCTGACAAAAGATTTACAGAAAAACATCATCCCTATTGAAACATCAGGAACAGCGCTTTGGCGATTATTACACATCATAGAGTTACGCTATAAGACCACACATTGGAAAATGTATGTAAGAAACGAGTCCCTTGATATTGTGAGCTGGCACACTGGCGCTCTCCGAGCACTCAAGGAATATTGGAAGGAGGGGACACAGGTGGTATATGTTGATGAAACATGGTTTACCACGAGGATGCATCCCAGCAGGAAGTGGGTGATTGCCTCACAGCCTGCAACCAGTGCCAACACACAGGTCCCGCCTGGAGAAGGGGAGCGCTTTGTAGTTGTTGCTGCGGGCACAGTTGACGGTTTTGTCGAGGATGCATTTTTGTGCTTCCCAGAAAGAGAACAAAACTGGTGACTACCACAGCAAAATGAACAGCAACCTCTTTGTCTGCTGGCCGACGTCGCAGCTCCTTCCAGTATTGCCTGAGCCATCAGTGCTGGTGCTTGAGAGTGCGCCTACCACAACCAGTTGAATGAGGAAAGTCACTGCCCTACCACCTCCACCATTAAAGGAGAGATCGTGAAATGGTTGATATACCCGCCAGATACCATTCCCACCACCACAGAGCCACACGTCCTGAGTTGATGCAGATCTGTAAGCAGAATGGCCCACACCCTCTGTACCAGACTGATGCCGTCATCCGTGCATGGTGTCACGACGTCGTCTGTCTGCCACCTATTCATCCCGAGCTCAACGCCATTGAGCATGTCTAGGGATACATGAAAAAATATGTGCATTCCTCATTGAAGCGGTTCACTCTGGTAGATCTGCAGGCAAAGATAGAGGAAGCCAAAGTTAGCGCAACAAGGGGGCTGTGGGAAGGTGCAGCGAGATGGTCCAAAGCCTTCGGAGATGAGTACTGGTCCACAGATAACATCCACACACCTGTAGATCCCATAATTATCTACATCGAGAGTGATAACGAGGATGATTTGTTCCTTGATAGTAAGAAGACTGTTAATAAAGTTCCTGTGATATTCTCAACTGTTTGCATCACTTTTCAACCTGTGATAATACTTAATAACGCGTTAGAGAGAGAGATTGATGCCTGTGGAATGATGGAGCATCTTGAGTGATGCTTGTAAAATGTTTGAGCGAGATAGATAGGAGAGAGAGAGAGAGAGAGAGAGAGAGAGAGAGAGAGAGAGAGAGAGAGAGAGAGAGAGAGTTGCTTGTGGAATGATGGAACAATCTGACTGATGCTTATAGAGAGAGAGAGAGAGAGAGAGAGAGAGAGAGAGAGAGAGAGAGAGAGAGAGACTGATTTCATAATTCCTTTACCACTCTATATAGTGGCGTTAATTATATACTGGATTGTAGATTAAACTATGTGATTAAATTTTGGTTACCTTACCTTACCTGCCTGTAGTCAACACGTCGATATGAGGAGTAAAGGATTTAAGAGATCTTGATAGTAGGTACATTATACCGGGTGAATAGGGTGAAGGTCATGCGCTCTTTTGCCTACTCACATTTATACACCTTAAGAAAATACAATACCAATAATTAAATGAACACGGAATCTACAAAAAACCATGTTTACAATATCCAGTATTACTAAATATAATATAATAGATGGGAAGGGGGGGGGAGCAGAGACAGGGAAGCCAGGAAAGTGGGTTGAAGGATGGATGACGGGGTGATGGGTGAGAGGAGGAGGTAGGGACGGGATGGGGATAAAGGACATTTGAATGTATAGGTTGGTGATGCCTAGTAAGACCGTGTAAGTCACGAATAAACGCCCTAACTAACACCATTTGACAACGCACTATATTGCCAAAAATTAGTGGGAGGTGCTTTGTACACTGTGTCAAAGTACCATTTCGATTATATAATTAGTTTGAAAGATATTTGAGAAATACAATGACTCGTTGTCCCTGAAATGAATAGTAATATATTTTTATATGTAATAATTTTGTGGACTTAACTTGAACCTGGACAATTTATGTATATATTTTTACGAATAAGGAAGGAAAAATCAACCAAGATTACCTTACTGCTTATTACCTTGTGCACAGGGACCGCCTTACTCGTAAATTCAAAAGTGGAAGTTAAAATAATTACTGGATGGGATCATAGAGCAGACAAGAGAACAAATTAACTACTTTATTTACAAAATACACGTAAACGCAAAGCAATGATTTACAAGAGAAATTAAATGGGCTTAGCTGCAATCTAATTCAGTTGACCCCTCCTTGGGGGCGAGAATGTAGAACTTGGCAATGGAACAGAGTACACAGCAATACACCTTCACAAATACCTCTCTGCAATATGGAGAGATGCCAAGATTAATACTACTGAACATGCACAAAAAGAGAAATGCTTTAAGTGGCCTATGTTAGATGAAGGCCACGGGATGGACTTGATAATTATAGATGAACTTAAGGCAGTTTGCAACACTTTCAAGATGGCTCCTGCATCTTGTATCCAATCAGTCACTAATCTCACTTCAAGGAAGGTTTTATGTTATTTGAAAATTAACCAGTGACGAGAAGGGATGATGGAAAAGATTACTTGTTCAAGGAGATTGAATCGAGATTTAAGAGCAAGGGAGATTGGAGGGGGAGAACTTATTAAGAAGCAAGTGGGGTGTGGCACGGGGCTCAAAATGTGGAGGCCGAAACCAGGTTCAGACAAATTCTTACCGTATTAATAAATTCTGGCACCAAACTAGAGCGAAGTTGCAGACCCAGAGAGTTTAATAAAGCGAGAGTGCTCGAAGGGTAACGGGGTAAGATCAGGCATCGGTTCATCAACCTCCGTTGCCCGTTCTCACCTGGCGGTAGTTGCCAGCTAGGGTTTATCTGAAAAAATTAGGCCTCGCAGTACAAAGTGGAAAGATAAAGGCAAATTTGGGGTTGGAAATTAACTATCGGGGGGACACACTAGGTCACGGTAACAAAAAACAAGACGAACTAATTGTCTGGTTCTTTCCCAAGTGAGAAAGACCTCTAATTAAGGCAGTGTGCCTGAGATAATTATGAGTATATATATATATATATATATATATATATATATATATATATATATATATATATATATATATTAAATATATATATATATATATATATATATATATATATATATATATATATATATATATATATATATATATATACAGCATATACACACACACACACACACACACACACACATATATATTATATATATATATATATATATATATATATATATATATATAATACTATATAGTATATATATATATATATATATATATATATATATATATATAATACTATAAAGACCTTTCCTTCGAGGCAAAAGTAATCTGGCTTGGGTGTTTCTCCTACAGGCCAAAACCTCCCCTGCGGGCAGCAGGTGCAATGAGTCAAAACATCTGTGTTGGACGCTCCCCTGCTTATAGGAGGATAAAGCAGAAACCCACGAGGTCGACACACACACGCGGGCTGGAAGATATGGAATGAAGGCGTCCCCAACACCTGGCCCCATCGATGCCCTTGCATCCTAACCACGTGGCCCTTTCCAAAGTATACTTTTCCTCGTGCCCTTCGACCGTATTCCAAGTGTTCTCTCCACCGCTGGCCTGCCTCGAGCCCACACGCCATTGCTTGGAGTTTCGAGGAGTCCCCATTGCCTTGCCCGCTACGAGAAGCCCTTGCATCGCGCTGCGATGGAAAAAGCTTCGCCCTCCCGAGAAATCGCCAAGTCATCCACGGACCAGCTTCTCGCGCCCTCGGAAAATCTGCTGGGTAAAGTGCCCTGGAAGAGCCCCATTTCAGTCTACGCTTTTGTCTCGTAATATTTTCTTAAAGAAAGCCAGAAATCGCTTGTCTAATGTCCGTGCGCCTCTTGCATCGACAGTATTAGTCTTTAATACTCCTTGAAAACCTGATTGCGGCTAAAGATTCATTATTCTTTTGTCTATTTTCATTACTGGCGTATAATGTGCATATCTCTCATTTCAGGGGATCCTATCGTGGAAGCTTCTCCGGACTGTGGCTGGAATTCCCCCAGTTTCATTCAATCTACTGAGTTCCTCCTTCCGTACTAATGTCATTTATGTAAATACACTACTTTAAATGTGCCCACGTGTTTTTACGTAATATTTCCCCCTATGCTCATATGAAATTCTCCTTTGTTTTTCCTGCGTACGTTTTCCCGTACCCACGAAGTCAGAATCACAGGCTAAATTACCTAAATTGTTTGCTACCTGTCTCACAGGTATTTCAAACTAAAACCACGGAAAAACGTAAAAATGGCGACCTGGCCATAGATCTCGCTTTTTGCAGTTGCAGTTCCCCTAGTGTTGCTTTATTGCATTTTGCAACGTGCCAGATCGGCAATAGCAAACTAAGCTGGGCTGAAGACAATTACGAACCTTATGTGTAAAACCAGCACACAGATCCAGAAAATTCCGTAAGTAATGTGTTTATCTTAGCAAAACCTTTTTTTACAATCGTGACTGTTCTGGAACTTAGAAATAGGGACGCATGTATTCACCTGAGAGGAAAGAACGCCGTATTAGATTCGTTAGTGCATCCCTTTCAGGATAGGTAGTTAGGAAATAACCAGTGCTAACCATCCTTTGCTTCGAGGAATAGTGCGAAATTACTCTGTGTTAAAATCCTTGCCATATTCTTGCTTCGAGGAATAGTGCGAAAAATTCCTCTGTGATAACTTTTGCCGCATTTCGAATTAGCGAACTGTTATTTAGGCGTGAATAAATTCCCACGTGGGACACGACGAAGTCAGCTTGCATTGCTGACAATTCTCTCAGTGTAGTTAGAATTCCAGTTAGGTGTTAGGAAAGCGAAATTTAAACTCCGCTTATAGGGAAAATTACTAGGCCGTTGTACTGTTTATCGGCTCAGACGACTGGGAAATTCCCGGAATCCCAGGCGGTATATAAATATCACGGGTTCATTCACCCAGAATCTAAAAATACCTCGATTGTTGGCCAAACCTGCACCCCCACCCCACGCCTATGCCGCGTGTGGAGCATTTTTTTGTTTTTGTCCCCATTCATTTCCCAGCATACACATTTTCTTTGGGTTTCCCGTTAGTAATTTCTAAGTCTAAGGGACGAATCGTAATTCCAAATCTAAGTGACTCCTAAAGTTCTCGTCATACGTGTGAGAATTCCTCCAAATTCCACACAAATTCAAGTCTAGTGACTCCTAAAATTCTCGTAAGCGCGTGTGGCATTTCTCCAAATTCCAGTCCTCAGAGACTCCTAAAATTCTGTCGCACGTGGCGAGAATTTCTCCAAATTCCAGTCCTCAGAGACTCCTAAAATTCTACGTCGCACGTGGCGAGAATTTCTCCAAATTCCAGTCCTCAGAGACTCCTAAAATTCTACGTCGTACGTGGCGAGAATTTCTCCAAATTCCAGTCCTTAGAGACTCCTAAAATTCTACGTCGCACGTGGCGAGAATTTCTCCAAATTCCAGTCCTCAGAGACTCCTAAAATTCTATGTCGCACGTGGCGAGAATTCCTCCAAACTCCAGTCCTCAGAGGCTCCTAAAATTCTACGTTGCACGTGGCGAGAATTTCTCCAAATTCCAGTCCTCAGAGACTCATACAAAAATTCTACGTGCTTGCATTGGCGAAATTTCTCATTCTGCGGGAACCCAAAATTAAGTACTTTTGAGACATATATAGTGTAGTTCACACACATCTAAGCCCTTACGGGACTGATCATTCTAGTTCGTTAGAACAACTCCTTAACTTCACGCTACAGCCGGCCAAGTCGAGCGTGACAAAATGTTAACTAAATCTTGAGGCAGCATATTGAACTTTGTTCGCCAAGAACAACCGTCTTTCCCAGACACATCAATTTTAACAAAAAGTCTCCCCAGACTTAATAATCAACTGTCTTTGACCGGACAAGTCCATTCTCCTGATCTGAACAATTGGAAGTGTTTCAGATTCCTGCAATTCAGTCTTTTCAGACAATACTGTGAAGTCTTCTCAAGACATATCCTATATTATTCCAAGATGGCTAATACAGAACTTCAACAAACAAGGGATTTTCAAATTCTACATGTCGCTGGGGAAGGACATGGGACTATCGGGAGCAAGATCTGAGAGCATGGGTTCAGAGAGCCCAGTGGGCGATGCCAAGGCTGGGAGAGGCTTAGAGAACGTGAAGAGAGGGAGAGAGGAGCAGTGAGGGGAGAGAGAGAGGGGCAAGAATTGCCCAAGGCAGAAGGATAAAGGGCATTGAGGAGAGAGGAACAGGTGCCCAAGAACAACGAGAGGAGAAGAGGAGCAGATAGAAGCTCAAGAACAACGGAGGAAAAGAGCGTGCAGAGAGGAGAGAAGAGCGTGAGGAGGGAGAGAGACAGAATCGCCCAAGAAAAAGGGAGAACGGAGATGGGAAGATCCGAAAGGCGACAGCGGCGCCCACGACTCAGAAGGCTAGAAACGACAGCCCGCCACCCCACCCCTGCCGCGGGGATGGTGCCTCAGCCAAGCTCACTCGTTCATGTAAAATGGACCGGTCGAACCAGTATGGCTTGAAAGGGCGAACGAGTCCTGGAGTGCTGCGATCTCTCCCCACGGAACTCTCCCTTGTTCTCACTAAATTCCTGGGCGGAAAGGCCCTCGTTGCCTACCACGCCCTTCCCGCAGACGATCGGGGAAACTGGGAAGCCGTACGCCAAGCAGTTACGGCGTGCGAGATTACCCCGGCGGTGGAGAGACGTTGACGACCAGAAGCAGGCCAGACTTGGTCGATTGGGTACCAGCTGGGCGGCGTTGACATAAAATGGCTGCGATTCGAAGGAGCCACTAACACGCCCGAGTACTTCGGCGGTTCGTCGAGCATTTCTGCGCTCGCCCCTCCTGCCCTCGCCACCCATATAGTGGAAAAAGCCCCCAGCAACACTCACCGAGTGTTGCCGAATACTGAATATGTGGGAAACCCACCACCCTCAAGAAGGATCCATGGGGCGGAAGATAAATCCCCCACCCTTCCTCGGAGGAACAAATTCCCCTAAGGCTGGAAACTCGGGCAAGCCCCTAACTTGCCATTATTGCAAGCGGGCATTCCTCCGAACGGTGCGAACAAACGGCTCACTCTCTCGGAAAAACAGACAAACCAACTTCTTGGCGCCTCCACAGGGACAGCGCGGAAAGACTGTAGACCTTTTTGCAGTGCAAGGTCTATGGCATTCTCCGCATGTCGTGAAATACTTACCTTAATAATAAATCAACTTCTACTCCACACGTGCGCCTTGGCGTCACAGATCCCAAGTCATTAGGCCCTCCGCCCGAAGGAGCCTGTATCGTGGCCCCTGCAGTGCGAGCCGCGCGAGTCACTAACCGAGGACTGGTAAAGCACTAAATCTCCCTCATCCGAAGGACAGAGTTCCCCTAGCATGGAGCTATCGTCAATAGACGAAAACTCGTCACGATCGAGGAATAAATCAATTTAAAATGATACTCCCTACGGTCAGGTGAGAGTCTGGTTACTCACCAATCAAGAATTTGCAATCTTGCGGTAGCAAACCACCATCTCCCGGAGGCTATGACGTCATCCTGGGACAGGACTTTTTCAGTCCACCGAAATCCACGATGATCTAGGGGTCCCCATTCCCCGAATCATTCCGCGGGCGCGAGTAATCCTCCCCCGCTTCTCCCTCAGCCAAGACTGGCGCCCCCTGGGTACCAGAAGGACGTGCAGTCCCCACCAGTGCCACCTGAGTACGATGTACAGTGGCCCCCTCGATCGATTCCCGATCCAATTCCAGTGCCCGGCCCTGCCTCAGTGCCAGTGCCAGGGCCCCAATCAAATCTCCCTTCAGGAGATGCCAAATTCCTGCGGTGCCACTTGCATGCCCGAGCAGGGCCAAGCTGCGTCGTCCTGACCGGCGGGCCCGGGCTCGATGGCGCCCTGACTCTGCCTAGTGCCAGCGCCAGGCGCTGCGCCAGATCTCGTTCACGGGATTAACTCGGGACCCACCTCTCTTACCCCCGGCCTGGCACGCTACCGCGTCGGTCAGAGAAAGCAGTTCCTCCCGACCACGGAGGCTCCTGCAGGGTGCGGCCTGTAACCGTGCCTGAGCTGGTCAACAACACCTGTGAGCCGCTCACGCCGCCCCCGACCGCCTCCTCTCTGCCTCAGCCCGTCGCCGACCTATTGCAAGTCAGGATTCTGCCATATCTCCCTTGGCCGATGAACTACAAGAGCTGCGACGGATTATGGTAGAACCAGCACGGAACGCTCCTGCGTCAACTGTCGCAGCAGCAGGCCCAGGTGGCACTCCGTGCGCCCTCGATCTGAGCCACTCAGCTTCCCGGCCGAGGACGACTGTCCCATTAAGAAAGCTCAAATATGAATTACCACGGGCGTGGGAAATTCCGGGTAGTTTACAAAGAGCTCTAGAGCTCCCATGGCACCCTGTGCCGCCATTTCATCTTTCGAAGGTCTTGGCACCCTAATCGAAGGGGATGCCAGGCCCTCCCTCTATCTTCTTCCGTTCCTCGGGAACTATCTCTTATCCCCTTCTATTAATCTTCCCTTAAATTATCCCCACAGAGGCAATTAAATACGGGATACCATTCCCCACACAATGTATAAATCATTAAGAATAACAGAGAAGTGGCACGCCCTTGCATATACCTTGGCACCGGGAGTGCGTGTCAGCCCTCCTGAAGAATTACGCGCCCGCCGGATTGCGCACCTGCCGCCCTGGGACTGAAAAAGGATAGTCCAGACGTAATTTATAGAAGAAGGACAATAAATTCCGCCTAACACAATAAAACCCTATCACTCTTTTACCTTAGCTCTTCTGCCAATATCATTTACTTTCTTTTGAATCATTTAGTTATCTGTATTTTAATGAAGCCCGAGTCGCTAAACTCTTGCCCCTTGTGATTTAAATGCCCCTTTTCGTAAGCTCTGAGGGACGTGTCCCGCCTTTCATATGCGGTCAAGTTTCATTCGTAACGTCTTGGTAATTTTCCTTTTGTTATTATTATCCCTTTTCCCCCTTCCATTCCTTCCAAGATCTCTGTTTGTCCTAAGACCCCACATCTTTTGTCTGCTCGCCCCGTCATAACATGGAGTACTCGAGTGGGCAGTGGACGCATAAAATTAGCGTGGTTAAGGTTAGTAATTAAAACCTCGCGAATCTCTCTCCCTTTTGACTGTCAAATTCGGTGTGTGGGTCGTCCCTCGCTTCGCGTTGAGCGATAGCGAGAAAGCGCGTTAAGCGAATAAGTTATCAATGCGAATATGTATAGTCATTACAGTATCGCGTAAAGGGATGTCATTTAATAAACGCTGTTTTTCATTTTACACTGCCTCTTCAAGGCAGATTGCACCTTCAAAATTAAGTAACCGTGTATTTTAATTCTTGAACAATAACCTTTCTTTTCATTTGTTGGCCATAGCCTCATATACGTGGTCTATAATTCACAATTGTTCGAGTCACATTATAAAGTTACCAGTGGGTAACCAAATCTAAAGTAATTATTCTTTTGCAAGTGTTTAAATCACTTTTGCGTTCTGTTAACGAAAATTGTCCCAATGTGTTATTAAAAGTAACGTCACAGCTTCATAAAACCCTTAGGAGTAAAGTTCATTGCAAGGCAGAATGTAGAGTAACGTAAAGCATTTGCCGCTCATTCTTGAGCATATCGATGTACACGCAGAAGGTATGTACATCATCTTGTATGGGGAGGTATTATGATTAGCAAATTCGCTAGCCGATTACCTCCCCTCCCCCTCCTTTGTTGTTGGTTGTTATGTGCTGCTGTTTCATTTACTGCCAACCGACGATCGATAGACCATCTGTCTATCGAGCAAATAAGGGTTTAAGATTAAAGGCGCTCCCATTTTTGATAAGAATCTTTCCTTGAGGCAAAAGTAATCTGGCCCGGGTGTTTCTCCTACAGGCCAAAACCTCCCCTGCGGGCAGCAGGGTGCAATGAGTCAAAACATCTGTGTTGGACGCGCCCCTGCTATAGGAGGATAAAAAGCAAAGCCCACGAGGTCGACACACACACGCGGGCTGGAAGATATGGAATGAAAACGTCCCCAACACCTGGCCCATCGATGCCCTTGCATCTGGCCACGTGGCCCTTTCCAAAGTATACTTTTCCTACGTGCCCTTCGACCGTATTCAGAGTGTTCTCTCCGCTGGCCTGCCTCGAGCCCGCACGCGGTGCTTGGGTTTCGAGTCCCCATCGCCTTGCCCTTTGCGAAACGCGCGCCGCTACGTGGAAGAAACTTCGCCCTCCGATCGCAAGTCATCCACGGACTGCCTTCTACGCGCCCTCGGAAAATCTGCTAAGGTAAAGTGCCCTGGAAGAGCCCCATTTCAGTCACGCTTTTGTCTCATAATATTTTCTTAAAGAGAAAGCCAGAAATCTCGCTTGTCTAATGTCCGTGCGCCTCTTGCATCGGCAGTATTAATTCTTTATTACTCCTTTGGCACCCTCAGTGCAGATTCGAGATTATTCATTCTTTTGTCTATTTTCATTACTGGCGTATAATGTGCATATCTCTCATTTCAGAGGGATCCTATCGTGGAAGCTTCTCGGACTGTGGCTGGAATTCCCCAGTTTCATTCAATCTACTGAGTTCCTCCTTCCCGTACTAATGTCATTTATGTAAATACACTACTTTAAATGTGCCCACGTGTTTTACGTAATATTTCCCTCTTAGTTTGAGCGCCAGTAATCACAGAATCTTTGTTCAATTACACCCGTGCTATTCGGGCATCTGCTCTCAGTGCTAATCCAGTATTAACTCGTCGAGGCTCCATTGACCCCCTCAGTGTAGCTTCAGTTTATTATCCTTTTGTCTGTTTCCATTACTGACATATAATCTGTGTATCTCTCATTTCAGAGGGACCCTATATTGTGGAATCTTCTTGGACTGTGCCTGGAATCCCCAGTTTCATTCATCCCGTAGGAATCCCCTTCAGGATCAACAATTTAATTGCATTTCTTCTTCCCGTACTAATGTCTTTATGTAAACATACTCCTTTTAGTTTACCCACGTGTTTTTACATGTGTTTTTCTTTCAGAAGGGGCCTTATGCTCATATGAAATTCCCCCTTTTCTCTTGTTTTATGTTTCACTGGACCCACAAGGTCAGAATCACAAGGCTAATATATTTGTAAATGTTGCTACCTGTCTCACAGAACTATCTCAAAGCCAGATTCATTTAAATATATACAAGAAAACAAGAGAGGTATGTATGCATAAACACACATATTAATGATCTCTCGAAATTGAGATTCTCTTATTTACATTCATGATTCTTTAATCGTAATCAATATTATCGAATTCCCTGGATGCCTAGATCGTAGAATTTATGAAAGTCATCTAAGCATTTGTTTTATTTAATTCGTTTGGAATTGGAATCTGTAGTTATAAAATTTGTACTATAGATAACATTAAATATCCTTCCCCGTCTAGACCTCATCATAGATGGTAATGAAATATGTTTCGAAAACATCAGTTAGGGGCGATAACTTAAAAGGTTTTGAGATTTTAAAATGCAAATTCGAATTTGCTCTTTTAGTGTTTGGTAGTTTTCCAACTGAGAGAGTGTACCTTCGCGTATGTTTACTGAGCAAACAAAATGTGAGGGACCCAGTTAACAATAAAAGCAGAATCCTCCATGCACTGCACTTTTAGCTAACAATATTTTTTTAAGGGGGGAGGGTCTCTTTGTATTTTCCTTTTTTTTAGTATTTTTTCACTGATTATTTTGAGCTTTAAATTTTTATTTGTATTGTTTTCCCTTAGGCTTCAGAGCAAATAAAATTTTTGTTGGATCGTTATTGATGTGAAGTTTAAAGTAATAACATTCATTAGGTACGAGTTATCGTAATTCTTGAGGACCACTTCATAAGGTTTTTTTCGTTTGTATCAGATGTCAACGCAAAAATCACAGGAAATAGCGAAGAAAACTTTCCTTTTCAATAATATCAATAAGACAATAGAAAAGTGATACAGTACGGAATGAAAAAGTGATGATGGCATCGCAGTCACGGTTTTTTCAATGTAACTGAATGTGGTAAAAGATCTGAATAGATACTGAGCCAGCGTGTATTCTTTTGAATTCTTTCTAGTCGCCAATGCCGCACAGTAATTTATGTTTATTTATCCATTAGAGAGAAAAATATGAATTTAAATGAAACATGGGTTGAGCTTTGAAGTGACAACGGCATTTTTTTTATCATTATTAACGCTAGAACGACCACTGATGGTACCCACCTAGAACGACCGAGCGATCACAATGAACGCGGATGTATTTACATTGTTAAAGTGTTTACATTTTCGCTTATTAAAACATTCTGATTCACTGGTGTGCAGTTATTCGTAGTAAGGAGACAGAATAATGTTGACATAAGAAGTAATATAACATTCCACAATTATCTCACAAAAAAACTTTATTTTGTCAAATCTGAGGTAGGTAGAATATTATTATTTGCTACAGTGAAATATTATTTGCTGCCTTAAAAAAAAAAAATTTAATGTTAAAAACTATTTACAAGATTAAGATTAATTATAATAGAATAGCAGCCTTTTTCTAAGCCTGGACTGAAAACAACGGGTAAAAACCCCTCTTCCACTGGAATGACAGCTCTGTCAAATGACCGCGTTCCAGGTTCAAATGACAGTAGTTACAGGCCAGTCAAATGATTTATAAAGGAAAAATTTACGGAAAGCTGCAATTTGTTTTATCACTTTCATAATAGGGTACTTAATAACATGTTAAACCATCGCACCGGTTTTGGCTGCCACCTTGAAAATATGGCGACCAAAAACAGTTTTTTGTAAATATCTCGCTTAATAATTATTTTGCAGGCAAATATACCGAAATACAATTATTCTACGTAAAATTCTCTGCAAAAAATGGTTTATACACTTCTCTTGTATATTGGATGGTTTTGAGACTACACGCATGGGCCCCGTTACTTGAAGTACCAACTATGCATTTCAGAAAGTTTGAGTCATGGTTTTTTGCCAATATCTTTCTAATTAATTGATGGATCGATGTGATACTTTGCAACAGTGTGTTTCACACCCTCCCTTAATTTTTGTAATAAATTCAATTTCCAAATTCAGCTTTTTCAGGCACTTTACTCTTGAATTTGACGGGGTAGCCAGCAAACTGATTAACGCTTACGAAAACACGGTTGGGTACTATTGAACTTGTCCTGAATATATACTTTACAGTAAGTATCTACAACCAACTTTCCTCTTCGACTCCACCATTCTTCTCCTATATCATTACACCCCTAGTGTAGGAGCATGGATGAAGTAAGCTTTCAGTGGTCTGAGTTTAAACTCGCCACTTTAATAATGAGGAATTAAGGAATTTATTTCTTATGATAGTAATTTCTCGGTATAATGTGGTTCGATTCCTCAACTGCAGGTCCCTTGACTAGGTAACCATTGTTCTCCTAAAATTCTTTCTTTCCGTCATTAATCACCCAGTGGTCTGTAAAACTAAGATATTTCTTCATGAATGTGATTGTTTTTATTTTGTTTGCATAATTTTTTGATGAAAAGTTATTTCACGTTTATTCTAAATTCACTGTTCTACCTATATAATGAAAAAAAAAATAATGGGTTAAAATAACATAACAGTTTATAACCATTTCAACATGTGAGCCATAACCCTGAACAGCAACGAGACAACCTTCTCTGTAGTTACTGGATACACAAGTGATAAACCCGTCGTTTAACCCGACATTTCATTTATCAACTACAAAGATTTCGGAAACCCCTCAATCCTGTTTAACCATGTAGGTTGTCACCTCATTCCATCCTATATTGCTCCATTGAAAAATTGCAATGCTAATATGTGCCGGAAAACATTCCATTCTTCTTCTTCCCAGAAAGAAAGATTTTTAATTCCATTAGATAAGAGAGAGAAGAGAGAGAGAGAGAGAGAGAGAGAGAGAGAGAGAGAGATGAGTGGGGAATGAATAAAAAGACAGATGGGGAAGTGAGGTTTAAAGAATGAGGAAGGGTCGGTGATAGGAGGGATAAATTACCCAAGAATGCTTATTCGAATGAATACGTAAATCTTGACTGGCTAGGTTTGGCTATGTCCCAAAATTCAAGAGTAAAGTTTCTTTCAAATCTGTGTATGGACATGGAATTTTTTTATCAAAGATTAGGGGAGGGCGTGAGAAATTCTGTTTCAAAGTACCGTACCAATCAGTCTATTGGTTTGAAAGATATTGGCAAAAAACGATGACTCAAACTTACTGAAATACATAGAAAAATTTTCTTCCAGAGGGTTCCTTCCTCCTTTGTTCTGGCTAAGAAAAGACAGTGAATACTCACTGGTAGAGTTACCACCTTACACCCAACCATCCACCCAAAGTGCATAATTTATGATAATTATATAATCTTATCTTTACTGCTTCATGGGTTACACCTTCTGACACTAAGAAGATTTCTAGCATTTCATCCGCGGGTCATCACAGTCCTCCTCGTCTATGTTTACATCAGAGTTGGTACAAGATAACCCTTTACATGACACACATATTACAGAGCATTTCAATCCTGCCCTTCCACAACTGCATGTGGCTGTCATACATCCTTTGAGACATTTGCATGATATAATGTTTAGAAGATCTAGAGGAGCAGGGTCTTTATCTGTGGTGACTGGGGCTAGTCATCTTTCAACACCAATCTGCAGGTGGCAAATCAATTCCTAATCATTTCTGAACTTTGAGATCAGTATGTAGAGAGAGAAATCAAGCAGGGGCATCTTTCAGTTAAGTTAAGTATACCCAGAACCTGATTAACAGCTCTCTAGGTGGCGAAGGATTAGACTTATTTTACGTGGCTAAGAATAAATTGCTTCTTAGCAATACAGCTTATTGTGGAATCTGAAACATTATAGCGAGAAATGAATTTCTATCACCAGAAATTAATTCCTCTAACTCTTCATCAGCCGGCCGGGGGAACTGAACTCCGGCCCATCGAGTAACAGTCCGAAGCTCTACCGACTCACCAACGAAGGGCTAGGCGTCTGTGAGAGGCAATGGAGCTAAGGTAAATGTTCTTTTACTCATTGATTTGGCAAAACATTGATATCTTAAGTCACAAGAGGATTCACATTCTTTGTTCCTATTCAACTGAAGGGTGAAAGATTTTGCTGCTGCAACAATCTTTCTAGGATCTGCATGTGGCTTCTTAAACGCAGCTACAAGTTCCTGAAGTTCTTCATGCTTTTCCAGGAGATTTACAAACTTAAATTTCCCTTGTTTGAAAAAGGCAGAGGTAGTATCAACCCCACAAAATGCATGCAAGAAAAGAATGTTGTCTTTAATGACTGATCCATACTTCACGGAGGCTTGTGTGTGCAGTTTGTTCTCTGTTTTTTCTTTACCTTGTTTTAGGAAGTTTATGTTATTTTTGATCCTGCTAATGCGGTCAGGATTACCAGAAGGTCTACATCTTCTCCAACTGTTGTTACTGACTCAGTCTTGGAGGATTCTTCAGTGGCTGTATTGACAATTAATGTGTCTGCATCTTCATTAGCTTGTTTTACAGTAAATCCCTCAGAGATCAACTTTGTGATGAGCTATGTAATAAGTCTGATCCTATTTCACTCATTTGAAAGAAATTTACTCTAACTTGTTGTTGCTGGCATAGTTTCATCAAATATGGTGACTTTGGTAGCACAACTCATTTGATGAGCACGTTCAGCAGCTTTTGTATCTTTATCTTCTAGATTTTCTGGATGCCCATCAAAGACAATGATGGTAGTCTTCTTGTAGTGCGTGTTCATATATTCAGCATGCCTGTCCAGAATTGTTGAAAAAATCTCTCTCTGAGGCCAAACAACTCGATGAATAAGAAATCCCCATCAACAACATAAGCTGTATCTCAAATAACTCACATAAAGGTGAAATTGCTTTATAAAGTGAAGATATTTGGATTTTGTGCATTCCAGATTCATCAAACAGTGACAACGGATGAGAAACTAGTTCATACTGAAAGTTTTGTTTGAAATTTTCTTGTGATTTCTTAGCATATGAAATTCTTCTAAACAATACCTCAGGATCAGCTGAAGATGCAGAATTTCTAGTTCTTACACCCGTCATGGTATCTCCTAGTGGTTTGACTCTTTTCTTTCTATGAAACTTAACTTTCGCAAAGTTGTTGCCAACTATATTTGAAATTGAAAACTCCAACTTCATAAGTATTATGAGGATTAGTTCTTTCATATCCTGTTAGTCTTGTACTTAATGACATGATGCCATAAAAATCTGGAAATGGTGGGTGTGATGAAAACCATTCCACAAAGTGCTGAAGATCTTGAATCCATTGTGCTCTGATGTACTGTAAGCAACATCACAGTAGTCTTCCATCTTCTCTGTGATCTTCAAAGTGGTAGGCATTCCAATCACCCATTTAGTAAGCATTGAATCAGTCATCCCTCTGTGGTGTGTCAGTCCACCAGAACTCTTCAAAGATCGTATCAGTGTCTGTTCAATTATTGTCATGTCAGACCAGATCCCAGACCAAAACTTTCCTGACTGTCTTTTCGTAAAATAGCCTCTTTGTACATAATCCTCTTATACTTTGGGGTGATGCATTTTTTTTATATAAAACATATCTTGAAGGTACAGATGAGCAAACTTTACATACAGAAAGTGACCACTAGCATGGAAATAGGGTAGCATCCTTTGGATTGTTTCAAGGTGTAATTGCCAGTTTCGTGCACGTTCTGCTTCAATGAATTGTTTAATCAGTATTACCATTTCAAAGTACTGGGCTCAAAGTTTTTCATTGTCACCCTTACTCTTCATCTTGTTAATAATTTCATTGAACTTATAGAGCACATTTTGTAGTTGTTCATCGGCAATCAGCGTACAGTCAGTGTCCTGTAAAGTTGTCTCTATTGTTGACCCTTCCTCAGCAGAAAGATTGATTTCATTCAAAATCAGTGTAGCCAGGGCAGCATGTGCTAGTATGTGTGCTCTTGCATAAGCACGACCACTCAGCATTTTGTCCACACAGGCACTAGCATATGCGGTACTAAAAAGTTCTTCAATTCCACTCCCATTCATTATGTAACCAAAGGCGCCCATAAATGTCATCAATAAGTGAAAACCCACCAAGATGCACAATAACATTACTCACTGGTGATTCTTGTCCACAGCTTGCAACAATGTCATGAGCCCGAATATACAAAGGCTGGTTAAATGTTGCAGAGCAAGTTTGCTGTTTAAACTCTGTATTTCCCCACAGCTTGGTTAAGAACTGTGTATATTGTGTTAGATTCATTAGACGGAGTATTTAGAAATGGAAGTTATGAGATATGAGATACATCATAAGGCTGGTCTGTAGTACATTTCTCCGTGAAACCATTCCATCCTGGACATTTAGACTTCATTTGCTATTTTCCATACAACCGCTGGAGTTCCCTTGTTGATATTGAGACTGTGGCAGAGATTGGACTGATTAGTTAATATATCTTCAGCACTTCTTTCTTTCGTTTACACTTTCCTACATTTTTCATGCACTTTGACACTTTTCATTCCTTCTAACTGGGGATGTTTTCCATCAATGTTCTTACACCTTTTTTCTTAACATCATGAGATACTCCCTCAGAAAGTACGCCTTCACAAATGAGGCATTTCTTTAATGAAGCCATTTCCAGATGATATTAATGTCTAATAGCAGGTTTAACAGTCCTCGTTCATACTCTGTAAAAAAAACACTACAATTAATGCAGGAACTTGATAAATGCTTGAAAATATCGTTTAAAATAACTTTACGGGCGATATTACGTAGCTAGAGGCAAAATTTAAAAATTGTACGATTTTTGCGCACCTTGAGCATCAAAACCGAGGAACATACGAAAAAAAATGTACGGTATAAAACATATTTTGTAGAAAATTGTTTGCATAATAATGGTTATATTAACACGTTTTCCTCAAAAGTAAGTATTAAGCAAGATGTATATAAAAAAAACTTTTTGGCAGCCATTTTTTCTAGATGGCGGCCAAAACCGGGGCGATAAAGGGCTGCAAAACTGATATGTTATAAAGTATGGTATTATGAAGGTGATGCAACAATTTGCAGCTTGCAGTAAATTTTTTCCTTTATATGTTTTTGTTTTTGTTCTATTTGACTGGCCTATTATTGTCAGTTTAGCGATGTTTATTGGTTTACATGTATTTACATGTATTCATTAGGGCAATGAAATAACAACGTTTGAAAAGAGATTCGTTACAATATCATCTGTATTTGAGTACAGTATCGTAAAATATATTTTATTAATATTTATCAAATTTATTATTTTTTTTTTTTTACTTTAAAAACAAAGGTCTGAAAAAGAAATCTTGTTTGTCCTCGCCCAGGGTGACAGTAGGTGATACATGACTCAGCCACCCACCACCTGCAAACTGGTTTGTCGGCCCCGGGTGGGCTTGGGAAGGTAGGGAACGGGAGGGTAGGGGATACATCCACCCTCCTCTGCAGACCTTCTTGTCTGGCCCAGGTGGGGGTGGGGTAGGTATCCTGCGCTCCAACGTGCATAGCGTGTGCCAACAAGCTCGTAATAAGATATATCTTCGCGATAATGCATTATCAGCTTCAGTTTTCTTACTTTCTGCTCTAATGTAAATTTTTCAAGCCCATTTTTTTGCAAAAGCGTTTCCTGAACACCTTGCTTGTGCATTTTTCGCATACAGATCTCTAACATTGTTGGCACATGTCTGATGTTTTATTCCCATTGCAGTATCCTATTTGGTACTGTTTTCATTTCTTAGAAATTATGGAAACTTCTGCTTCAGCATCAGTATCGCTTTAACTGTCAATTACCGTGTGGCTGTTTTTGAACGTTTCCTAAAGTTCTTCGGCTGACTGAAGAAGGAAATCACGACGGGAGAGTTCTGACCTGTAACTTCCTTATAAAAAAACTGATGCATCGATGCCTGCTAAGGTCAAGAACATTATGACTGCTTGGATTGGCCATCTTCGTGAAGAAGCTTTCGTGCTACACAACCGAGCCATTTCATCTACTATGATGACTTGGCACTTCGAAGAATCGAGCTGAACATAAAAAAAAAATCCATAATTATTCGCGCATTAACAAAGAGAACCTAATTATCGATTTACCCACGTGTGTCATGAGACAGATTTAATCAAAAGGAAAATATAATCGATCTTTGTGTGTTATCAAAGAGTTGCCAGTCAAGGGGAATAAAAATAAAAAAAATCCGTGGAAAAAGTGAACAAAGCACCACTCAAATAATCCTCAGACTTATTTGCTCCTCTGATATTTGCATTGATCTAGCGATATCCTCTTTAATGAAGCGAGAGAGAGAGAGAGAGAGAGAGAGAGAGAGAGAGAGAGAGAGAGAGAGAGAGAGAGAGAGACTTTCAACAAAAGCAACTGATTACAGTTTTTTCTCTCTCTCTCAGTCGAATTATATATTGCGTAGTTACAAATATATAAAGAGTACATGAAAGGATGGACCAGGGTATTTTAAAACATCTCGTTTACGTGGAAAAGGAGAGCTGTAAGTTTGTAAGAAGAATGGACAGCTTCTCTGTATTAGTGTGAAGTAGGAGATGAATCGCTAGAAAGTCCCCGGTAGATTGGTGAAAGAAGCTTTGGAAAAATTCTCCTTATCTAAGAAACTCAAAGAAGAAAATAAAGTAAAACGGCACAAAAAAAAATGTAGAAACGAAAACAATAATTAAACTGAAATATAAAGATAAAATTGGAATGAAAATGGAATACAAAATAAGAGCTTGAACATCAAATAACTCTACACAGTTCACGTTAAAATGATGAAGCGAAAACATCAAAATCCTCTTTTAACGAGTCGTTAGTTTTACCGCAAGAAGCAATGATGCCCTTTCAACCAACCGGCAGCTCAGGTACCAACACAAAAGCAAAATTTAAAAGGAATTCAACCTATTGTGAAACATAAAATATTATGATTTTGTATAGTATATTTTATCGTTATATAGTTAGATTGCCTGAATAAAAATCAGTATACCCATTATATATATATATATATATATATATATATATATATATATATATATATATATATATATATATATATACATACATACATACACACACACACACACACACACACACACACACATATATATATATATATATATATACATATATACATACATACATACATACATACATACATACATACATATATATATATATATATATATATATATATATATATATATATATATATATATTGACCACTAACTGTAGCTTAAACCCAATAAGCCGCAAGAAAAATGTGTGTGAATTTGCTTCTTAATCAAGGAGATAATTAAAGCATTGATACAATACCTGAGTTAATTATTCATAGGGCTCCAGAGTAGCTACATTAGTAGCAGCAGACAAAAGTCACTCTTTGTCTAATCATGATCTCCCCTATTATATACAAAGACGCTTTGATGGCGATGGCTTATGATAAACGTGGTTTCCTGTAACAGATTCAGCGGCAGTCATCACTACCAGTGATGTGATGAAATATGAAGACGTGTGTTATTACATTTTAAAAACTTCGCAGCAACATCGTTGTTAATAAGAAAAAAAAAAAATCCTGGAGTACCATGTAAACTGCTGAAGGATTGATAATATCCAAATATGAAATAAGTAAAAAGAAAAATAGAAGCTAAAAGAAGATTTTTAAGCCAAGTATTATATCCAGCAGACTGAGTAATTCGGCAAATGTTAGAAAAAGGCAGACATAACTAAGAATACTCTTAAACAAAGAACCTCAGACCAAGACTGAAGAAGGCTAAGGTACAGAGATAGTAAAACAGCCCAAGCTGTGATAATTTGGCTATATGGCTTCATCCTGATAAAAAAAAAAAAACCTTAGTGTGACAGTTGAAATAACAAAACTGCTATAAATTGCAAACAGCGATGCTCCTTTCATTCATGCAGTCACCGAATGAAGGAAATTTTACTTTTATGATCACATTCTCACCCATTTGCTCCAACTTGAACTCGCATCTCTCTTAACTGCATCTCAAACTGAAATGATTAGATGTTCCTCTCTTCTCGCTATCACACCCATGAACTATCGCATCCACTTCTTTAACGCATCATCTAGCCTCTTTCTAAAGACTTTCTCATTTTTTCCATTCTCAGTTATTTCATGAACTTCATATCTACCAATAGTACCTTGCCTTTGTCTGTCACTTACCTTTGCATTTAATTCACTTTGCACATCTGTCCTTGAGCACTCGTCCAAAAACATCAAGACAGACTCAGTCTCCTAAAACGATTTTATTTCATTCCTACTCACTGCTATTCAATAATCATATGTACTGTAAACTCAACACTAGAACATTTCATTCTGCTACAATAAGTTTTAAACATACAGTCCCTCAAATAACATGTGATCTCTTCTTCCAGTCAAAGGTCTTAAAAACACTACAAGCCCCATTCTTCTGCAGTTATATGCCAGTTAGCCACCTGGATATAAACTGTCAGTAAACCCTCCTCTAACTGGCGGTAGGATCAACTGAACAGTAGTTTCAAGATAACTTTATCCAACAAAATAATGGAATTAAATACTTAGGAATCCAGTTTTATAGAAGAAAGCTTTTGTAAGAATATGAATACATGCCAGGGAATGCATAAACTCATTCTTTCTATAAAAAAAAAAAAAATGTGAGGTGACTAGTTTACCTGGCTCTCCTAATTTTGAGTTTCTATGAATGATTGACGTTGTAGAAAATAAGATAGGAAAATATTAAAAACGTAAAATATTTTTGCTTCTATCTTCAATATCTCTTTCAGTATTCATGAGCTGGAGGTTCTTTATACTGGACAGGGGCTTATTTCTAACATAACAAGAAAGGTGCCTGAACGATGGCGGAAGTGCAATTTTAAAGTTAAAAGAATATATTTCTATTATCGTAAACAGGCTTTATTTAAGTAACATTACGGTATTTCCTTTAGGGTCCATCACCATTTGTCTGAAATATTGGCTTTTAAAATCTAATGTTGCATATTTCACTTTCATATATACTTACGACGTAGGCTATTCTTTTCTTATTACAGACTAAAATACTCTTATAACATTCTGTCATATTTTTATTGGTTAACCAATAACAGCATCTTCAAACTTTGGGATCAAGCATAACAATGATTGGAAAATAGATACATTTATCGTATAACTGATGAAATGCTATTACCCTTATGGAAATGTCCGTATAAGAAACACACGATGTAATTATTATAGTTCGTTATCCCGCAGCGCTCTTCTTATTCTGGTTCGAAGCTTGGCGAAGAAAATAATTTCTTTTTTTTATTTCCATTTCTAATTTTCAAAGGATTTCAAAGAAATCCGTATCCATAATTATTACTGAAATGCTTATTTAAATATCTTAAGACAGTGAAGGAGGACGTTTGCCTCGTTCCTAAATTTTCCGATGAAACAGTGTTTGTTACGTTGATTTATTTCCTTGATATGATGGGAAAGTATTAAAAAATTCAGTAGAAATTCATCGAAATGTGTGACATTATATTCTCGGTTTATTTAAATTTAAGTATTCGCTCTATCTCCTCGTTTTTAATAAAGTTATTTACAAAGACTAGAATAAATTACTAAAGAATAAACCATTTATTTTCCTTACCATTTTTGGTAATTTTCTTTAGTCATGTAAATTTTAAGCAGTAATTAAATAATAATTTTTGTTTTTCCTAGTAATGCTTGCAATGTTTTTAGCAAAAAATATTATAATTTTAAAGTTAATATGTTTCATGTTATGAAGAGCAATTACTACAGTATTTTCTTCAAAGATGTTCCAGTAACAGCTTCGAATATTTTTCACTATATTTTGTGATATCCACAGTTCGAAATGCATGTTATACAAGAAAAAAATTAATGCAAAATATTGGGAGTAGTATACAAACAAATTCATGCGAACAATATGCAATATCATAGAACATTACATACGTACGCGCATGCACTAATACTTTCATACATTTTTGCATATCTAACTGAAAAAAAATACCCTTTACTATGACATGGTTGAAGAAAGTAAAGGAGTAAAATGCTAACAAGTAAATATTATGCAATAAATATACACACACACACACACACACACACACATATATATATATATATATATATATATATATATATATATATATATATGTGTGTATATATACATATATATATATATATATATGTATATATATATATATATATATATATATATATATATATATATATATATATATATATATATATATATATATATATATATATATATATATATATATATATATATATATATATATATATATATATATATATATATATATATATATATATATATATATATATATATATATATATATATATATATATAGAGAGAGAGAGAGAGAGAGAGAGAGAGAGAGAGAGAGAGAGAGAGAGAGAGAATACCTGATCTGATGGAGCTACTTTCTTTGTGTATTTTTGAAATTTACGAACATAGGTAAACTTACATTGCATCTTCTGATAGCAGATTGCATGATTTATTCACAAATTTCATCATATTCTTTGCTAGCTGGAATAACTACGCAAAGATTAGTTATCTCTATTAGAAATGGATTGTATCAAAAACTACGGTAAGTATTTTATAGTGCTAGAAATGTTCTACCAAAGACTAACCGAATTTCAATGCTATACTTGTAGCAAAATTATAATTAAAGAATTATTACCTTTAATAATACATCGTATTTCAAGTGCAAAAATTGGAATCAGGAAATTTATGAACATAATATACTGCCGTGCGAAACGAATACAGGTATCTTCATTTTCTATATTACAGCAAAAAGGTAATTTCCATTCACTTTCTTCACATTATAAGAACAATGCCCAGAGTTCATAATTAAAAATAATACTTTTTTATGATAAATGAGTGAATATCGCATAAGTTATTACCTATCGTTATGACCCCCGAGAAAAAATTAAGTTTCTCATTTCATCAAAGAAAAAGCATTTCAAATCCTTCAGTAGATTGGCTCCGTAATGAGCAAAAATAGTCATGGAATAATTGATATTCTAATTGGAGGTTAAAGAAATTTAAACAAGAATATTGAAACAATAAGCACTGGGGCAAGAATAGATGAGAGAGAGAGAGAGAGAGAGAGAGAGAGAGAGAGAGAGAGAGAGAGAGAGAGAGAGAGAGAGAGAGAAATATCCAACGAAAATTGATGAAAAATGAGGATATGTGCTGATAAGTATATTCTTTTATCTTTATTTTTAAGGCGTACACAAACACACAGACACACACACACACACACACACACACACACACACACATATATATATATATATATATATATATATATATATATATATATATATATATATATATATATATATATATATATATATATATATATACTAGCAGATGCTCGTTACCACTTGCATTTGCTAGTTCCCATATCCGTACCATAACCATATCCATACCCATACCATACCCATACCCATATCTGTACCAAACCCATACCCGTACCTATACCCATACATTTACCCATATCCATACCGTGTCCATACCCATACACATATCTGCATCATACCCATACCCTTTACCCATACCTGTACCATACTTATATCCATACCATGTCCATACCCATACCCATATCTGTATCATACCCATACCTGTACCTTACTCATACCCATACCCGTACCGATACTCACACTCATATCCTTACCATACCCATACCTATGCCCCTATAGTCATATCCATTCCATACCCATACCATACCATTCTCATACCTTCCGGTCATGTGCAGGGGCAGCTGCTGATGATTTTTGAATCAATGCTGATGCCACTGACGGCTCCGGACCAACGCCAGTAGTGCCTGCTGTTGCTCTAGAATTACCCGCTGAGTCCTTTTCGAAACGTTGAAAATTTTTGGACAGTTATTATTAAAATATTACTCTTGAAAGACGTCTTCACAACTCCAGGATCCTCTGAAGCACTCTTCAGCTCCTGAAGCATTCCTGAGAAATGACCATCGGATTATAACGTCTTCTTAAATTCTTAAAGACTCCAGGATCTTGTGAAGCTGTCCTCAGCTCCTAAACGGAATGCAGGTGGTTCATAGTGACCACATGAAGTTAATTAAACAGTTCATAAATTCTAAAGGTCAAGAAAGTTATATTTTAATTTGTAAAACCTGTACGTTACTTATATAAGAAAAAATTATGTCCTTATGAATCTATAAACGTTTTGTTAATAGTACTCAATCTGAATATATTTTATTTCATTGTAAAACCTCATAACACTGATACCCATACCCATATCCATGTCTGTACCATACCCATATCTGCACCATACCCATACCTATACCCATACCCATATCCATCCAATACCCATACTAATATCCTTACCATGCCCATACCTGTATCCATACCCATATCCATTCCATACCCACACCCATAGCCATATCCATACCCATACGATACCATTCCCATACCTGCCAGTCATATACAAACATCATAAAACATGGAAAAAGGAAAGGGGAAATGGGAAGGGGAGGGGAGGGGAGGGGAGGGAAGAGGGACGGGAAACGACGAGGGGAGCAGAGGAGGAAGGGGGTAGGGGGTTATCGTTTTTCCATGAGGAAGCTGAGGTCCTGGGGAATGATGTCCTTACAAATCTATAAACATGTAAACATGGAAAAGGGATGAGGGAAGGTGGGGTGGGAGGGAAGAGGAATGGGAAAGGAGGGGAGCAGAGGAGGAAGGGGAAGGGGGATTATCGTTTTCCCATAAGGGAGTTGGGGTACCGGGGAGAGGGGGGTGTGTGTATAGGACCACACTGCTTAAACCGGTTTTTGGGGGAAGGGGAGAGGAGAAGGCAGTGGGGGCGAGGTAACAGGGGATAAGGGTATGTTTAGGGACCACCCTACTTAAACCAATTTTTGGAGGGAAGAATGGGGGGAAACAAAGGGAAAGAATGGGGACACACGCAGAAACAAATATAATATATATATAATATTATATATATATATATATATATATATATATATATATATATATATATATATATATATATATATATATATTTATATATATATATATATATATATATATATATATATATATATATATATATATATATATATATATATATATATATATATATATATATATATATATATATTTATATATATATATATATATATATATATATATATATATATATATATATATATATATATATATACATACATAAAGACAAAATCCACAAAAGAAAGAGAAACAATGGAGTGCTGCGAAGCATTTCAATTGTTGTCCTTTACTTAGCAGACTGAAGAAATATAATGTAAGTTTGCAAAGAAAGCTCATATAAATGACAGGTGGGGATTGCAAAGGAAAAAATATGTACCTGGAATCCAAAACAATTGAAGAATTAGTAGAACTGCCAAAACAGGGTTAAATATTTAAGAGGTTTCACAAAGGATTAGGACCAACAGTCCAGAAACAGGGACAGGACAATTATACAAGGAGGTGACTGACCACCATAAAATGCTATAACAGTAAAACTCAATAATGTTCTTCTTTTTGTAAACAATAATAATTTTTGCAAGATGAACATAGTTACAAATAAAAGAATATACTAAACATACAAATACATAGAAAATATATACGAAATAAGGTAACTAATTTGTAGTTAAGTCAGTGATTTTATCTTTTAGGTCTTTTTTTAACATTATTCTAACACAGGGGTCCAAATAATACATGACAGGGTTAAGTTGTTAAAATTACAGCTGGAAGTAAGCTGTATAATAGCAGATTCCAAAAGATTTCTTGAAGAGAAATCTTTTGATCTGGCAATCACTGAACTTTCAGTCCAGTTTATCCTGTGAGAGTTTCCTCTTAAATGAATAAATATAGCATTAGATGTTTGTCTAGTTTTGACTGAATACTTATGTTGCTTAATATGTACATCTAAATCTTTGCTAGATTGGCCAATCTAAAAAGAGGGGCAGTCCAAACATGGCATTTCATATATTATGTTAATGTTTTCTTTAGGGCTATTTTTTTATTAACATTATTGTAGGAAAAAACGAGGTTGGCATTAAAAGATTTTAACAATGATTTTATGTTTTCAAAACCACTAAAATAAGGCAAGCTAAGAATGTTCTTAGGGTTTCTTTCTCCATGTTACTTTCACTATAAAATTCTTTTATGCTTTATTATAACAAATATCTAGTATACGTGAAGACTAACATGAATCTGTCCCTATTTTTCTTACGTAATCGATTTCTTACTCCAAATACTGAGGACTGACAATGAACAAAGCTCGTAAAAACATAGAAGAAAAAATTGATATTTTGATATTAAGGTGATAGCCTTAATAAGCACCATGTTCTCTGTGGCCAGGCCGCAGAAAATGCCTCACCCCAAGAGGCTGGGTACCCTGTTCATCTCGGTGGCATCCCTTGATGGCTCTAGCTTGCCAGTGGCTCTACTGGTTATGGTAGACACTGCAGCAGAAGTTAGCCTGAGTGACAGGCTCCAAGTGCCAGCAGTGTCACAATTGATGAGAAAACTTGGTGGGAGATGAAATGGGTAGAGGGCAACACCAAATCAATCCCCACAGTCGAGCTCCAGGTCATGACAGCTTTGGGCATGCTACCTCACTGCCTTGGCGTAGTGAATGGAATCAGGCCCGGAGTGGAATTCCTGTTGGGTCGTGACCTCCTCTGGGGAGGCCCTTTCCCAACGTCTCTTTGTAGCCTCGTTACCTCCACAATGGATGCACCGACTGTAGGATCACTAAACCCAAGCACAGCCACCTTGACTGTCATTCCACCAAAAGAAGAAATACCTTCCACCCTCCGAAGTGGTCAACGGATGGGGCACACTCAGTGCAATTCGAGATGAAGTCCTCTCTCTAAACGAAAGGACACTAAAGGGAAGCAGTACCACTGTTGAGCATGCAAGGTGGGTCTTAGGTAAAGCAAGGCAAATATAAAACTAATTAACTAATTATATATATATATATATATATATATATATATATATATATATATATATATATATATATATATATATATATATATATATATATAAATAAAGATAAAATCACGAAGGAAACAGAAACACTGGAGTGCTGCGAAGCCTTTCGGCGCTAGGTCCTTTACTTACCAGACTGAGCAAAGCGTCGAAATGCCTCGCAGCACTCCAGTGTTTCCGTTTCCTTCGTGATTTTATCTTTATTTATATATTCATCAAGTTCCATATTTTCGTGATTCAGTTATACATATATATATATATATATATATATATATATATATATATATATATATATATATATATATATATATATGTAATTCTAATAATACCACAATGCCCTCTTAACTTCGCTAATTCTTCGCCCTTTTTGGATATGCTTGTAACTACAGAAACCGATAGATCCAAGGGAAGAATTGAAGAGCCTGTGACGGCCGGCCGCGGGAAGCGAACCGAGTTACCTTAATCACAAGGAGGTAACGTTGCCGACCTGACTACGAGAAGTAGTCAGGTCGGCAATGTTACCTCGTTGTGATTGTAACTCGGGTTCTCTTCGCGGCCGGTTGTCACTAACTCTTCAATTTCTTTCCTTTGAATCTAACAACCGATAGATCAACTATCGGCTTGTAGTTACAAGCATATCCAAAAAGGGCGAAGAATTAGTGAAGTTAAGAGGGCATTGTGGCTATTAAATTACATATGTGTCTGGTAAAAGTGACCAGTAGATTCTGCATATATATATATATATATATATATATATATATATATATATATATATATATATATATATATATATATATATGTATATATATATATATATATATATATATATATATATATATATATATATATATATATATATATATATATATATATATATATATATATATATATATATATATATATATATATATATATATATATATATATATATATATATATATATATATATATATATATATATATATATATATATATATATATATATATATATATATATATATATATATATATATATATATATATATATATATATATATATATATATATATATATATATATATATATATATATATATATATATATATATATATATATATATATATATATATATATATATATATATATATATATATATATATATATATATATATATATATATATATATATATATATATATATATATATATATATATATATATATATATATATATATATATATATATATACCGTATATGAAGGCAATAAAGCATGCAGCTTGGTACATGATTTTCCTTTCTTCATCGAGGTCCTTGTGTCATCCTCAAGGCTTAAAATACAAAGTAAAATACACAAATACAGCAGGAAATGTTAGTATGTATGTACAATTAAATTATGATAAAGTAAAACATCAATTCAAAAGGTAAACCTAAAATAGAATTGTTAAAAAAGAGGAAGAACTAGAATACTTCAACTGACAGGGAATTCAATTTAAAATGATAAAAACATGTTTTTTATAAGTTTTAAATTGAATTCCCTGTCCACTCTCCTCCACAGAGCCATCACACTTACATCTGACTGGAATCTTTTTCAAAAGGAAATAGGTTTTCTCTATGATTATTTAAAATCCACCTGCTATCCATCCAATTTATTTTTAGAATATGTTAAGAAAACATTGGATAGGTCTTTTCACCCTCCTGCTACCACACACTTGGCACATAAATTAACATACTATGTAAGTTTTCCATTCACACATGGCACCTCTTTCGTACCCAGTCTAAAAAAGATTTTAATGAATTATTTTTCTGCAGTTGACGTGAAGCTCATATCTAAGAACCCAAGAACTATTAGTGATATGTTTCGTCACAAAGAAAAACTGCTCCTATAATGCAGTCCGGTGTTTTTCATTTACTTACTGTCAATGCCACTGTCAGACGTGCGTGTTAAACACATGCTGACTGCTTAAAGTTAGGCATTTGCTTTCGCACTGAGTGCAAGTTGTCCAATCCTGAAACATCAAATATTAGTAATCATATAAAACTATGCAAAAGTAAAATAAACCATAATGATTTTATGATTATACAAACCAGCCAACACGACCCCACCTCCCTATTCTTGAATCGTTAGCGATCAAGAGGCTTGTACCCTTTTTGAACAATTATTCCTTGTCCACACCCCTGAAAATAGCCAAAACCTCACCCTACCTTATGTTTACTCTTCTTTTCATATAGCCTCTGATCTTCGAGGAATAAGGTCTGTTAGTTGAAATGTTCTAGTTCCTTCTCTTTGTTTAACAATTTAATTTTAGGTTTACCTTTTGTATTGATGTTTTACTTTATCATAATTTATTTGTACATATTAACATTTCCTACAGTATTTGTATATTTTGCTATGTATTGTAAGCCTTGAGCATGAGACAAGGATCTCGAAACGTAGGCCGGGATGAATAAAGCTGTCTGCTTTATTGCCTTCTTGTGTACTTTGCAGAGGAATAGCCTAGCTCTCACACCACAGTGTATATATATATATATATATATATATATATATATATATATATATATATATATATATATATATATATATATATTTATATACACATATATATATATGTATATGTATATATATGTATATATATATATATATATATATATATATATATATATATATATATATATATATATATATATATATATATATATATATATATATATACATATATATATATATATATATATATATATATATATATATATATATATATATATATATATATATATATATATATATATATATATATATATATATATATATATATATATATATATATATATATATATATATATATATATATATATATATATATATATATATATATATATATATATATATATATATATATAAAGAGAGAGAGAGAGAGAGAGAGAGAGAGAGAGAGAGAGAGAGAGAGAGAGAGAGAGACAGATAGTCGTAGAACTATCACAGAAGAAGGCCTAGGGAAGAAAACTGCAGCGGTATGACCATGTGATGAGAAGGGAAAAAACATATGTAGGAAGCAGTGTGTCGTCGATAGAGGTGCCTGATGGGAGAGCGAGAGGAAGATCGAGGGAATGTGGATGGATGTTGTTCTTAAAGAAGATATGAGAGACAAACAATTGTCAGAGGACGATGTGTTTGACAGCGCCAGGTAGGGGAACGCTTTCAGAGACATCGACCCCACATACAAGTGAGAAAGGTCCAGAGAAAGAAGATATATATATATATATATATATATATATATATATATATATATATATATATATATATATATATATATATATATATATATATATATATATATATATATATATATATATATCCTTCTTGGCCAAAGGGTGAGACATTATATTAAAAATGAATGGAAGTTTTAAAGATGGGGTAGAGATGTGAATTCATTTTTTATATAACATCGGTGTACAAAAGGGGACGCTGATGCTATGGAAGAATCCTATTTCTCATTCCTGAAAGTGAAATAGAATCCTAATACTGGAAAGAAGTCATCTTGTGTATGGTCTCAGTAATTCCTAAAATCTTTCTCACACTAATCACACGAAATTAATGATTCCATTGTTCCTTATACATGTGTGTGTGATGTCCTAACAAATATCAGAAATCGGAAATGTTATTTTTTCATTCTTGTATATGAATATAACAAAGAAATGAAGAATGTCAAAAATCTATCCTAGTTTGATAAAAGATACCAGTTCTTTTTGAAAGCTACTTCGTAAACTTCATATCAAGAAATATTTTCTTGAAAATATTCGTGGGGGCGAAAGCAAGGGGATGCAAATACGAGAGCAGAGCAGCTCGCCCGAAAGAAGAGCCCGAAATGAATCTGGTCGAAAGGCGTCGTTCAACTTCTGACTACAACCTATTTCTTCACCTGAGTTTAGAATAAAAAAAAAAATAGTAAATGATCCTTTTAAAAGAAAATAATTTTTAGCGATATACATATGTAATTAAAAAAAAAGAGTTAAATGGGTGATTTTATTAGATTTATTTTAAGATTCTCGTTGCCCCAGTAATCAATTTCATAATTATTTTCAAGTATCAAGGAATTTCACATTCCATTTTTGAGATTTTACTCTAAACATTTCCATGATTTTGAAACAAAGTGAATTTTTATTTGCATATAAACACCGAAAATATAACTATGTACATTTTTGGAATTTACAGAAACTAAATTTCACGTTTATTGATATTCCTGTCATGCAAAGTTTAGTATCTAAATTTCCACAGGTAGGCTTCACCTCTTCTTGAACAATTTCACATCGGAGAACGTTCTATATACATGTAAGGTCTCAGTTCTGCATACAAGAAATGTAAGTTACATTCGTTATCTGCGACATAATTACATTCATTCATCAAAACTAGATCTTTTTATGATCTATGTTCTTTCTTTCAAAAAGTTTGGGCTGGGACCGATGTTCATTCCTGTAAAGTATGATTTCTTTTCAGGTAGAGTTTCTGTTCGTGTGAGCCCTGCAAAAATTCATAACTTCAATTGAAATTGCAACACAGAAATACATAAACGCAACTAAAGGCAATAAGATGATATTTAGTGTACATTCTTAAGATTTATATCAAATACTTCACCAATTAAAATCTTTTTAAGAACATAGTATATTCTTTTAGAATATACCTTTTTTTTTTATTTTACTTGAAGATACATGAGCATCTTCAGTTCCTAAAATGATATTTGCATTCTATGAATATATTTCCATTAAATTGAACCTCGTATTCCGAGAACATATATCCGTGTCTATATATTTTTTTAAACGTGGTGTGTTTTACTCAAGATTATGAATATTTACATTTCTTGTAAAATGACAGACCTAATTTTTATATATACACTACGACGATATCTTGAAAGCCTAGATTCTCTTGGAAACTTGATATCTTCGTTTGAAGTTTATTTTTTGAAAAACACGATTTCTACCTGCGACTGAATTCATTCCTAGAAAATCCTACGATACAGGATATCTTGTTAAGATAATATCTATCCAGTTAAACTTGCAACATCCCTTATCTCCTCTTATGATATCTGATGTAATAATACAACAATAAATAACACAGAATTTATCTTTGAAAGAATGATTTTTCTACGAGAGAATAATCCTTCTTCTGGGAGAAGTGCTGAAGTTAGGTCAAATTCAATTTATGTCAAGGAAAAATGTGGATTTACGGATAACCTGTTTTGCATAATTCAATCTCTTGAAATTCTGCCGCGGGCAAGAGGACGGTATGCTGTATAAAAAAAAATATCAAAGGCAGATGCAATAAGAAGATTAAAGCGTATAAAATACAACTTGTGGCGTAGTTTTAAGATATTTCCCTCCTTGCACACACGTGGAATAAACATCTCTTAATAATCAGAGGGTCAACGTAATCTCTTCATAAAAATATAGCAAGAACTGTCGTTAACAAAAAATCATTCGAACCAGAAGACATCAGTGCAGATTTTTTCTCAGCGTGGGCTTAATACGGATATGAAACATGAATATAAATAAGGAGAGATTTACAGGACGCAATCACATAAAATTATATTTTGAGATGTCCACTATATAAACTTTATTCCGAAAAATATTAGTTTCCTCAGTACGTAACCATTCATTCTTCTTATTCATGTATTATTCTCCATGATATTTATGACAACTGTCAATAGAAAGAATTGTCGTAGAATAATTCATACATGCGTACATACACAAATAAACTATATCAGTAAAGATCTCAGCCTTATCTGTTTAATTACGCCATTGATTTATGAGTGTGCTTATGTATATTATTGAGTTACAAGAAGCAAATGCTTCAGACTTATTATCATAATTATTACATATGGAAATTACATGAGACCCTTATTCCAAACCTGTATTGAAATGATTGATGAGTGTAGAAACCATAATATAATTGTGTTAGCAAATTAAGTTCCTGAGGGTAATTAGAGAGAGAGAGAAAAAAAAAACAAATTATAATTATCTACGTATGCAGCCACCAAATTACTTTGTTAAGATAAAGGTAATAAGAAAAAACTAAAATTATCACTGGAAACTGATCTCTGTAAATATTGATACCAGATAAAGTGACAGAATTATCTGACTATCTCTAAATGAGACAACACAAGTGATTGAAAATCCTATGAAAGATCATCACACCTTTAATTGAGATAACTGGAGATATAAAATAGATAGTAACTCTCTCTCTCTCTCTCTCTCTCTCTCTCTCTCTCTCTCTCTCTCTCTCTCTCCGTTAGCTGAATTTTTGCATCGTTCATCTTATAAACGATTGACCTACCTTTGATCCCCGAAGGAGGGAACGATATGTGTTTATAAGAAAAAGCGTCGTTGATGGGCAGCAGAGGCATGTTGCATATCATAAAGGCCTAGTATACACGTATATGACCAGTGTCTAGATTCCATTTCTCAACCCCCTGTGTTTTCATTCAAGGAACTTGTAAATTTTCAAGGAAAATTTCAGCGACAGCCCTTTTCTTTATATATTGGAGAGTATGGGTTGACGTAATTTTATTTGCCAGACATTTTGAATGGGAAACCGTCATCATTCAACATTCTGATTTTGAATTTGTTAACAAGATTTTAAGGGATGTTAAGAGTTAAATTTCAAAAGGATGAGACCACCACCGTCTTTACTAACATATGTCTGTTTTAAACTTAATTACATTCAGTGTATTTTGTACAAAGAAAAGACAAATTTATTTCTTGATTTTCACTTTTATAGAGTATTTATGCAATTTCTCTGACTAAATACAAACATATCTGAAATATTACGCGATAGTGCATGGCAGAGTCAAATGTCCTATTGATCATATAAGGACAGAGTTTTCTTCGTTGTTACCAGTAAATAAAATATGGCTAGTGCTAAGAGTCTGCTTATTTTAGACAAGAAAATTTCAATTGTTAATCCTTTTTTAAACAAAAACAAATATGCTTTCATTTTGATACTAGCAAAATGCATTTCTTTTGAATAGAGAGGAGCATAGGAGAAAAAAAAATATATTCATACATACATATTTATACATATATATTTCATATATATTTTATATATATATATATATATATATATATATATATATATATATATATATATATATATATATATATATATATATATATATATATATATATATATATATATATATATATATATATATATATATATATATAATATATATATATATATATATATATATATATATATATATATATATATATACATATATATATATATATATATATATATATATATATATATATATATATATATATATATATATATATATATATATATATATATATATATATATATATATATAAAACTGGTGACAGAACAAATGTCGAAAAATTCAGTGACTTCGTGTGTACACATTATGCTACGAGTTTGATGACGCGTTTTCAGGTTGGAAATTTTCCAGTGAGTGAATTTCATCTACGAAATTGAGGTTCGCCAGTCAAGTAAGTCAAATGATTTTGTAGATTTCTTATAATCACAAAGACAACGAAGTTTTTTGCGCTTGTTAATAAAAGAATCCTAATTCTCATAAAGCAAGAGTCTTGCCGAAAAATGAAGTTTTCCATTGGGGGCGAATGGTCTTTAATCAATCGACATTATTCCACGCACTGAAGGAAATGGAGATACCTTGCCGATGTAAATCCGATTATTTTTCCAACATGAAAAAATGTTGTTAACTAAAAAGTAAACGGTAAAGAATAATCAGTAATTGCACTTATCACTAAATAAATTACCATTTTAACTCCAAAACAGTTTTTACTTGTAATTTCTATCCATGTATTTCTCATAATGTGTTTATCAGCTGTTTAATAACAAACAACCTGGTAGTTAAACGACAACATCAACTTAGCACTTTTGATTATAACCGCATCATTTAGTTTAAGATAATGTGTGGAATGATAAAAAAATACTTAATTCAATAGTAAAGGAGAAAGAAAAATAGGAGAGGAAGAATTTAGTGATAAGAATACTTATATTATAGTAATTAATAATACAAATATATATTGTCACTATAATCCAATAACATATATTCACACACACACACACACACACACAGTATATATATATATATATATATATATATATATATATATATATATATATATATATATATATATATATATATATATATATATATATATATATATATATATATATATATATATATATATATATATATATATATATATATATATATATATATATATATGTGTGTGTGTGTGTGTGTGTGTGTGTGTGTGTGTGTGTGTGTGTGTATTCCTACTTCTAGAAATAATTTTTTTAGAAAGATGTTATGATTTACTCTTTTGACCGATCTCGGGACGTTAAATGGATAAATGGTGAGTAGAGTGTCAGTTATCTCGCCTTACTTCTGATATATTTTGGACGAAGACTAAAGTTCTTTGACCATAAATCAAATGATATCTGCCTTCATTTTTAGACAGGGATTCAATGCCGATGTTTACAAGAAAGGCGTTTAGTACAATTTGATAACTAAAAAATTAGTGTATATACATACATATATATATATATATATATATATATATATATATATATATATATATATATATATATATATATATATATATATATATATATATATATATATATATATATATATATATATATATATATATAATTTATATGTATGTATTACATTTAAAAGGAAACTATAAATTATTCGCTTCTGTCTCAGTTAAACGATATTGAATTGGTCTATATCAAGAAGTTAATATCTACCTTCACTCTTGAAGTAATTGTTCTTATTGTAGTGAAAAGAGAAAACGAGTACTCTCTCAAAACTATAATGCCCTTTCCTGTCCCAAAGATCTCAAAGATCTTTTCAACTTTCTCTAGAGACAAAAGTTTAATCGAAACCCGCCTTAAACTTGATCCTCTGTGTCCTTTCTTTGAATATTTTGGAAAATTTGTTCCGTCCTCTAGATATAGCAGTCAATCAAATAAAAAAAAATAGTGTGAGCTACAGAATTCCTTTGTAGATCGTAAAACACAAAGGTATGCGTTAATACTGTTCACCAATACATTTTAGAATTGAATCTAGTTGTATTATTCAGGCGTATTTATTTAGGAGAAGAAAAGTTATATAAGTATTTAAGTCAGTGCTATCTTATATATAACATTAGCAATAGTTTCAGTAAGTAAAGCTTAGTCGCATAATGCATAACTGATTTAACTTGTCTTAGCCTTAGACTGCATATAATAAGATTAGTTTTTCCTTTCTTTTGGCCAGAGAAGACAAAATAGAGCTTCCTATTCCTTCAAAATATTGGATATTTCCGTTCTTTTATGTTTATTTTATTAGGAAATGCCACCTAAATATGGTTAGGTAGCAGACTTGAATCCAAACTAAAAAAAAACACGAAAATAGACTTTCCCCGGGAAGAAGCACCTTCAAGTGAGACGTAGCTGGCGATAAAAATAAATAGGTTTTAGAGGTATCAGCCTTTTGCACAAACCGTAATAATGACAGTGTGGAAAGCATTCCAGTCAGCCTTTTCAAAAAAAGGAGTGACTCTTAAACCAACTGAATAATGATACAGATATTATATCTAACTACACACACACACACACACACACACACACACACACACACATATATATATATATATATATATATATATATATATATATATATATATATATATATATATATATATATATATATATATATATATATATATATATATATATTTATATATATATAAAATGGGACTGTTTCCACTGATAATGGATGACTCAAGTGAAAGGGCTATGAAATATTCTCTGTCTATTTCATCCTTTACCTGCTTGATCACTGTAAGAGAATTCAATTTTACAATATTTTTACTTAAAAGTGATTAAGTAATAGTACTTCATTTCTAGTGTTTCCTAATTTTCAAGGACCACTGTAGGTTTTCCATAATTGTCTACGGAATCATCGGATTTTACACGGTCTATTGGAACGTATCACCCTATCTTTTCTGATACCAAGGTCCCAGAGGATCTTTGCCTGATCGTTTTCTATCACTCCCTCAGGTTGGTGTTCATACCACTTATTACTGCAAGCTAGCTGGTGTTCCTTGCACAGGCTCCAGTGGAGGGCTTTTGCTACTGAATCATGCCTCTTTTTGTACTGGTTCTGTGCAAGCGCTGGTCATTCGCTTGCTATGTGGTTTCAGTTCCTCGCTGGGTGAGCGGGTTCCGTTCTCAGCTACCACTCTGATGGTCGCGAGTTCGAATCTCCGACCGGCCAGTGAAGAACAAGAGGAATTTGTTTCTGGTGATAGAAATTCATTTTCACCTAATGTGGTTCGGATTCCACAATAAGCTGTAGGTCCCTTTAGGTAACCAACTGGTTCTTAGCCACGTAAAAATAAATCTAATCCTTCGGGCCAGCCCTAGGAGAGCTGTTAATCAGCTCAGTGGTCTGGTTAAACTAAGATATACTTAACTTTTTTCTATCTCTTGTTCTTTGAACATATCTGGGGCTGATCTCGTCCTTAGTTGCTGGGTGTTATTTCTGTTTCCAATTCGTCTCTTTCTGCTGTGGAGAGCCAGTTCTTTTTCTTTATGTTCCTTACTTGGTCTGCCAGCCTCTGTTCTGTCTGAGGGGTGTTATTTCTCTCATTCCAGATGTTGACCAGTCTTCTGTATCCTCTTTCTGTCGAGTTGCTTCTGATGTAGTATCTCTATATTTCCTTATTTTCTCCTCTTGTCCATTTCTTTTGCTTTGTCTCTGTAGCTCCAGCCTCTGGTTGCTGGTTACTGTCGTTGTGGTGGTCAGTTGCTGGATGACGACCTCCAAGTACCTGACCGTCCTCCCCGTCGATTGGGCTGCCAGGTGAAGCTCCTCTGTTGCCAGAGGTTCATTTTTACGTCGTTGTCATTTATTCTTCCATTTCTTTCTATCATTGCTGAGTTTTGCTATTTAACCTGTAGCTGGACCCTACCCCATCGGGGTAAACTTAGGAAATTGTGGTAAAGATCCCTTCCCAAGGAATCAACGTCGAGGAGAGCGGTCACCCATCCAACGACTTAACCAGTCCATTGATGAGCTAAGCCACTCTGCCACAGCGCACTCATTATTATTATTATTATTATTATTATTATTATTATTCATCTACCATTGTTAGCGCTAACTGTATCATCTTATAAATTATTTAAGCTTATAAATACACATTTTGTTTCCTGCATAATTTTCCCCTCTCGAATAATTTGCCATACAAAAAGCTTCATAACGTCTTTAATCTTTTATAATTGTAAGAAAACTTAAGGGGACCTACTTCTTGTTAAATAAATCCTTTACAAACATCAACCATTTGGTACAATTTTATGGCATCAACTACTATAATTTTTCTGTTTTAAAATTAAACAGCCGCCAAAGTTTAACATGACATGTCTTAAACTCATTATTACAAACTTGCATCCGTCAACAAAGCGTTTGACTGCTGTCAACAAAACATAGCAACTTTTATAACACACAATAACATATAAAAAACTGCGCCTCTATCATTTCTACCAAGAGTTCTTTCTGGTCCATATATTCTTTATGGAGCGTTTCAAGCTTCCACATGACTGTTTCATAGCATTCACTTGACCCCCAAAAACATCACTTGTCTCTTTTTATCTTATAAGTCCAGCTCTCATCTGTCTTCCTTTCTCAGTCAAAATCATACCGTACTCCTTGCATGGTGTACTTAGTACTGGTATGGCTCTACAGATCTTAGTGTTTTCTCAATCACTTTTACCCTAACAGATCAGAACAATAACTTTCACCCTTTCAGGTTGAACAACAGTACCATTCTCTCTCTAATAGCAAAATCTAATAAGATTTTTACTAAAATGTTTACGACGTCAGATAATACACTTAAATATATAGGTGTGAAATATTTAGAAATCCAATCACTGTTAAGACAAATGAAATAAGACTGTTTGAGCTAGAACATTTTTGATGAAAAAAAATTTAAGGATTATAGAGGATTAAGAAGGGGTTCTTTGAAACTTGATCTACAGAGGAAAAAGTTTCCATTAAAATAACCAAGAAATATTAATTGTTCTAAGGTTAGTATTTTTTGTATTTATTTTATATTTTGATCTCATAATGTCACATGAAAAAGAGATGTAACTGAGGGCATTCACAATAAAATTTTACAGTGGTAGAAGTTGTAAAAGAAAATCATGTCGCCTTTTATTGAACCAAGAAGTAAACTCTTCAATAAGAGAATACGAACAATGCGATACCTACTGTACAGTAATGGCCATGTGCATTTGTAATGAATATATTGACAATTAGGACAATGACATTAATATGAAAGATATAAATAATCATTTGTATGATTCTTTAATGTGAAATCTAAGTGGAAAGTGGAAAGACTGTTGTAAAGGAACTGACGGCATAATATAAGCTTTATATTACAAAGATGAAAGGAATATGTAAAGAACTGAGAAAATTTCGAGGACGGAGTCTAACTATGGCACAACGATATCTTGTTGATGCAGTCATTTTTGGTCAGAGACGTCTGGCACATGTTGTATTTGACGACGTTGACACCTACTCGCATTGTTATTAAAGCACATGGGATCTAAGAACGTTGTCAGTCCTTCTAAAGTGTACACACAACGCCCTCGTGATACGCCCAGAACAACAATCTAGAACACGGTTGTTCCACCTATTAGGAATTGCCACTTAACATATATTTGTAATTAATGTTATCCTGAGATAATTATTACTATTTAAATTTTATAATTTGGCAGCAGACCCTCTTTTAAACAGGTTCTATTGAATATTATTGCTGCTTCAGCTGCATTTATTTTGTAGAAGACTTTTTCCATTTTCCTTATTGCGGACTTCTCTTCAGTGGAGGTGCGTGCTAACAGCTCGCCTATATTTGTCATTTCATGGGGGAAAAGTCAAAATCTGGATTCTGCTTCTTTATATATTCTATACAGTTAGTGCTATACAATTGTTGCCGCGACGCGTTTCGACAGACTCTTCTGTCATTCTCCAGCGGGAGCTAGTGGAGGACTGGCAGATTGCATAGGTCCTTCTGAATTTATACACGGGCTTCAGCGGGGGGTCATGGATGGCGAATTCTGATTGGTTGCAGTCGGCGAACTTCAAGCCAAATTTCTGCGGCGAAGCTCGATCCTGACAGATCTTCGCAACCTGGGAATGTCATTCATTCCAGCGTTCCCATTGGCCTGCCGTTGCGTGATGTCATGCCGGCTGACATCATCGGTAGTTTGGCTGCTATTGGGCTGCGGATGAATGATGTCATTATCTACTCTTTCTGTCGTAGTCGGGGGATTGTCTCGAAGGGCGCCTCGCTCATCAGGGGCATCTCCATTCTCAGGGTTGTCGTTTTCAGGTATTTGTTGGATTTGGTGGGTGTTCTGCATTATTCTTCTTAAATTCGTGGGTAGGAGCGATGCCTCCTGCGTCGTATTCATTGTTGGTTTTCTCTCGGCAATGAGGAGCGCCTCTAGCAGGCGCAGACGTCGAGGGTCGGCGGCTCTCCCGATTATACTTATATTTTGTATAATACTGTCGCGGGAGATGGAAATATTGTGAGTAGCACGGGCGTGGTTCATGATGGCACCCTCCTGGGCGTGGCAGGAGATCCTTTTGACAGACGCATCGTGGTCATTCCAATATAAGCGCCGGTGCATCCTCGGACAGGACATACAAATTGGTAGACCACGTTCTTCTGCTTGAGGGGTTCTCTTGCTGGCGGAGAGGGGTTATTCTTCATCACCAGATCACGGGTGCGGCGGTTCTTATAATAAATTACAAGATTTATTTTCTTACTGTCTTCGGTCGGGGTGACGTTTTCCATGACGATTTTCTTCATGGAGTTCTCGTCCTCACGGTACTGGCGATGCATCCGGGCCTTATAATAGATCTTTATGTCATCTTGGGGGGCAGGTTGTGTGTTCTCACCGTTGTACCATTTTTCCAGGCCAGTTCGAATTTCTTTGTTGACGAGCTTGTTGGTGAAACCATTGTTCACCAACATTTGTGCAGCACGTTCGAATTCCTTGTTGGTGTCCTGCCAGGTGGAGCAGTGGGAGAGGGCCCTTTTAATGAAGGTTTGACTGTCGTGTTCTTAAACCTAGCAGGGCACTCGCTATCCCCATTCAAGCAAAGTCCCAAATTGGTGGATTTTGTGTAGACTGATGTCTTCAAGTTCCGTTCCGTCTTTGTGACCATAACGTCGAGGAAGGGGAGCCGGTCGTCTGTGCTGAACTCGACAGTGTAGTTCAACACACTACATTGTTGGAAGGTCAGACGAAGGGCTTCAACCTCCTCCTCGTTGTCTGCTTGAACGAAGACGTCGTCGATATATCGGGCATATTTCTTCGGCCGCTGGATTCTCTCGAAGACACGTTCTTCTACGGTGCCCATGTAAAAATTTGCAAAGAGGACGCCCAATGGAGAGCCCATCGCAACGCCATCTTTCTGTCTATACATGTGCCCTCTGTGCGTAGTGAAAGGCGCCATCTTCGTACAGATCTCCAGCAGAGCCTTCAGGAACCTTCTGGGATGTTCAGGGGGGTCATTGTCGGCTCTCTATAGACTTTGTTTAGGATAATATGGATGGTTTCATCCACAGGTACGTTGGTGAATAGACTCTCTACGTCCAGAGAAGCGATGGTCCCTGCGCCCGGGGAGTCTCGGATCACTTGAGGAATTCCACAGAGGACTTCAGGCTATAACTGCTCGGGACGTAGGGGGTCAAGATATGATTTAGTCGTTTGGCGAGGGCGTAGGTCGGGGCAGGTGTTTGGCTGATGATCGGGCGGAGGGGATTGCCAGCCTTGTGTGTCTTGACATTCCCATACAGGTAACCAAGTTCGAAGTCACCTGCGATGGGGGGAAGGTGGACAGCATTGCTGGCAGCATTCACAGTGCTGATGATCTTATTAGCTTCCCTCTTGATGTCTTCGATGGGGTTCCTCGTCAGCCTCTCGAATTTCGTCGTGTCCGACAGGATGGCATCCAATTTGTCGAAATACTCCTCCGTACGTATAAGGACAAAAGCTGCTGTCTTGTCAGCGCGACGCACTGTGATGCCTTCCTTTTCCTTCAGCTCCTTCGCAGCTTTCCTCATCTCACGGGTGCAGACTCCACTGTCGTAGGACCCTCTCTCCGTGAGGGCTTCTGCTAACAGGAGGGGCTGGAGGGCGTCGGAAGTTCTAACGGTGCCTCGAGATTTTAATAATTTTCAAGTGACTTCTTTATCATTTTCACGTAAATTATGTTGTTAAGTTAGTCCTTTGTGACAGTTGTGAAAGGATACTGTCGGTTACAAGGATGCATGGAGTTTATTGCAATAGTGAGTGGGAATGGAAACGCTGGAGACTCATGGGAAAGCTCTTAATTTTTATAATAAAGACTCTGAAAATGCGAGAATCATTTTCTTCAAGATCCCCCCCGCCATTTTCATCCTAGTACATCTTTTAAACAGTTCTTCATTGGTAGGGTTGATAGAGCTCTCGGCTAGCACGCTGTTGTCCCAGCGTTCGACTCTCCGCCCGGCCAATGAAGAATTAGAGGAATTTATTTCTGGTGATAGAAATTCATTTCCTGTCATAATGTGGTTCGGATTCCACAATAAGCTGTAGGTCCCGTCGCTAGGTAACCAGTTGGTTCTTAGCCACGTAAAATAAATCTAAATCTTCAGGCCAGCCATAGTAGAGCTGTTAATCAGCTCAGTGGTCTGGTTAAACTAAGGTATACTTAATATCTTTTAAGCAACTGGAATTATTCTTATTTCAGAAAACCGAGTTATTTCTTGCTAATTATATAAGTACTGCGTCTTATTATGTTTCAAAATTCCCTTCGGTTACAATTTCTTATCATGTAGTTTGTAACTTGTACAGTACTTTTCCTATAAGCTATGCGAAAAAAGAATCACTCTTGCTCCAACTCCAAATCTCTTTTTCATACAGCCTACGCGAAATTTACATGTTACAATTACAGGTTATGATATAATAATAATTTATCTTAACTGAAGGATATTACAGAATAAAAAAAAAATATGATCCAAAACACAAAATGGCACCGTACGCATAAAAAGCAAGAAAACACATGGTTTCTTGAAAAAATTAAAAGAAAATGCCATTTATACACAATCTTCGAGTTCTTGTTTTTTTTCACACATCAGCTAATCCATCTCTCGCCCCCTTTAGCGCTCTTAAACTTCCCTTGTTTGTTCCTCCAACTCCATTCCTTCCTTTCTTCTCCATAAAAGTATTGGGAACCAGAAAGACCTGACATATCGTAGAATAACACAACAATATTAAAGGTGACAGCTGTAAGTTTTGACATTTTCAGTAGCATATCAGAATTACTCGAACCCGACGATTATATTTTGCAGAGTTCTTTATTGATTTCACGTTCACTTCAGTGAACGTAAAGTAGCGCAAGTTGTGTAGATCTTCATTTCAAGCTCAGGCTTAGCTATTGAGGTCCTAAGAATAAGACTATTCAGCATTTGTGCATAGCATTCTTTTGAAATTTCTGTCATTTTTTATTTATATAATTTAGTTTGACACACACACACTGTACACACATATACACACACACACACACACACACACACACACACATATATTTATATATATATATATATATATATATATATATATATATATATATATATATATATATATATATATATATATATATATGTGAATGCAAGCATCTGCTTCATATCAGTGTTATTTTATTAATGCGACGTTTTGGGGACCAGCCCCATTTTCAAGCTGAACGTTACAATTATAAAATAAAATTACATTAAAAATACTCGTCTAAAAATAGACAATAACACTACAAAGCAAGTTAAAAGAACAACAACAAAACTTAAGCACCATTTCCAGTAGAGGAAGGAAGATGAGTGACTAGAATAATTAAAGAATGTCCGTTGATTACGCTAGGTATTGAGGGGTGGAGGTAGTTTGGCTGTTCAGTTTTGGAACAACCATTTGTATAAAGAGCGATTCTAAGACCGCTAGCTGTTGTGGAGAAGATGCTTTTGTAAGAATTTTAAAGTTTTCATATTCAATTTTACTCTTGCATCTCTTTGCATGATCCCGATGCTGGAAAATTCAGATGATAATTTAACTCCAGTACAGAAACTCACCCCCTGTGGCAATCTACTTGGATCTTAAGAAGTCTTTTTGAGTCTCCAATATATTTCCCTAGATCTCATCTAGGACAAGTATATAAATAGATATTGTTAGATGCCATAAGAGGGTTCAGCTTGTCTTTATATTTAAAAATAGATCGAATTGTCGGCGGGTTTGTTAGATTAAGCTTCCATTTTATGGTCGGAGTAAGTACTAATGATTTACTGCCCTTTGGTATAGAATTTTGTATTCAGTAAAAATGGAACACTGGCATAGTAAAGCATCCTTTGTACAGTCGGAATAATGTTGTTAAGTAAAAACTTCGTATTCGTAAATTTGTGAAGGCATTTAAAAGATGAATTGCACGGATAACAATTGTCATTAAAATCACTCTTTAAAAAGTGACCTCTTTGTGGAACTCGACCATCCAGAAAAAAGGGAAAGGGCTCTATGGAAAAGAGCAAAAAGAGAGTTTCTTTTAAAATGAAAATTTCAAGGCTATAAAAAATTTTTGCCCAAACCTGTGAGTGTATATTCCTTAAAATCGAAGTATAAAAACCTGATTACGAGAAACTTCAGAATCTAAAAAAATCATGGTTGTTATCTTTCTTGTAGTCAACAGTAAATTTTTTATTCGGATAGGCCAGATTAGTATACTGTGAAAATAAATAAGCTTTATATTTATCTTGAAATAAGATAAAAATGTCATCGACATAACAGCAGTAAAATAACGGGTGATAAGCCATAGGGCAGTTGTCCAGCTCCCCTAACTCACACATAAAAATATCAGCCAGCACCGGGCCAGCAGGACTCCCCATTGCCAAGCCGTCAACCTGCACAGAAGCTTTACCATTAAAAATAAAGGCGGTGTCTTGCACCGCCGAGGTTGAAAGTTTTTGAAATTGTCGTGATTAAAGCCATGAAACAATAAGTCATTGTCAGTAAAAATCTTATTGAATTAAAATAATCTGTATAGTTTCTTCCACAGGAATATTTGTGAATAAAGCTTCAACACTGAGGTTTACCATAAATTTGTCTGAGTCCTGACACAAAATCCTTTCCTTAAACTCAAGTGAATTATTTTTAAAGTATAGTTGTTAGAAGAAAATTCAGTTAACAGAGTGGTACCAAATATTTTTCCAGCTTGTTATTGGGGTATCATTTGATGTTAGAAAAGGTCTAATTGGAATGCCATTTTTATGTATTTTTGGCAAACCGTACATGATACCGTAAGAACCTTCAGTGCTTAATAAATCTTGACATATACCATTATTAATAACTTCCTGACCTAATAGGGATCTAAGAAACCTGTCAATCTTGCCTTCTGACCTGCAAATAGCAGAGAAATTAGAATCACCCAAGGAACTGGCATCTTTAAGTAAAGTTTCCACTTTCTGGATACAGTCTGTATTATTTAGTAAAACAACACCTTTACCTTTGTTTGACTTTAAGGATAAGATTTTCTTGTTTACTCAGTTCAAAAAAAAAAATTCCAAAACTTTCTTGCTAAAAAATGGTGTAGTGACCAAATTATTGAAGGTTTTATGAGCTTAAGTGTAAAGTTGATTTCGAAATATCTCCACATCAACCAGCAGTTTTGTATTTACCAGGAATGAAAGAAGCATTTCCAAAAAACCAAAAAACTCTACCTATGAGGATTTGTAACGTGGAAAACAATATTCCAGACTAAATGATAGTAGGAATTCTTTCATCCTTGAAAGAAGATAATCAGAAGAGCTGGAAACAACGGTATTGCCAGAAAACTTAGGAATAGACAAACCAAAATCGTGCAGTTTTCGCTGGTGAAAATTTTTTACAAGTGAAATATGATGATTTAAAACCTGTTAAAAAGATATTTAAAAATAATGCGATCTAAAATAGAGAAAGTATATTGGAGCCTCAAGAAGACTTCTTAAGGCCGAAGTAGATTGCCATAGGGGGTGAGTTTCTCTTCTGGAGTTAAATTATCATCTGAATTTTCCAGCATCGAGATCATGCAAAGAGATGCAAGAGTAATATTGAATATGAAAACTTTAAAATTCTTACAAAAGCATCTTCTCCACAACAGCTAGCGGTCTTCGAGTCGCTCTTTATACAAAAGGTTGTTCCAAAACTGAACAACCAAACTACCTCGACCCCTCCATACCTGGCGTAAACAACTGACATTTCTTCACTATTCTAGTCACTCATCTTCCTTCCTCTTCTGGAAATGGTACTTAAGTTTTGTTGGTGTTCTTTTAACTTGTTTTATGTTGTAGTTGTCTATTTTTAGATGAGGTTTTTTACTGTAATTTTATGTTATAATTGTAATTTTCAGCTTGAAAATGGACATGGTCCCCGAAGGTCGCACTAATAAAACCACGCCGATATGAAAGAGATGTCTCCATTGAAATCCTTCCCACTGTGTATCCCCTCTGAGGCCTTCCCTTTGGCTAATATACATACATACATACATAAATACATACATACATACACACAAATATATATATATATATATATATATATATATACACACACATATATATATATATATATATATATATATATATATATATATATATATATATATATATATATATATATATATATATATATATATATATATACATACATATATATATATATATATATATATATATATATATATATATATATATATATATATATATATATATATATATATATATATATATATATATATATATATACTTGCTTATATGTCACTAAATAGCGTGTGACAATATATTCAGCTGGCAATGAGTGTTACAAATTATTAAGTATGAAAAAAGATTAATATACAAACAGAGGAAATTGCTTAACAAGACCATCAACCATTAAAAAATTGCGTGGAAGATGTTTGGGAGTTTATAGGCGGAACTGTTAATTTGATAATTTTTTATTCCAGTATAGTTAGGTCCTTTTCTTTCTGTACGCATCTTATTATCGAAAAGTCTCCTATGAGAATCAATGCACACTCGCAACAGTCTTTTGGAACATCCCACATAGATTCCCTTACCACATCTGGGGTACTTGTAGTTTTACATATAAAGTTAGATTTACATAAAAGACTGAATTTGTCTTTAAATTTTAAGAGAGAGCCAATTGTTCGAGGATTGTTCGAAATTAGTTTGAGGTTAAGGACAGATAATCTTTGAAGGATATTTAGAAATTTCTTATGAAAAAATCATATTGTATATAGGAGAACGTAGCGTACAAAATAATCTTGGAAACTGTGATACAAAATAGGTGGCGTTATCTTTTAGTCAACATATTTTTAACAAATTAAGAAATAGTTCTGATAAAAAAAACAGTTGTTCGTGCAATAATTAGTTAGGGTTATAATTTCCATATGAAAAGTCCAATAGGATATAAGAGTAAAAACCCTGTGGAGGAGAGTAGAAACAGCATTTATCATTCGTATATATATATATATATATATATATATATATATATATATATATATATATATATATATATATATATATATATATATATATATATATATATATATATATATGTGTGTGTGTATGGAAGCTATTCATATTATCAATAAAACCATCATATAGATTGTTATAAATTTAGTTTATCATAGCTAAAGATGTTACTTTGCTGCCCTGCATTCCGTCAAATGTAATTATAAGTAGACTAACACATTAATTATGAGTGAATGTTCTAATCATGGCGTGATTTAATCAGAGAACTTGATGCATGAGATTAATCATTATGCCTTTATTGTGGTGGAAGGGAGAGAGAGAGAGAGAGAGAGAGAGAGATAATATCACTATGTCAGCATATCCCTCGCAAGTGATTATTTTGTAGCTTGAATTGTTAATTACTTACCGTGCTTAATTCTTGCATTCATCTAAACTTGCAAATTGTTTTTTCATCCCACTTCAGTTTACCTTACACCGATTCAGAATAAATATTTAATATAACTTTAACTTCAAAAAGTTATACATTTTTATAGAAGATTTGCATCTCATGTGTTATACTTTATTGTTTTTTAGCAAACAGTGTGGTGCGTCCTTGGCGTTGCCTAAGTCATGGTTCCTGGAGATTAAGTTGTGTTCATTGGCCTTCAGGCTTGGAGAAGTTAAACCTTTTGGGCCTTGACAGGAAAGGGAACACAGACCCTAAAAGAACCTTTCCTATCCTTCTTAAAAACACTTGCTGGTTTCATTGCTACTAAGATTACTGCTAAGTTTTTCCATGTTTTGAGGAAGGGAAACATTGCTTCACCGCCCGAACTCATGCCCTTCAGAATGTGGGCCGATGTAAACTTCCCTGTTTTACCTAAGGTTTTTGTGAAGTTGTCTTTAAGCATCATAGCAGGTTTGTTGAAGATACAATAACTTGCTACACACATTGCAGTTGGGGTCTCGTAAAGGCCTTGATACTTGTAAGGCACTCTTGTCAGTATCTAGTGTCTTGCAGAGTGTTCTTGATCAGGGTGTAGAGGCCCACATGGTCTGTTTAGATTTTAGTACAGCCTTTGATCATATGAGTCGTAAAGCACTGATCTGTAAGCTAAGATTACCAGGAATTGGAGGATCTTTTGTTTATATTTTAAATGAGTCTTTAATAAGCAGAACACAAAGATCTTCCTTGATAATCATTATAGTAACTTCAGTAATGTCACTTCGGCAGTTCCTCAAGGTAATGTTCTGGCCCTTTGCTATTTCTAATCAACATTAGTGACATTTGGCAAGGTCTGGAGAACAAGCTGTTGTTTGCTCTCTTCTAGCTGTTGTTTTCTATATGGCTTAGGTCTGTGGTTGCAGAATCTTTGAATAGACATCAGGCACGTATCATATGTGAAGTAGGATTTGGGGCATGCAGCTTACCCCTCCTAAAACTCAAAGTATGATAGTTAGTCGATACAGAATACTTTTACCTTTGCAACCTAATTTGCATTTATGATTTCGGGTGCAATTTCTTTTAATAAATTTATTTTTGAGAAATATGTACGTAATATTCATTCCTCTGTTTCTCAAAATGCTGGTATCTTAAGGAAATATTTTAAAATGTTTCGGGATGAAGCAATTGCGTCTAAGTGTTTGAACTCTATCTTTTTCCTTGTTTGGCGAAATTTCTTCCAATGTGGTCTTCAAAGGCTGACTTCAAATTCTTGGATAGACTTATGTCCTCAGCCAAGTTTATTTTGCCAGCTGTTAATGCTGAGTTGTGGCATAGAAGTACAGTGAGTTGCATAAACTGTACTTCAACATCATCTGCAATCTTCTTTATCTTCTTTACCTGTGTTTGTACGTATTACTAGGAAGGCTGCTAATGAAAACAGTATGTCGTTGTTAAGTGTTAGGTTTAATTCTACTCATTTTGCTAGTCTTGTCTTAGTTACAACAAAAATATGGAATAGTTTGCTTGTGTTGTGTAATCTTCTGATCTCCAACTGATTAGGCGAGTAGCAACGCCATTCTCGCTCAGTGATGAAGTCTCCTGAATTCAGTTATATCAATTTTATTTCTTATTACCTTAGATTCATTTATCTATCCCCTTTTCCTATAACTTGTGTCTCTCTGCTGGCTGGTTTTCTTTTGGAGCGTCCTTGGGCTTTTAGTTTTCAGCTCAAGATTTAAAAAAAGAAATGAAAGCAAGAAAGAAAACAGTTCTGTACTGCTGAAAATACTTTTAATATACATATTACTGGAAAATAGCAAAATGGAGGTAATTATCTAAGTCAAACGATTGGAGTTTGCTTAGAATGATGTAATACAGAATGTGCAAATTCAAATCTGATTCCGAGCACCCCAATCATGGAGAAAGGCTTTATGATCCAGATTTACAGTTAGAAGAGAAAAATACTGGTGATGATGGCGCTTATGAAGCAAGTGAAATCGATTATTTTATTGCCAATATTCATAATGTCAGGAAAATCAAGTTTACTACATATTAAAAAATCTTGCTGTCCCAACAACACAATGTGTTCTCCTATTAGTCGTTCCATTTGTTTTTCTCTCTTTGAATTGTTTCGCTTTATGGCTGATAACACGAGTCGTTATGTAAAGCAGAAAATCAATCTACATAACAGATACGGTGAAATTATTATATGGTTAATCCTGACAGTAAAGGTAAATGATGAATATAGCATATTTATCATTCCAGATATTATGTGATGAAATGTCTCTGTTTTTCTAGAATAAGATACAAACCTTTGAGATGACACATAGGAAAATGATAAAAATAATAACAATCCTAATTACAAGATCAGAGTTCATGAATTTATTTTCTTTATATACATTATACATTATACACACACACACACACACATATATATATATATATATATATATATATATATATATATATATATATATATATATATATATATATATATGTGTGTGTGTGTGTGTGTGTGTGTGTGTGTGTGTGTGTGTGTACACAATGACAAAAACTAAAAGGAAGGGATGCATGACTATGTATTGCTTATAAAGCATTGAAAGTAATATGATGAAAACTGTAAATCATTGGCTTGATATTAAACTGTTGAGGCAAAGAAAGTAAATTATCACTGGGAAAAATGTTTTAGAAAATAACGATTGCAGTTTGGTAATAGAAGAGACGAAAGCACACCATGATAATGGGGAGGAAGATCAGTGTTGGTCAAGGTTCTGCAGCTGCCTATTTTCCATTCGTGATCTTGTAATCTTTGACGTTTTGTTTTATATAAAATGCACCTCCGATATACGAAACTAAATCTGCATCATCATTCACTGGGTATTTTTGAACGGCTTTAGTATAACTTACGAATGCCAAACAATCGCACTATATAGAGGACCGGCAGAACCGCTTTGTCTGATTTAGGAAATGCACGCCGTAAACAGACAATATGGACAGGGCAAAATTTTAGCGTATAATAGATATTTCTATACAAAGATGCCGATAAAAATACAGCTGTAAGGATATGCGTTCTGGGAATAAAAATAAAAGACAACAAATACATTATGTTTTTCGTTAAAAAGTATGTGTGTTGTGTATATACTGTGATAAATTATCACAGTTTTCACGCGGATAAAATTCAATTGTCATTTACTGAACAAAAAACCAGCCTGAGGAAGAGTAGTAAATTTTGATACATGACTGATGTTTAGATGAATGAATAGAAAATTTAATCACGATTAAAATGATGAGTAACACTACTGGTAGTCGTAAGAATAAGTATCATAGCAGCCACAATGTAACATCTTTGAAATTTGGATATGGGTATATGGGTATACTGTAGGCGTGGTAAGGATATGGGTATAGGAGTGGGTATGGGTGTGGTAGAGATATGGGTTTTATAGGAATATGGGTATGAGGTGTGGTATAGATATGGGTATGGTTTTGGGTGTAGTATGAATATGGGAACTAGAAAATGCTGTAATGTATATAGCCCTGCTCGGCTGAAGACACATGTAAACTGTCAATTGAAGCTAAAAGTTACCCTCAAAGGACAGACAATTACTTAACTGGATTAGGTCGCCAGTTGGCACTATGTATTGAATAATTGGATTAGTTTTGTAACAAATGAATTACATCAAACCCCTTCATTACCCACCTAGTCCCAAAAAGAAAGAATGTGCTTTGATAGCGAGGGAAGTTACGTGAACCACTTGGTCAAATTCGGACACAGTCAATTTTCCCTGCTTCTGTACAAAGTTAGTATTGGTAAAGGCTATTTCTCTTCCAAACAATGGTGAGCAGGATCCAAGGCTTGCCTTAATTTTTACTTACACTTGACCTTCCCCAATTCCTACTTACTGCACAGGAATAAGCTTATGCAATTTCACTAGGCAATGTTCATTATTTATAAAGTAGACTCCATAAAAGAAATACGTTTATACCAGGTTCTCTCATAAATGGTGGCGGAAGGGGAATAAATGGAAAATAAATACAGAGGAAGAGTTACCAGCATTCAGCAATACTTGTCAATTCCAGACTTACTGGTTATGTGGGTTGCCTGCACAATGCAACTAACGATTGGAATTCTCGAACAACATGTATCATCTACTCACTTAGGCAAAACAGACAGAAGAAAGAACAAAGGACAGGGTTAGTCGTAGCATGAATGCGTTTGCTTCATCCGACGGTGGGTATCTCTCTGCCGGCGCCAGGTCAGGTCAGGGCTGCTGTTGTTTCCATCACCAATGCTGGTATATAGCCTCCAGCAGTCTGAAAATTTGACAAAATATCGCCGAATGCATAGAACAGGGAAAAAGGAACCTTAAGACCACCTTCACCACAGGTGGCTTGGTGAAAACCCTCCCTGTGGGTTAGTCCCTAATGCTAACCTATCCCCTACTAAGGACGTTACTTTTTTTTTAAAACACACCCTACCGCCCTGCCCGCATACTCTTACCTTCAACAGAGACACTGTCCGGTCTTTGTTAGAATGATATCCCTACTAAAATAAAGCAGATGGGGCGAACAGCAGAATATTATATAAAAAAAAACAAATATGTATATATATATATATATATATATATATATATATATATATATATATATATATATATATATATATATATATATATATATATATATATATATATATATACAAGCAGATGCTCGCTATCTCTCGCATTTTCTAGTTCCCATATACTATACCATCTGTACTATACCCATACCCATACCCATATCTGTACATACCCATACCCATACCCACACCCAACACCCATATCCATACCATACCCATATCTGTACCACACCCATACCCAGTCCTATACCCATACCTATACCCATTCCCATACCCATACTGATACCCATATCCTTACCACACCCATACCTATACCCATACTCATATCCATTCCATACCCATACCCAGATCCATACCCATACCCATACCATACCATTCCCATACTCATACCTATATCCATATCATACCCATACCATACCCATAGCCACAGCTAAATTAGCCCTATTAAAAATAGTCAGCAAAAGTTTACTGGCAGCACCAGCCCCGTTTACCTTCTGGTCATGTACAAACAACTGACCATATCTTGGTGTAGGTGCAGGAGCAGGTGTAGATGGGTTTTCAACCAATGCTGATGCCATTGGTGGTTCCAGATCATCACCAGTAGTACCTGCTGTTGATCTAGAGTTACCCACTTAGTCCATTTCAAAGCAAAAATAACAAAGCTCAGCCAAAAATCCGTTATTATATACCATTGGGTCACTTAATGTTGAAAATTTCTGGACAAAAATTAAAATATTATTCTTGAAAGACATATTCACAACTCCAGGATCCTTTGAAGCAGTCTTCAGCTCCTGAAGCGTTCCTGGAGAAATGCCCACTGGATTATAACGTCTTCTTAAGTTCTTTAAGACCCCAGGATCCTGTGAAGCCGTCTTCAGCTCCTAAACGGAATGCAGGTGGTTCATAGTTACCACATGAAGTTAATTAAACACTTCACAAATTCCAAAGGTCAGACAAGTCATATTTTGATTTGAAAAACCTGCACATTACTGTCATAAAAAATGTCATTATGAATCTATAAACATTTTGTTAATAATACTCAGTCTGAACACATTTTATTTCATCATAAAACATGGAAAAGGGAAGAGGGAAGGGGAAGAGGGAGGGAAGAGGGATGGGAAAGGATGGGAGGGGAGGGAGGTGGAGGAGGGAAGGGGAAGGGATGTGGAAGGGGAGGGGAGGTGGAAGGGGAGGGGAGTTGGAAGGGGGAGGGAGGAGGAAATAGCAAAGGGGAGGGAAGGGAGAAGGTTGAAGGAGGTACACACACACACAACACACGCAGAAAGGCACCCAGGGGAATTTATATATATATATATATATATATATATATATATATATATATATATATATATATATATATATATATATATATATATATATATATATATATATATATATATATATATATATATATATATATATATATATATATATATATATATATATATATATATATATATATATATATATATATATATATATATATATATATATATATATATATATATATATATATATATATATATATATATATATATATATATATATATATATATATATATATATAATCAGTAAGCTACAAACGTCCTTTAATATCCAATTGCTCTACCTCGGAAATAATATATTTTCATATATGTTACCGAAGGAATTTTTTTAGTTGATAATAATAATAATAATAATAATAATAATAATAATATATATATATATATATATATATATATATATATATATATATATATATATATATATAACTGTATATCTAAGTATATATATATATATATATATATATATATATCTATATATATATATATATATATATATATATATATATTATATATATTAAAACCTTCTGAAGATTTTAATATGCGAATAAATAAATATTGACCTTCTTGAGTGTACCACTATCTCTACAGGTAGAGAACTCTTGACCACGCTAATCCTTTTCAGAGAAACCCGTTTCATCGATCTATAAACAGTTCAAGTTAAAATCAACGATATGAGTGCACTTAGGACTATTATTATAAAACGGATACCTAATATCTGATACTTGGGGTATAGATATAAGAAATAGAATTTTAGAATTATGATATTAAGGAAGAGGGAAATAAAATTTCTACATGCACTCCTATTTCCCTATACCTTATGAATCATCTGAAATATTGAAAATTACATTTTTTTTTTATTTAATAAACTCACAACCATCGAAAAATCTTCTAGAGCCACGTGCCTCTGCACTCTGCTGATCTTTTCCATTGAGACTTGAGTGAGTTCCCCAAATAAGTGGCACGGTTATTCATACAGCAACAAAAAGACCAAATCGTCAGCAACACTTTGATGTTGGCTCCAGGAATCTCTTCAGCTTTTGTTTAATCATACATATATTAAAAAAAATTAAATACTTTTTGGAAATGTTACTTAGAATGTCATTATACGAATGTAGATTAACAAAGTGGACTTCTTCTTTACTGTCAATATCCTAGTCTTGGTATTGAAAGGAGAATTTATGAAAAATAAAAGTATAATACCTTTCATCCTTATACATAATACATACTAATTTAGAAATCAAAATAGCTAAAACTTCTTTCTTACCATTTGGAATTTTGCGTGACTATTAAATTCGTGTCATTTCTCGACAGAGTTAAATTATACTTAACCCAAGAGACCAGAAACACACCCTCCTCTCTCTCTCTCTCTCTCTCTCTCTCTCTCTCTCTCTCTCTCTCTCTCTCTCTCTCTCTCTCCAATAAATACAATATTTCGACAACTATTCTATTGAGCTCAGGGGTAGTCCATCATCGTCTCCGGCAGATATATCAGTGAAGCCTCCATTTTCCACATTTACCTCGGGTTCAGAGTTCAGCTATTTTTTTTTTTTTTTTTTTTGACAGCCATTGAAATTTTCTTCCTACTTTCATTTCTTTCTGGCGCTTTCAGCCTTCCATCCTTTAATGAGGCGTGATTCTCTCTTCTTTTGGCACTGAGCCCCAGTTTTCCTCCCTTTCTTTACCAGCTTTCTACGAGCTAGACGAAGTAAGAGAAAAGTTTTTTCGTCCCATTTGGCACAGAAATGTAAAAATATCTTTTCTTCAAAATCATTATTGCGTTCATCCATGGTATCTCAAGAATGTTGTTTGAGATTATCATGACATTCTTATCGATTAATGCGGTAAGGAGTTAATCGTTCTCTTGTATTCTTTCTGTCTGAATGAGTACAGTATGTTTTAAGTCAGAGTCTATCGCATGTCAGAATGAGTGTGTGTGAGTGTGTGTGTGTGTGTGTGTGTGTGTGTGTGTGTGTGTGAGAGAGAGAGAGAGAGAGAGAGAGAGAGAGAGAGAGAGAGACCATAGCAATTTCCACGTTTTTAGCACCATGATTTACAGGTTACCAATCTAAACTCTTACGTTCATTTCAATATGATATAAGATAGAATAAACCGAAAGGGTGTTATGCTTCTTCAGTACTATGAGCTATTTCTCATTTGATCTTGATGCCGAATTATTGTTAGTAAAATTTCATAGAAATTATCAAAATAAAATACAGTCATGGCTTTGCCTGAACTTGACAGCTGTAAACTCGTGATATGTTTCATGATGATTTACCAATGTGGTGATTAGTGATGATATGTGCTAATTGGTGATATTGTGGACGTGACAAAGAATTATTCTTATTTTTATATTTTTTTCTCTGTAACTCCTAAGACCACAACTCCACGCACAACAGTAGTGAATCACTGACAAGATTCCGGAATCTACACAGAAATAACTACTTAGAGTTTTCACAGAACGGGGAGTGTAAATGGGAATGTTGGAAATTTCCATTGGTTTGAAACACATGATTTTTTTAAACAGCTGAGACCCCCCTAACAAAGCATTGTATCCCATATCTATATCTTAAAGTGTAAGCTATCCTGCCGAATTAATGGATATTGTCTAGTGATCAAAGAATTCATCGAACACCTCTTCATGGTAGAAAAGAGCATTCCTTTATTGTTAATCTAATCCATTTAAGAATAAATAGATCTACTTATATAAAGCATGTGTCAGTATATATCACAACTAAATAAATCAAATATAAAGTCCCGGAGATACTAACTTCAGTCAAGGATATGGCAACAGTACTAAGAATATTTGGAAGATCGATATAAGTGAAGGTGGATCTTGACCCTATGTGTAGGGGAGGCTGCCATAGTGAACAGTGCCAAACCATCTAGGAAAAGTGATCTATTATTTTTTCACAGTCATCCCTGCATCGACATCACTGGCCACACATAACAGGGAGTCATAGCCTCCCTGGAGGATTAATAGGCGAAGAGGACTTCACTTACTGATATGTGTACGAGGATTCTTCAGTCTCATCCAGCAAGAAAAAAGGGCTATTGATTACAGGTGAAGAATTCGACTTATGGAAATCTTATTTTGGAGTTGAGCCGAATAAAAGGGATCAGGGAATTAAAAACCCGAGAATGTTAAGTGTCTGGTGGACATGTGTACGTTTCAAAATCAATAAACAAGCAAACATTCAGGGTTTGTGAAGGTCAGATAGAAATGACAAATAAACAGGATGTGTTTAAATGGTGAGAGAGGAATATGTGAGAGGAGAAATAAAAAAAATAAAAATCGAGTAGGACTTAGTTTTGCCACAGTCTGTAATTACCATAGAATGACAATGGAAAAGAATGAGTTATGATACAGACAGATAAGGAAATATAAATTATTCACAATATGAATCAGTTGTCAATGATATGAAAAATTATATTACCTTTCATTTGAAAGTATTCAGACAAAAATAAGAAGGTTGACTAGTGTATTTAGTCATACGTTTGGTTGTTGCAATGATTACATTCAAGGTATAAGAAAACATAATAAATCACGTTCTTAAAATAGAAAAGAAAATACAAACATTTAAGGTTTAAAATTCTAGCTGAGATGCAAAAATGTTTTACATTAAGAGATTACTTGCATAGAATGGAACACTCGGAAGAGGTAAAGCTCCTGGTATTTTGTTTTTCCAAATGATTTTCATAACGATTTTGCTTGATTCTTGTATAGTTTTAGATAAATTCAGCTTGTTGGACTTAATAACTTGCAAAACTTAAGTACAGGGTCCTAAATCTCTTTATAATTCACATCATCTAAAGAAAAAACTGAATAAATTAAAACTGAACTTGATGAGTTGCAAGATCTAGAACTACTTGTGTGAGAACTACAATACGTGAACCGGAGAGCAGTTATATGAAAGAAAACAATGAGTAGAATAATTTCACCGAAAGACAATGCGTCTAACCATGTTGGAGACGATGATGAGGATAATGATTACGATAAGGATATGCTGACTAGTTCTCAATGTCAGTGGAAGGCTAAACATGAGGAATTAAAAAAAACACCCTGAATTTTCCCTGTTCAGTACTGCAATTATCATTCATGTCAACTTTAATAAAGAAGTAAATACTGTACACAAGTGGTTCCTGAATTTTCCCGCGTTTGCTCGTATGCTCCTAGGCTACCAGACCACATCCGCAGCGAACATCCCAACCCCCAAGCCAAACCTCTTCTAACAATATCGCTGCAGCCAAAAGGCAGAAGGCATCATCTCCAAAAATGTTATTTTCGAGAATTTCGTACCTATGGAATCGTCAGAAAGAGGAGAATCTTATGGTTGTATTGAGATACGTCTATCTTGTCTTTATACTAAGAAAACAGCTATTATTTGCAATGTCCCCCCGTTCCTTCTGCATTATTTCATGGCAAAACCCAATATGAACATGTTTACATGGCAGGAAGCATTAACTAAGACTTAATGCATTCTGCCTGAAATTGATGTGGTATGCCACGAAATGAATAAGATTCAACTTGATATCACCTGACTGGCAGAGTGCATTAAAACAAGTTATAAGTGCCATCACATGTCGGACTCTGACAGAATCTGTCTGACTGAACGCATTATCAGTTCAGTTAATCATTAATTGTCGAGGAAAGGACACGTATTTCCAATCCTGAGCAAGAAAAGGATTATTATTTTTTAAGTTGCATAAAAGAATATGTTTGCTACTGCACTGGAAGCTTTCATTGAATTAAGGAAAAGGCAAGGGATATAGAGAGTTGGGGTTGGGGTTAGAGGTGGGGTTGGCGATGAAACTAGGATTGGGGTTGAGGTATATGGTGAGGTTGGGGATGAAGCTGGGGTTGGGGATAAGGTTAGGGTTGGGGTTAGAGATGAGGTTGGGGTTGGGGTTAGAGATGAGGTTGGGGTTGGGGTTGGGGTGAGGTTGGGTTGGGGTTAGAGATGGGGTTGGGGATGAAATTGGGATTATGGCTGAGGTTAGGGGTTTATGGTGAGGTTGGGGATGAAGTTGGGGTTGGGGATGAGGTTAGGGTTGGGGTTAGAGATGAGGTTGGGGTTGGTGTTGGGGGTGAGGTTGGGGTTGGGGTTAGAGGTGGGGTTGGCGATGAAACTGGGATTGTGGTTGAGGTTGGGGTTTATGGTGAGGTTGGGGGATGAAGTTGGAGTTGTGGATGAGGTTAGGGTTGAGGTTGGGGTTAGAGATGAGGTTGGGGTTAGAGATGAGGTTGGGCTTGGGGTTGGGGTGAGGTTGGGTTGGGGATGAAATTGGGATTGTGGTTGAGGTTAGGGGTTTATGATGAGGTTGGGGATGAAGTTGGGGTTAGGGACGAGGTTAGGGTTGAGGCTGGGATTAGAGATGAGGTTGGGGGGTGAGGTTGGGTTGGGGTTAGAGATAGGGTTGGAGATGAAATTGGGATTGTGGTTGAGGTTAGGGGTTTATGGTGAGTTGGGGATGAAGTTGGGGTCAGGGATGAGGTTAGGGTTGGGTTTGGGGTTAGATTAGGTTGGGGTTGGCATAGGGGGTGAGGTTGGGTTGGGGTTAGAGATGGGGTTGGGGATGAAATTGGGATTGTGGCTGAGGTTGGGGTTTATGGTGAGGTTGGTTAATGAATTTGGGGTTGGAGTTGGCAGTGACCCAAAACAGAATGATATGACTCATCATCATGTTTGTTTATTTTCTGATATTATGGATTTTATGATAACACAAGTGAATGGATTTTACTTTAATTTCTGTACAATATGAAAGAGGATAGTAATTTTTTCAATAAACAATTGCATTAAATAGATGCATTTTTTCTATCCAGAAAAAATACTAATGGCTATGGAGATAATTTGTTTTACTTTTTAAATTCGATACATTTTTGTTAATATATATCCTATCGAATATTTTTATAATAATTGAAGCAAAGGATTGCAAAGCAGAAGGCATCATGTCCACATCTTAGCAGAAGTTAGTGTGATATTGTCATTATTTTTGCAGGATTTGTGGAAATCTAATGGCATGAATCAAGAGCTGAGATGTCAATCTGCAGATATGCAAAACTATACAGCACTGACACAAGTAGGAACACAGTAATAGACGTTTAAACCTTTACATTCGATTTTCTCAAAACAAGGATTTTGCAGAACATGCGTTCTGCCTGTTGGCTGCAGATCGGTCTTGTCTACTTTTAAATCGACTATGCTTCACACTTAGTTCTGTTAATTTTATTCTTTATGAAAACTAAAATACGTATTGTTAACGTGTTCCTGATTATTTTATTAATATTATATAATTTTGTAAACAAAAAAAGCACGCTGACAAAAACTACCCGCTTCATGTCTACCCCCTTCGGATCTTTCAACCGTTCCCAGGGTTAGGGTACCCCTTATTTTGGGAATGACTGTTCTAAACGGACGTGGCGTGTTGTATACAACTAATTGCTTGGACATACACAATTTGGCCTTTTAATTAAAGTTCCAAAATTCATCTTTCTCTCGGTAACTAAAAAAAAAAAAAAGTAATTAAATTAAGACAGGGTTGTACAGCATATACGCAATTTCATTTAGCAGCAACTATTTTCTAAAAGCCTTTTTAAGGTTTTATGTTACAAAGCGTGTCCAATAAAGCGGTGGGGCTTCAAGTACGAAGAGCAGGTTTTTAATAACTTAATAAAGCTTGATGTTGGCCGTTATTCTGTTTTCACCTACAGTATTTGTCAGCGTTAAACAGATTTCTCCATATTTGAAGTTTTTTATTTTTTAAAGAAAACGACGTTTGTTTTGTAAATTTAGTTAATATATATATATATATATATATATATATATATATATATATATATATATATATATATATATATATATATATATATATATATATATATATATATATATATATATATATATATATATATATATATATATATATATATATACATATATATATATATATATATATATATATATATATATATATATATATATATATATATATATATATATATATATATATATATATATATATATATATATATATATATATATATATATATATATATATATATATATATATATACATATATATATATATATATATATATATATATATATATATATATATATATATATATATATATATATATATATATATATATATATATATATATATATATATATATATATATATATATATATATATATATATATATATATATATATATATAATGTGAGTGGCTTGTTATATGCAACACGTATGTTAATGGACAATTGAGAATTGCTCTTCTTGTAAATATTTATTTCCCGACGTTTCGTAATTCTCATATATAATTACATCTTCAAGGGCTCTAAAATGGATAAAAACAACATATAATTAGCATAAAACTCAAACTGAAAATTTTTTACACTTAAAATTATACATTTGGAAAAACCAATATATATTAAAATACATAAACTATTGGACCAACCTTCCACCAGAGTAAAAGAAACATAAGTGGAGGGAAACTAACAAATAAAAAAGAGGAAAATACACCTTAAGACAAGAAAAGAGGAGTGGCTGTTGACTGCGTATTTAATGAGGGAACCAGTTGTATGATCAATAAGGACTCTAAAATGGGTAATTCCTGAGTGTTGGGTGTTTGTCCGACGATTTTATAATCTTTATTTTCAATGTATGTTTTGCACCTTTCCTTGTCTTAAGGTTTTTCACAATTGTCACAAAAGATAACTCGACAAAATAGTTTATCTTAAGGAATAATATAGAAGTCACTGGAACTTTCCAATAATTATGGGAGCAAAGGTGAATTGAACGCATTGTTTACATGAATGTAACCAAAAATATTACCTGTAATAAAACAGATTCATAAGTGGTAAAGAAAAATGGTTTGCTATCAGGAACCAAAATGAAGTAATAAATATTTAACCTGGGGGAACAAAAACGGTTTAAGTTTATCAAAACTACCTTGTGGTTGAAAACTATCCTATCAAGAAGATCGACACCATCCTTTGTTAATTCTATGAAATATTATGGTATAAATGAGCAAAAAATCCTTCATTAGTAAAATTTTATCCCCTAGCACTAATGGACATCATTAACTGTGGTTGTGTTAGGGGAAAATCACAATAAATTTTATTTAACTTAACGAACTCGAACCAGTTATTAAGATAACATATCTTACATTTAGAGGGCCTAGCTCAAATTGAACTGTCCGAACCTCCATAAAAAATACTAACTAGAAAAATGTTACTCCTAGCACTCAGAAAAACAACTGAAGCATCTGTTTGTACATAACCTACCAGCAAAATGGAAGTTATCATGTCAGCAAACGTGATCTGTGTACATCACAACATAATGAACAACTCAAGACTGTAGACAGTATACAGTCACTTCACATTCGGCTGTTATTTGACTCAACTAACATAATACTAAGGTCACAATTCCTTTTTAAGCACACCTTTCCCATTAATCATGATATTTATATAACAGGATTGCAAAATCCTCTCACATGAATATTAGAGATTTCAGTGGATAACCAAGTATTAATTGGTTTGAGAAATTATTCACCTTCCAAAGTTGGAACCTGAATTACTTATATAGACTTTATATAGGCAGATAATTGTTGCTAAAGTAAACAATTATTATTGCATAATGAAATCTCAATGTCCACCAAATGTGTATGCTTATTAAAATAAATAAATAAGTTATTGAAAACCTATTGATATGTGTATTGATGGTTCTAATAAGTTTAACTTACCCGAAATCAATTAATAAAGGGCCTTGTGGTGCCTAGTCAATACTCATAAACGAAGCAAAGGCAGAGGGTTAATTTAAGTTACTCTACTGAGGCTTAATATAGACTTAGGGGACAATTAACTTAATTTATTTACGCTAACACCAGTCAAAACAATGAAAGGTACAAAATTTACAGTTATGCAGGCTGAAAAGTGGTTCATAGGCTTTTCTCAAAGGGCTTGAGTCATTTGCATAAGGTTGGAACAGAATGTCGGAGAACAGCTACCAAAACACACCCCTGCCATGGAGATAAGCATGGAATTAATTGCAATAGTATGATAAATTTCTCTGAAAGCATTTGTAACACAGAATAATCCTACAGTTATCTTACCTGTAGTGTTGGTAGATGTGGTCAAGTGGTCTGCCTCTGTCTCTCTCATGAATACTAAACCCTGCATTTATAAGAACTATAAATGGGATTATTCCCATCTCACCTCCAAATCACTATTCAGTCTCCATTCTAACTTTATGTCATATGTCACCAGTTCACTTAAGTGGCCATGTTCATTTATGGGTGTGTCTACAGCTGACTATGCATGATGATGCATGCGTGCATGACTATCCATGAAACATCTGTAGAGAGAAATCATCTCCCATTAGTAATTACACCAACTTAGTTCATGTTAACACCATTACACCACATGGAAAAAATGTTATGTTAAAAGAAATGATAACTAAATGATAAGTCACCAAAATGTGAATTTACTGTCTATCTTAAACACTCACTCTTGCAGCAAAGAACTTGGCCTCAGAGTCCTCACACTTTGGCTCCTCCAAAATGAATGTAAGGCATTTTGCAGAAGCCTCAGACATTTACCCCAAAATTCATCCCTCATTCCATAACATTCAAGACAGAATGCTGAAGAGCCCTTTCGCTCACAAGCTGCTGACATGGTTGTATCTATGGTGACATTTCGTTCAATCACCCTATGCTGAGCTTTTAGATCATCAGGCATTCACCTATGTGCTGAAATGAGCAGAAGGCCACAAAACACTACATTGATACGTATAACAGAAACACTTTACTTACGTTACTCAGGGAAATGTTGGAGGTTGATCTTTTAGAAGGCATGCGAAAGGAGAACAAAGGGCTAAGGGATGGAGGGTGATGGATTCTGACAAACTCTTACCTGATTTAATAAATTTTAGTGCCTTGCACTAAAAGTGTAGATTCAGACTCCAAGCTAGAGGTTATCGGGAGATTGCAATCCTCTCAGTTTCCTCTGCCCCTTGTAGTTTAAAGTTAGGCTTGACGGATCTTCTTTTGTCTCAGTCGAGCTGAGAGGATGGGCACACCACAGCACGCCTTTATGAGAGGTAAGTCCAGCGGAGAGTAAGAACGACCCAAGGTTGCTCTGGGTCAGATGCCCGCCCCAATTTCAGCAGGGTGTTGAGTTGCCAGATAGAGTCGGTCAAAAATTCCAAGACCTCGGAAGTACAAAGCAAAAGGCAAATGATGTGTGTGTGTGTGTGTGTGTGTGTATGGGTCAGATATGGCTAGCTGGCAACTTTCCAGACTCGTATATGCAAATCAAAATGTCTGAATTCTGACTGAAACAATGGTTCTTACACTGAATGGAATATTAAATTCATTATCGAGGCAGCGGCCTGAGTATTTATAACAGTTCCCAATTTAAGCAGAAATTCCATCCTGAATGGGTTGGAGAATATGCAGGTGAAGGCTGATGCTATCCCAACTTTAAAATAACCCTTTCTGACCCTATAGAACATAACATAAAAGAATCTTAAAATACCTCAACTAAAGTGCTTATTTTTAGAGGAGGATTCTGTCACTTTACTCTAGTTAGCAAATAAGTTTACACTGAAATGGTATGAGTGTACCACAACAAAAAATTAATACTGCATTTAGCAATAGAAAATGTTAATAGTTACATGGGATTATACATGGCACATGGACATGAAAAAATAATGAAATAAAAATGGAGCTAGGACATGTCCTCACCTGTGTGCTGGAGAACAGTCTTAGCTAATTACCACATAATTTTTCCTAATACAAAAATTTTTCAGGAAAAACCCTGGCACCTTCTTGACCAGGTGTTTAAATTGCCTCTACTGGTTTGGGCACTGTGCCATGGCACTATTGCTGGAGAGCATGTCCGCTCTGTTAATTACCTGGATTTTCTACATCCTTTATGCCTATTCCTCTTTGGTTTCTTTCTGCTTAGGCCCCTGAGATGGACTCAGGGAAGGTGGCTCCGGAGGAAGCTGAGAGGCCCCTTGGGTGAATTCCGACCCTACTCCCTCAGCAGAATTTCCGTCAGGTTCTAGGCCTGGAGGGGTTGTGGGTGCTACTGCGGCTGGTCGAGCAGACACTAGGCTAACTACTGCCTTGGCTGCTACGACAACTGGGATAGCGGCGGTGCCAGCAACTTCCACCGCCTTCTGTTGCATAGCTTCTGTGACTGCTACCAGTTTGTAAAGTACTTCTCGTAGGGAGTCGTCCACCTGAGTCTTGTCTTCTTGCCAATGTGAGAGGCTCACAGGTTACTATAACTAAGTATGGCTCAGGCACAGGTCGTGAGGCCATGCCAGGGGAAGAGCTTCCTCTACTGATGGGGGAACCCGGGAGAGACTCTGCACGAGCCGGCTCTTGGCTGGTCACTGGTTGCATTGCCAGCCCGGTGGTCGAGAGGGGAGCCGGATTGGATCTCCTGGGAGTGCTCTGGCACGGAGGCAAGCACAAGCTCTGGCACTAGGACTGGAGAGAACACGCAGGGCTCCTTCTCAGAAGGCTGAGGGCCTAGAAGGGGACCAGGCTTAGACACTAGCAGTGGCTCAATGCTAAGGCTTTTCATGTCAACAGTGCCTGACAGAGAAGTAGAGGGGGCAGACCCAGGTAAGGCACAAAGAGGGGCCCAGACTAGGGGTCCTGTCCTAAGAGGAGATCACAGTCTCCAGGAATGTGCTCAGCTACTCCCAAAGTGCTGATCCTATTTTTGGGGGTGTGGTGACCCTTAATCAGATAGCTGGGAGTGTTAGCCTACACTTGTTGATACCCTCAGTGGTTATGGGTTTGTTAGGTTCAATGGTGGCCCCCAGTGGGGACTTTGTCTTGCCTTATGAGGGAGATTTGGGCGTCAGTGTCTTCAAAAGCGGAGGCCTATTAAGAGTGATACCAACCTCTGGGAGGTGCAATAAGGATAGGCCCCACAGCTGGGGGTCCCAAGGGAGAGCTCTGAGTGATGACCTGGCCAACAATGGCAGTAGAGGCTATCACATGACAATTCCTATAGTTCGATGTGTGCCCATATGCACTGCATGCCTGGCAAAACACCTTGATGAAATCCTTTTGTGGAGCCATGATGGTAGAGGTAGGCGGTGGGCTCAGTTTGGAGGGAGGCTTTGAAAGGGCTCCCCCTTTGGCTTTGCACTGGGCTTCCAGGTGCCCTAGTTTATTGCAATAAGTGCATACAGGTGGAGAGGAATTCTGTTTGGACCTAACCGATGTAGAAAAGGCCTCGAGGGGTTTGTATGTCTGGAGATGGAATAAGGATGCTGGAGCTCAAAATTGTCAGCTATCTGGCAGAACTCCTGGAAAGTGGCAGGCTTCTTCTCACTAATGTCAAAGGTTAGTGGGTCATGGGCATAATTTCGGAAGTCCTCTATCATAATTTGGTTTCTCAGGTCTTCAAACTCCATACACCCCAAAGACTCTAGTCAGTTGGCACAGGCTTGGTCCTTTTTGAAGAACCAGTCAGACCAGGTTTGACCAGAGGGTTTTGGAAGCCTGCAACAGTATGGAACAGATCTTCAGGGCTGAGCTTGTGTGCTACAGCACAGGCTTTCCTGACTTCAGTGAGGTCTCCCTTTTTACTATTCTCCAGAGCGTGGAAGGCGTCCTTTCCTTTTCCCAGCTTGTGCTTAAGTAGGATCAGGGCCTCCTCTTGGTGCGTTGGCTAGTACTGTCAAAGATGGCTTACACTTCATCCACTCATCGTGTAGGATCTGAGTCATCCCATTTTGGGATGAGTGAGTTAATGATGGGAATGATATTGTGTGCTGGCATGGGCGGTGGGGGAAGAGTGTCACCTCAGTGCTAAGACAGTTCTAAAGCATGCTGATACTGTTTGTCTTTTTCCTCGTGCTCCTTTTCTTTCTCCTCTAATTTTAGCTTTTCCAGCGCTAGCTCATGCCCTCTGTCCTCCTTTTCTTTCTGTCTCTGCTTTGCCTTCAACTACCTGGCTTCCTTCTTCACTTCAGCTACATAGTCTCACAATTCTGCTCCCTATAAGCCAATGCGTTCCCAATGTGCAAGAGTGGCGTCTTCCTTGTTGGTGTACATCTTGCTGATGCTTGAGGGGGGAACGAACCTCACCAAGAAATGCTCAGATTTTATGTTAGCTGTACAAGCAATTGCACAGAAAAGGAAATGGCACTTGGGCCAGTGTAACATAAGCACGAAGTGTGAAAGTACAGTTAGGCAAAGTACTGAAGGCAGTAACTCCAGCAGGTGTCTATGAACATTGTGAGAGGTGTACATATAGGAAGGCAAGACAGGTAGTGGTTCCTAACTGCTGCACACACGGACACAGAGGTAACACGTGGTGTAGGTTGTGGTGAAGCACACACTAAGTGGTTGGCATGTATGCGCAGGTTTCTTCCAAAGAACAGTTGATTGTTCTGAAGAACAGTATGTTTGTTCCGAAGAATGGTAGGTTTGTTCGGAAGAACGGCAAGTTTGTTCTGAAGAACGGTAGGTTGTTCCTAAGAAAGGTTGGTTGTTCCAAAGAATGGATGGTTGTTCTGAAGAATGGTAGGTTCATTCTGAAGAATGCTATAATTCAAATGGCACAAAAAGTACAAGGCTTGGTTCCAAGGAAAAAGGTGATTAATAGGTTTGCAATAATGCAAAGGTTAACGTATAGGACCTTGTATTTATGAGTTTGCCTAATTGAAGTAGTAATTAGATCACTTGCCCAAGGCGTAGTGGAAAATCATCTCTCGCGCGACAGTGGTTAGCAATGACACAATTTTATGCGGTTAAATCAATAGACTAGACTTCTTCCCCCTTACTGGTATTAAGCAGACAGTTATGTCTTAAAGAGAGGAAATAGTATAAAAAAAATAGTAAAAGGTGGTCCTCTCGAAATAAAAATGATTAAAGGCTTAAATGAAAGATTCCCTTAACAGCTACAATAATTAAATGGCTTTAAACTTACAAGTGATATATGAAGAATAAAGAACAAATCGACTCGGCAATTACAGTCACGTGCTAAGATTTATTACAAGGAAAAAGAAATGTCATGGAATGGGGGACTGCAGTGCGCAATGACAGGCCAGTCACAACAAAACACACGTACGCATGCACTGGCAAACAAAGACTTACACACGAACGAACGCGGTTCCATCTGAATGAATGAACAAACTCACCTCTATATTAGCGAGATAAAATGAAATACACAACTATTCTTCTGTATGAATGGATTCACAGACAGATTTAGGAATTAATTACTCTTCGTAAATCACAAAATAGTAACTCTGAGAACAGCTAGGAATTTAAGTGTGCGGTGTTCTAAAATTAACTCGTGTCTTGGCTGGCGTGAGTAGAGCAAGCTCGGTGGAATGTGATGATAGGATCGGTGGTGTTGGGGGTGGAGCCACGCTCTCAGTCGAACACTTACACCATCTCGCTTCACCCACCTTTGTCAACTAGAATTTGGCACGAATTGCCAAGCATGGATTACAAGAACCAAAAGATGGTTCCCCGTGGGTCTGTTTCTTTATAAAATACACTCTCCACGAAGCACTGTGGGAGCAAAATAAATATCTAATTGAAGCTAAACGAGGTTTCTCAAAGAAATACAAAATTCTTTCCTAATTGAGAGTACAGTTTAAAAGGCCAGTGTTTTTTGCACTAATTATGAAGAAGGTATTGTTAGGAATACCAATACATGCATGAATAAAGAAACCCACGTGGTTCTCAAATTACGGTAAGTTTTACTTCAGCAACGAAAAATTATATAGAAAACACTTGTCACGTATGATAAACCTAGCTGGCTTGTAACCTGCTGAAATCTGGCTCGCTGGAAATACATTTCTCGCCCTATGGTGATGGAAGGACCACGCTCACTTATTCTTCGATTTTTTTGTTTTAATCAACATTAGATAAAATAAAAACTGACTGCAACTTGGCGATAGGAGGACTAGTAATATGAATAAAAAAATGGTAAGAGAGAGGGACACTGACGTACTGACCAACTTTGTGAGGTAATACTGTTTTATTTTTCCGCACAATGCGTATACCCAAGATTTATATATAATATTTTGTTTAAAAGTTTAACTGCAACTCAAATATAGCCTAATGGATGCACTCATATTTATAACGCGTAAGTTCACGAATGAATAAAAAAAGAAACTTACTTCATATCTGTTATTGAAAGTAACATTTTTACTAGCTGTGTCATGTTTATCATTCATTTATTCCTTTAAAGATACTCTTTAAAAATATTCAAATTAACATTTCCGTCGTTCATTCAAATTATTTTAAGGCATGTGCCCTTGAGTTGCTTGTTCACAATCGAGGTTATTGTTACCTTTTACAAATAAAACCAAAAGGTTTTTCCTTTCTTTCAGAATCCCATTCCCACCACGAAAAACTCAGTGTAGTGGGTCTCTATTCCTTCTTCATTCTGGCCTATTTCCATGATTCGCTGCTGGCGAATTCCAGGATCTTTTGGACACTTGATATTTGCATGCAGTCAGCAAGGAAGAATTTAGCATTCAGCACACAAACATGTTGTTTTCATCGCGCAAAGAAAGCCTGCCAACTTGATATCTTGTGTTGCAAAAAAAAAAAAAACTGCCCTTCGGATGAAGCAGAGGTTATAACAGTTTTTGTGGTTCGTTTTCAAGTTATATTTGGCTTCTGGAATTTTAAATTCATTATCTAAAAGAAAATGAATTTTATTTCCCCACTGAAACTCATAATGTACCCTTTGTCACTAATGGAATTAAGTAAGAGGTTGTGAAGGTAAAAGGAATAAAACTGTAAAGGAAATATTGATAGGGAAAATAAGTTGGCCTACGTGGACATGAAAATACAGGAAGAATGAAGAATATTGAAGTAATGTATAGAAAAAATTACGATAGTGGTCTCTGAAAAAGATCAAAGCAGAATTAGCAATACATGTGTTAAATGCCTGGGACATTAAGAACTAATATAAGGATTTACAGATAAACATACGATACAAAGTGACGGGACAGAGGGTAATTTCGATTAATTAAAAATATTAATGATTTGAAGAGGTGAAGATATAAATTGTTCAAAAAGGAAGGTTAGAGGGTAACATCCCCTTAACTCGCCCTGAATTAATGTCATTACTTTTGTCATTCCCATATGAACAAGTTTTTTTATGCATACATACACACATAGATACACACACACACACACAAAACACACATACACACACATACAACACAAACACACATACACACACATTGTAACGTGCATTCATTTATTGCAAATGCACGTACGAACTCCATGACTTAAAAGTAAAGTAAAAGTGGGTAGGTCACTAGGACCACACAAGCAGAGTAAACAGGAGTCGTAAAGCGCTCCCTGCCAATTAGCAGTTCGCTACAGCAGCCACCCTCGCAATAGAAACGCCACCTCTCTCGCCATTAATATCGTTCTATTGTACACCTATTGTTCCGTCCTTTATGCTGTCGTTCGTTTCTCATTTTTCAGCCGCACCTGCGTCCCAGTCTGTCAACAGACGCAAACAAAGCCGGAAGAATTTAAGGGTCATCGCCTGCCTTGGACAAAGGCTGAGAAGGCAGGAAGGAATAGCATATAAGGAGGAGATCAAGGGTTATAAGAAGCAGTTTACAGCATATGACAAGACCAGGCAGAATCCTTGTCGGTTGGTCCTCTGACCTCCCTCCATCTCTCCCAAAAGTTACTTTTGCTGTGTCTTCGGATCCGATCCACCACTGTTTCCATGCATTAAGTCAAAGTCTGGCTTTTAGATCAAGACGTCTCGTCCCCAGGACGAAAGTACAGTTGGAATCGGAATTGTTAGACGCAAATTCTTTTACTATATTTCTTATTGCTCTCATGTTCACTCCCTTGCTATCTCCTTAGGAGCCTAAGCGAAGGGGTATATTTTTAATTGTGTAATGTAACACATAGCGTTTATCCAGTTTGAATTTTTATTCTTCTTTAAATGATTTCCCTATCAGCCTTCAGCATTCACAAATTGAACGTATTAAGTGTTTTGCAATCAAGTGACAATGCGTTCTGTATTGCAGAATAGATGATTGTGATGCTGTGTGCCAACCTGTTTTCCACGGTGCCCTTTCCCCATCTTCCGACTTTGAGAATAATCCCTCAGAATTGAACATCTGAAGATATATTTAATTATTGTTACCCGCTGCAAGAGTCTGTTTAATCTTAATCTAATTTTAGAGGTTCTTAGATCATATGTGATTATCCTCATTGTAAGATTCTAAGATTCTCTCTAATCTTGAGATATTTTGGAGGGTTTTAGATCATATTTGATTTACTAGTAGCACTATTTAAATTTGTGAATTAACGAAATTATAGTGTCACGGAGCTGGTGGTTAAGTTCCTGAGTATGTTTCTTCTGATTTGTGTAATTATAATCTATTAAGTCAATCCTTGATTTTCCCTTAATTTCCATTAAATTTAATGTTAAAGTAACTTTATTAATCTGTTTTACACATGTGGCCCACACTAGTTAGACGCCTTTAGAACTTAAATAATAGATGGATGTCACGTTGCAGGCCACATCTGTAAAAAAAAAAAATATATAATGTATGTAAAAAGAAAAAAATATATATGTATGTATATATATATAATATATATATATATATATATATATATATATATATATATATATATATATATATATATATATATATATATATATATAAATATATATATATATATATATATATATATATATATATATATATATATATATATATATATATATATATATATATATATATATATATATATATATATATATATATATATATATATATATATATATATATATATATATATATATATATATATATATATATATATATATATATATATATATATATGTATATATATTCACAAGTATATATGTGTGTGTTTGAAATAGGAAATAGATTTTGAATATCTTGATGTCACCTCCCCCTGCGAGCCAACTTCATACGGTATTTCCATGTTCCTTTTTCGACCGCTTGCTTTTACCATAATTCGTTGCGGGAAAAATGGTTGACATTTCCAGGAACATTTTAAATTTAATGCATTCAGCAAGGAACTCCTTCGCATTCAGCCCACGAATGTGTTGGTTAGCTTTTGCTTTCAGCAAGATGCGAAACTTTGCTATGTTGCCGTGGCATTTTTGGTCACTTCGAGATTTCCATTGGAAAATGGTGTTTACTGTGATTCAGTATATTAGTCATGATCAATAGACGAGATTTCGATTAGCTTCCCATAAAATAAGGATACGACACTCACATTTTTTCGATATGCCAGGCATTATGTTTATGTTTATTTGTATGTATATACACACACACATATATATAGACATATACATGTATGTATATGTATATACATACATATACACTATATATATATATATATATATATATATATATATATATATATATATATATATATATATATATATATCTTCTTCTTCTTCTTCTTCTTCTTCTTCTTCTTCTTTTTCCACTTCTATGTGGGGTCGATGTTTCTGACAGCTTACCTCCACCTAGCTCGGTCAAACACTTCGTCCTCTGACAATTGTTTGTCTCTCAGGTCTTCTCTAACTACAACCATACGCCTTCGCTTTGGTCCTCCTCTTTATGTTCCACCAGGCACCCCCATCTGCATCACTCTCCTCCCTACATATGTTTCATCCCTTCTCATCACATGGCCATACCACTGCAGTCTTCTTTCCTGGGCTTCTTTGATAGCTCTACAACTTTAGTAGTTCCCTTTATTCTTTCATTTTTGATCCTGTCCATTTTCGTTACTCCGCACATCCACCTTTGCATTTTCATCTCTACCGCATCCAATTTCTTCTCTTGCGGTCTCTTTACTGGCCATGTTTCAGTTCATACATCAAAGCTGGTCCCACTACTGTCTTGTACACTCCTCCTTTAACCTTTATATTGGTTCTGCGGTCGCACAAGACACCATCCAGCCAGCACTCTGTGTGTTGTTTCTACATCCAAATTTCCATCATCAGCCACTGCTGAACCAAGATACTTAAATTTTTCTACTCGATTCAACCTTGTCCCGTCCCTACTAATCTTGGAGTCTTGATGTTCATGAAAACTTAGGTGTTCAGTCTTCTTCCTACTGATCTTTAAACCTCTGTCTTCCAGTACCTTCCTCCACTGCTCTAGTTTTGACTTCACTACCCCCTCTTGGTGCTGCATAACACGATGTCATCAGCAAGCAATATGCGCCAGGGGGATTGAGCTCTTATTCCTTGAGATAACACATCCATTATCAGGTCAAAAAGATATGGACTTAAAGCAGATCCCTGATGTAAACCAACTCGTACTGGTATCCATTCAGTTAAACCAACACTGCTTCTGACCTGCGTTTTTGCTCCTTCATACATATCTTGGACCAACCTCACATACTTCTCCGGTGTTCCCTTTAATCGCATGCACCTCCAGACCTCTTGGCGTGGTACGCTATCATATTCCTTTTCCAGATCTATGAATACTATGTGCAATCCTTTCTGCTTTTCCAGGTGTTTTCCCATCATCTGTCGGAGGGTAAACACTGCCTCTGTCGTTCCTCTTCCTGGCTTGAAACCAAACTGTTCTTCACCTACAGATGTTTCTTCTCTAATTCTTTGATCCTTTATTCTTTCCCAGATTTTCATGGTGTGCAACAATAACTTTTTTTCTTTGTAGTTTGCACAGGCCTGGATGTCACCCTTCTCTTTATAGATAGGAACAATAAAGCTTCCTCTCCACTCTTTTGGTATCTTTTCTTGACTGTATGTTTTCATTGCTAGGTCCCACAGCATGTCTATCCCTTCTTCTCCCAGGCTCTCCCACACCTCTGCAGGAAATCCATCTGGTCCTATTGCTTTACCATTTTTCATCTCCTTTAGTGCCTTCTTTACTTCCTTCCTGCTAATAGTATGTTTCATACCAAGGTTCTGGAAGCCATCTTCAAAGAATTTTCTAGGATTTTCTTCATTTAACAGGTGTTCATAATATTCCTTCCCCCTCTTCTTTGTCTTATACTCGTTGCATAAAACCACTCCATTCCCATCTTTAACCTTTTTTTATATGGGAGTAGTGTTTGGTGTTCTTGTCCTTCGACTTTGCAATTCTGTGAATTTTTCTCTCCCCCTCAGGTGTTTCCAGCTCTTTGTACATATCATCTAATGCTCTTGCCTTTTCTTGTGCAACTGCCTTCTTTGCTTGTTTCTAATGTCTTTGGTACCTCTCCTTATCCTCTTGCTGTCCATACTTTTCCCAGGTCTTTTTTGCATCTTTTTTGGCTTTCACCACCTCTTTCACTTCATCATTCCACCACCAGATTTCCTTATCGTCAGAAGGTTTCTTTCCAGATGTCTTTCCCCACACCTCTCTCCCCACTCTCTTTATCACCATACTGTTTTGATTCCACTGTATATATATATATATATATATATATATATATATATATATATATATATATATATATATATATATATATATATATATATATATATATATATATATATATATATATATATATATATATATATATATATATATATATATATAGCTTCAGACCGTCATTCGATGGGCTGGAGTTCGATTCCCCGCCGGCTGATGAAGAGTTAGAGGAATTTATTTCTGGTGATAGAAATTCATTTCTCGCTAGAATGTTGTTCGGATTCCACAATAAGCTGTAGGTCCCGTTGCTAAGTAACTAATTGGTTCTTAGCCACGTAAAATAAGTGTAATCCTTCGGGCCAGCCCTAGGAGAGCTGTTAATCAGCTCAGTGGTCTGGTAAAAACTAAACTAACTTATATTATATATATATATATATATATATATATATATATATATATATATATATATATATATATATATATATATATATATATATATATATATATATATATATATATATATATATATATATATATATATATATATATATATATATATATATATATATATATATATATATATATGTGTGTGTGTGTGTGTGTGTGAATTCAAAAGAACATGTGATGCATAAATACCGATTTACCACTGGGAGAAGCGAAGCACTGGTTATCAATCCTAATTTGTTTCTACCTAATTTCTAAGACATCAAGAAGACTGACAAGTAGCGGTAGAAATTTGCAGACTAGACTGACAATACAAACATACAGTCGGCTGGAAAACAAATATTCGCACCTGAGCAGTGGTAAATGAAGGGGGAGAAGCAGTAAACTCATTAGTGCCTCAAGTCAGTTCTCTATTTGCAGAAATTGTCCGTCTATATGTTAGGCCTCACAAATTTCCCCAGTGCCACATCGACCAACTTCTTTAGAATCTATAAACCCTATCTATTTCTTTTAAAATAAAATTTATAAATTCCTTGCCTGATAATCATATTCCTACAGAAGTTTTGTTTTATATAACTGGACTCGATAATGTTTCTTTCGTGTATATAATTGATACAAACAATATTTTTTGCCTTGTTCAGTTGATTCAAAGATTGTTTTCACTAACATAATTGAAAACCGCAGTGTTTTCATGAGCATATCCTTTACATTTTTATATTTTTCCATTTTCTTCTCCATTGATTTAAGTTTGACCAGCACTGTCACATGACTTACATGGGATTTGTTATCATATTTTAGTATTGTCGGGAGAGATCTATGCAAGTATTTGTTTCATTATATTATTATTCTTAGGTACCTCATTAAATCCAAATTTCATAAGGAGGTTGGGAATATTTTAGAAATTAATTCTATCTGGTAGTACAAGCATTTTTTTTGGTGTGTGTGTGTGGAGTTTTTCACTGTGTTTCCTCAGCTTCATTTTTTACAGCTCTTAATGTCTAATACAGACTCGGGATATATAGATTTCTTGTTTTTATTCCCAATTATGTTCAATTCATCATCAATGTACTTAGGGTTACAGATACACAATGCTCTTTAAACACAAGGATGTGAAAAAATTATGTTTCTGCCATTTTTACTTTGGGCATTATGAAATTGTACATGAGCAAAACTACTTGTATGTCATCTGTACTCCCGAAATTTAAACCTGATACTACTTCTGTGTACTAGGCAATGCAAAAAGGGTAGGATTCCGCCATCACCCATTTCCACGGTGAAGATCACTGATGAGTCCCATTCATTCAATCTAGCAATGAAAGCATTTACATTTATTATGCTCTAGTCGGTGCACTTAATTCAAGGACTGAAATAATAGAGTTCTGGTTATGGTTGTTTATTACTGAAAAATAAGTGCATGCTGCAAAGGACCCGAAGCTATCTGATTCTAAAGAACTCACGCCTCGCACCGTCTACACGAGCCTCGCCTTCTCGGTTACTTGCTCACAACCACTCGAACTCATACTAAACACTATTTGCTAAACACATTTCACATTACCCACAAAAAATCCCACTGTCACTCAGCGCTTCAACGTTTCATTACAAAAGATTTCTTTTTTACTACAACGTCACAAAACAGCACACCTTTTCGCAAGAATCACAGCACCAGAAACCGTCGAACTAAACGCAAATATCATACCAGTATTTGGCCGTCACCTTTCGTCTGACGTCACTCTTACTGCGCCTTCAGAACTTTTCAAGACACAGTGCCTGATTTCTCTTTCGCTCCAAATTTTCTGCTTTTTGTAATAATGGTCAATCTTCAGTAGCTTGATATTAAATCATTATTACAGAGTTATTCAGTAGAATACATATTCAAACAACGGCACATTTTTCTTTCAGTAAACTTCGTTTTTAATTACTATTACACATTTTCGTTCCTCGACCATATACATATTTCTTACGTTAGCATACCTAAACCATATTAATGTGTGGAATGATTTTGTTTTGTTCTTTTGCCTTCAAAAAAATTCTATATAAAAATTGCTTGAAACTGGAGATAAAATTTCGATAGTAAAATTTCCTGTTGAATTCAAATTTACGTGTTATACGTATTCCAAATATTCGCTTTAAGGTGTTCTTGGAAAATGGTGTATCCAACTGTCTGTTCTATATGGTGTCCTATGAAAACCTTAATAAATCATCAGCTACATCGTTCTTTATGTTATCATCAGAAATAGTGCCAGGTAATGAGTACGAATGTTAGCCAAGTATTTTTCTAAATTGTATGGGAAGGAACCAAAGGGACTAATCACTGGCCTACCGCGAAAACTTGTTTTCTGTTTTTATTTCCCTTACAAATACGGTAACGAGGAGAGGTCAACAAATCCTTTTTTATCAAGTTTTCATTTCCTTTTGGTATTTCTTTATCCTTTTTTTTTATTGAATTACTGTTTACACTGTCTGTGGGATTTATGTTTAGTTCGTTTTACGTACTTCCATCACTTGAAAGATTGTTCACTTTATTACATAAATGCTTCTAGAATTAGGTCTACTAGTGTAACCAGAGTTTTCAGTTTTTGGCCGGCGTATATTTTTATAAGTTTTCAGTTCATTGATGGTTAC